>NC_142406.1:1500739-1847358 GCF_059441095.1 Idiotropiscis lumnitzeri
TTGTTAATGTGCATTTCGTTCATACATTGGTCTGTTTCATTTGATTGTAAAAATGCTATTTTTGTAAGTTGTGCAAATGTTAAATAAAGCCATTAAAAAAATAACTAAAAATAATAAAGAGAAAATTGGGTTTGCTAGATGTGGAGGGGTCCTTCGGTAGCCTTCGCGTCTGCTGATGACCTTTGACTCCATGTTTGTCACCCCTGTTTGTTACATTTGTATGTTCTGAGTTACGAAATAATCACAATTAAAACAATAATAATAAAGTAGAACATTTACTGCTACTTTTGCGAGGATCATCCTTTTTTTTTTTTTTTCGTTTGGTGTCCTCTGCGTGCCTGTAGAAAACGTCACGTCAATGCTACGTTGCTTTGGGAATCAGACCGGTTAAGGGTCGGAGGAAAAATTTGGGAATGTTTTATTAAGAAATGTTTTACACTATATACAGACATTCTATTCCTACAATCTTGTAGCCTGAGTGAACCACTGGGCAAAGAAATATATTTGAAAATACGTGTTAACGTGTGGCGTCATTAGCAAGCGCGCAGCCTCCGAAGGATCCCGTCCACTTCTATCGACCCGTCCACATCTAGTACCTACACCGGCAACACAAGACGACGATACAAAACGGTTATATACTCATTTTATGAAGAGCTATGATGCAACAATGAAATATAAAGTAAACGTCTATATAATCACATTATAATGTTAATTTGTAAACCTTTACCCACCTGAAAAACGGGTTAAAGTGTGAGGTGGTGTAGAGCCAGCGACACTGCAGTCGGTTGTTCGCCAATTCTCATCGGCAATGAGGAAATGGCTGCGCGCATGCGCGATTGACGACCATCGCAGGTGTCGCAGGCTTACCACTCGGCTCACACTGCCATCTCCTGACCAAGTTGAATGATTGTCTGACACGCCAGAATATCAGAGGGGAAATAAAAATCAGTCTCAGATGTCTTGACAAAAAAAAATTTAAAAAAACATACACCACTGTGATCACACACAGTGGGTATCACACAGTGCCGGTTGGGAGTATGACTGTACTTATAGGCTCAGTATAAAAAGTTTCAATGTTCTCGCAGAATCGAGGTTCAAAGCCATGTGCAGGCAACAATTCAAAAAGTAACTGATTTTCCAATTTATCAAAAGCCTTTTGAAAGTCAATGAATAGGATGAATCCTTGGTCTTCTATCCATCCATCCATCCATTATCTGTACCGCTTGTCCTCACAAGGGTCGCGGGGCTGCTGGAGTCTATCCCAGCTATCATCGGGCAGTAGGCGGGGGACACCCTGAACTGGTTGCCAGACAATTGCAGGGCACACAGAAACAAACAACCATTCACGCTCACATTCATAATCAATCAGCCTGCCATGCATGTATTTGGAATGTGGGAGGAAACCGGAGTACCTGGAGGAAACCAAGGCAGGCACGGGAAGAGCATGCAAACTCCACACCGGATGGCCGGAGCCGGGATTGAACCCACGACCGATGCTGTCTCTCACTGTGAGGCCATCGTGCTAACCAGTCGGCCACCGTGCCACCCTGGTCTTCTATCTCATCATAATAATCTAAGAGGTCTTTAATGAATTTGATGTCAATATGAATTGATCTTTTGTTTACAAAGCCCGATTGTGTTTCACGGATAATTAGTATTTAATTTCTTAAAGTCTGTCATTATATATGTATGTTTGTCACTTGTAGTTATCATTTAGAAGTACAATGCTTTCATAGCTTTGGATTTTTGTCCAGTTTCGGGATTAGAGTGATCATACCTTGTTTCGTTCTCGTTAATAGGATTAGATTATTGATTGTTCCCTTAAAAACTTGAAAAAGTATGTTCCTATGTGATTTCCAGAAGTGTCTGTAAAAGTTGCCAGCTAAGCCATCTGTCCCTGGTGAGCGGTCTAGTTTTAAACACATAAAATAGCCTTATCAACCCTTACGAAAAAGAAGTTTATCTAAGTATACTGCAAGTATACTTGTTTTATACTAAAACATAGGCAGTATACTTTAAGTGTACTTAAAAATACTAGGTTTTATAAACTTCACAGAAGTATACTTACATGGAAGCTTAAAGTATACTCGTTCCTTCTGTAAAGTACACAGGAAAAATACAAGGTTATAAGGACATTAATACTGCGACTTACATCTATATGAAAGCATATATTGTACTCTACCACAAAGTGCGAATACTTAGCCCTGTCCATATTGGTCGTTTCCGATTCATGTTTGCATTAACGTTAGAAGAACAAACATGTTTTTCACTATATTGAAAAGCAGTTGGCTTTAAGTTGTACATGTTGAACATTATAGTGCTGTAGTTTTCAGGTTTACAATTGCGCCGTAAATGTGCTCAACTGCATTCTTTATATACATTAAAAACACACAAAAAGATTCAGAAACATTTGACTTGACTTGATTAATCCAGGTTTTAGTCCCTTTCATAAGGATTTGGCAGTGGCGTCATATACACAGCATCATGTGTTTCAACAAGACATTTCAGGCCAGACAGCTGAAATTATTTCCATTCTTTTAACATCATATGTAGCGTCGGTTGAAATAATGAAGCTTTACTGGTGGTCCGAAGTTTCTCCTTTTATTCCTTTTGTCTCGTACACACAAAACCTCTTACACCTGGCGCTAAAAAATAAACAAACATGACGCCACGAGTTTCAATTCTCTCTATACATGCAAAGTGCACTTAATTAAACGCATATTCAAATCAGAAACATAAATCTGTAGACCGATAAACACAAATATTCACCTTATTGACACTTTCAACCGGGCTAAGTATCTTTAAATTATCAATCTTGTCGTCGGAGAATCCTTTTTTTCTTTCTTCCGAATCGTCTTGATACGGACTGTCAAACAGCATCCATTCAGTAGTTATCCACTTCCGTGTTCCTTCAAAGTAAAACTTCCGCCCAACAGGAAGTAAAAAAAAAAAGTCTGGTACAGTGAACCCTCGCTACTTCGCGCTTCACCTTTCGCTTCAGTGCTTCGCCGGTCTAAAAAATATTCGGGGGCATTGTAGTTTCGCCGAGCGGCACAAGGGGGCGCTGGAGCGGTTAGACGGCCGGCGTGCGCCGAAGAGGAGAGTGGACGAAGAAGAGAGTGGACGAAGAAGAGCACGTTCCCCCGGGCACGATTTGGGGCGACGTTTTGCGCGGTTCGGACCGTACCAGAGCTCCGGCCGGCGTGCGTGGCAGTTAAGCCGTAGAGGAGCACCTTCCCCGGGCACGGGCGCGGCGACATTTCGCTTCGCTCGGGACCGTGCAAGAGCTCCGGAGGAGACCGGCCGGCGTGCGTGGCAGTTAAGCCGAAGAGGAACAACTTCCGCCCGGGCATGAGCGGAGCGCGAGGCTGTCAGTTATGAATGAATAAATAAATAAATGAAGAATGCCACCTTTCATTTCACAGGGCACACCGGACGGCGTACCAGCAGGTAAAAGCCGAAGTAATTAAATAAATACAAAAAGAAGTAATTGAATAAATACAAAAATAATGGCTGGGGAATAAAAAAATAAGTTTTAATAATAATTTGTTTTGTTATAACATGAATTTCACTCTCTCTCTCTACCCGTATATATATATATATATATATATATATATATATATTTTATTTTTTTTTTTAAGCATTTTTTAAGGTGCGCCGCTACTTCGCACTTTTTTTTTTTTTTAAACATTTTTGAAGGTGCGCCGCTACTTCGCGGATTTTCAGTTTTCGCGGGTGGTCTCGGTCCCCATTAACCGCGATATAGGCCCATAGTCCTTTACACCATATATGAATGTACTTTTCACATTGATCTGTGAGTTTGTACATACTGGGTTAACTGATTTAGTAAGAGCCTCAACTAAAACGCAACATAGTTTGGCACATGAACAAAATGCAGAAAACGGATGTGAACATGCTTGTTTGAAAACAACCAGATCTTTGATGAAACAAAATGTGCCATCTTTCAAGCATATAGCACTATTGTACCTCTTCTTCAGTCTGTCATAGTTTTGACTGCGATATAAAACTCCATTGATCAAAAACCGGTTATAAAACCAGAAGCAGTTGTTTAGATTTGCACAAAACATCTCCGATCTGATCCCAAATTGTCGTGTCTTTTTGCAATGACGTCCTAGTGAGCCGTCCAGTGGCCAATTCGTAGTGTCTGCAGCTCTCAAGCCCATGTGCCAAATGTGCTTTATCATATTTGTTCTGTCTATGAGTAAGTGTGCGCTGTAAATGTGAGTGTTGGTCATGAAAATACTATGTGCGTGCGTTGTCTACAAAGGAAAATTCGACACAGTTTAACTAAGTAATATCAATCTAGCATATGAGAAATATATGATAATCAGGAAATATCATCCAATCCAAGTCTATACTGTTCACGGTCCTTCTAGTCAAGTCAATTTTATTTGTATAGCCCTTAATCACAGACAGTATAAAAGGGCTTTTAGTTCCATTTGATAAATGCTTCTTGTTTAATCAATGTTTAACACCTGCCATTAATATGAACCTGCTTTTATTTACTGATTGACATTCCGTCGCGTAAATGTTTAAAATAATAACACTAACCGTAATACAATACTTCAGTATGCAGTGTTTTTTTTCACCATCCTCTATCCCTTTGAACTTTCCTTCCATACATTTGATCAAATTTTCCTTGTAGTTGCAAAGGTTTAAGGTCATTGTCTGAGATTGTAGGACACAAAGCAATTGCAAGTTTGTCTTTTATCTTTTCTTCTTCAATAGTTTTTCTTTTTAAATTGCTCAGTATACAAAATTGAATATTGACAAATTTAATATGTCAAAAATTCAAATTTTTGGGTACATTACTCAAATGATTCATTTTCAAGGGTGTTTTTTATAAGGTCCTCAATGCCTTGACAAAAATCGAAACACAGAGGATTTTCCGGTATCCATTTTTTTCTGGCAGGTTTTGGGAGAGGCGTTACGTGAAGGTAATACAGTTAACCCCCGGTTATCGCGGTTAATGGGGACCGAGACCACCCGCGAAATCTGAAAATCCGCGAAGTAGCGTCGCACCTTAAAAAAAAAAAAAAACACCGTGTATATATATACTTCGCACCTATATATATATATATATATATATATATATATATATATATATATATATATATATATATACTGGAAGAGAGAGAGAGAGTGAAATTCATGTTATAACAAAAAAACTAATTATTATTAAAACTTATTATTTTTTTATTCCCCAGCCATTATTTTTGTATTTATTCAATTACTTCTTTTTGTATTTATTTAATTACTTTGACTTTTACCTGCTGGTACGTTATGTTGTTGTCGTTGTGTTGCTCTCTCTCTGATCGGCGTGGTTGCGGCCAACAGCAGCCGTTTTTGGCTTAATAATAAAAGCGTTCGCTGATGGACAAATTGGCCTGATTTATTATACAACGTTACAATATTTATTATAATCACAATATAGTCAGTGTAATCAGCGCGTCTCGCAGCAGCTGATGGCATGGCGCGAGACGATCGCTGGAGGAACGCCTACACAGCTGAAAAAACAAAAACACACGCGGCATGACAGGCACGGATCATGACAGTGAAATGAAAGGTGGCATTCTTCATTTATTTATTTATTCATTCATAACTGACAGCCTCGCTCTCCGCCGTTGCCCGGGCGGAAGGTGCTCCTATTCGGCTTAACTACCACGCACGCCGGCCGGTCTCCTTCGGAGCTCACGCACGGTCCCGAACGAAGCCAAATGGCGCCGCGCGAGTGCCCGGGCGGAAGTTGTTTATCTTCGGCTTGACAGCCACACACGCCGGCCGGTCTCCTTCGGAGCTCACGCACGGTGTCTGATCGTGTCCGTCGCCACCAATCGTGTCCGGGGGAACCTGCTCTTCTTCGGCCACTCTCTTCTTCGTCCACTCTCCTCTTCGGCGCACGCCGGCCGTCTAACCGCTTCAGCGCCCCCTTGTGCCGCTCGGCGAAACTACAATGCTCCCGAATATTTTTTAGACCCGCGAAGCACTGAACCCACGAAAGGTGAACCGCGAAGTAGCGGGGGTTCACTGTATTTCACATTTGAAAATTTGATTGCGTACATCATCAAAATTAACCAGTAATCTAGTCTGGACTTTGCTGAACAATCTAGTTTGAACCAGCTATATTGTCTTTTATCTGGATTTCTTTGTCTGCCATGGGTCAATAAGATTTAAGAAGTCATTGTAATGGGACAATGTACAATTTAGGTGTAGAGAATTATACTTGCTGGGAAATCTGTCGAGCCATTCGTCTTTAACCATATTCCAGTCGCCTCCTAAAATAATGTTTTCTGATACTTCAACTCCAAATGAAATATGTATCACTTCTTTTATTTTAGAGAGGAGACTTATTTTGTGCTATGCTGCAATGACCATAAATATTCCCCAGATCAGATCATCAGATATAGTAGTAATTATTTTGGCTTGATTATTGAATAGAATTGCTACACCAGCAGATGATGAAGTACCATGTGAAAAAAATATTTTGTCTCAAGATTAAGTTGTCCAAAAATGTTCATCTGTTTCATTCGAATGAGTTTCCTGGAGCAAAACAAATTGTGCTAGTTTGATTTTGCAGTATAGAAATAAGACCTTCCTTTTGATACTTTACCTTGGACATTGAGTATTAAACATTAATTGTTTCAAATGACATTTTAGTAACCTTGTCATTCACATCCACATTCACACACACACACACACACCCACACACACCACATCATTAAAAATAAAAATTCATATCCTAAAAATTTGAAAGTTTGTGGATTCATTTTGGCGCTTCGCCTAGTCTCATGGGTTTCAGCTTTTATTTTTGATGGATAGTGAATAATACAGTTCAGCGCTTATTTAATTGACTCAATTAACTAACTATGCACCCTTATCAATCATTAGTGTACAAAACTTAACATTTAGTATGTTAATATAGTATCTGTAACTCAATTACCAGTTCCGTGTGCAATTTCAATATTAAACAGTTATCTCAACAAAAAGCACAATCGGAAAAATGTTTATGCACAGTAAAACAGGTAAGCCATCTCTGGGTATTTTACAATTCAGTCTTCATGGGAAAACATTCAACAATTTGATTTTCTTGTTTAATACATAGTTCAGCACAGCAGGTGGCAGACGAGCACCTCAAAACGTCAGATGTCATCCGCCGACCACGAAAGAAGAATGTGATGGAGGTTCTCCCTCTTCTGTCGGTCAACCTGAGAATTATGTTCTTGAGGATAAAAGTTGGTGAGGGGGGGTTGTTTTCAGTCACTTGAATGTACGTATGAGGGGATTCATTTTTTTAATTGGCTGTTGTTTGACATTATTTTAGTTTATTTTATTAATTGTGTCATTAAATGGCTGTGGGGGTTGGAGGGTCACCTTCGTGTGTGGGGGTGTGAGCGTGTGTGGGGGTGTGTGCGCGTGTATGTGTGTTTCAAGGTCTCGTGCAAGGCGAGTGGCTCAATCCCGATGTAAGGAGCTTAAATACAGGGCGGCAATCAAGACATGACAGGATACAGCTGAGTGACCGGTGGGCGTGCCTCTCCGGCCGTGAAAACATGGCATGATGAAAATGCCGGGAGACACGCCCACGGGTCAGCTGAGAAAACAAAAACAGAGACCGAAAAACACGTGGCGAGACAGAGACGGATCATGACAGTACCCCCCCTTAACGGACGCCTCCTGGCGGACTACCTGGCTTGCCCGGGTGGCTATCATGGAAGTCTTTCATAAGAGTGGGGTCCATAATCCAGGAGCGGGGGACCCATTGGCGCTCCTCCGGTCCGTAGCCTTCCCAGTCTACCAGGTACTGCACACCCCGGCCCCTGCGCCTGGAGTCCAGAATCTCCCGCACCGTGTACACCGGACCTCCCTCGATGATCCTCGGCGGTGGAGGTGGGGCGGATGGAGGAAGCAGTGGGCAGGAGGAGGCGGGCTTGAGGAGGGACACGTGGAAGACGGGGTGGACCTTCATGGTAGTCGTGAGCTTGAGCTTGACCGCCACCGGGTTGATGACGGAGTCGACCTCGAACGGGCCCAAGAAGCGTGGACCCAGCTTGCGTGAGGAGCCTGCAAGGTTGAGATCGCGGGACGAGAGCCATACCTTGTTGCCCGGGTGGTAGGTCGGGGCCGGTCGGCAACGGCGGTCAGCGATCTGCCGGTTGCGTTCGGCGGTGCGGGACAAGGCCGCTCGGGCCTCCCGCCAGACATGGTGGGCGCGCTTGAGGTGCAGCTGGACGGAGGGTACCTCGACCATCCCCTCCTGCGACGGGAAGAGCAGGGGCTGGTAGCCGTAGGCCGCCATGAAGGGCGACTGTCCCGTGGCCGACGACACCAGAGTATTGTGGCCGTATTCCACCCAGGGCAAGTGGTCCGCCCATGACGATGGTCGGTCGCTGCATACGCACCGAAGTGTGGCCTCTAGGTCCTGGTTGGCCCTCTCGGACTGCCCGTTCGACTAGGGGTGGTACCCGGAGGACAGGCTTGACGTGGCCCCCAGCGCTCGGCAGAACAGCTTCCAGACCCGTGAGACGAACTGCGGGCCGCGGTCCGACACAAGGTCGGCAGGAATCCCATGGAGCCTGAAGACATGTAAAATCAGCAATTTAGCGGTTTCAAGAGCCGAGGGGAGTTTCGGCAGGGCGACGAAATGAGCGGACTTGGAAAAACGATCGACGGTGAGGATGACAGAGTTGCCCCTGGAGGGGGGCAGGCCGGTCACGAAGTCCAAGGCGATGTGTGACCAAGGTCGGGTAGGAATAGGTAATGGATGAAGTAGCCCTGCCGGCGGCTGGTGCGACGCCTTGCTCGTCGCGCAGGCGGGGCAGGCCTTGACATAGTCCTTGACGTCGGCCCTTAGCTCGGGCCACCAGAAGCGCTGGGCGACGAGGCCGAGGGTGCGGCGAACTCCGGGGTGACAGCCCACCCGGGAGGAGTGTCCCCACTTTAGTACCTCCCCGCGAAGCTGATCCGGCACGAACAACCGGCCCGCCGGGCATCCAGATGGTTCGCCGTCGCCTTCCTGTGCCCGCTGAATGCGCTGCTCGATTTCCCAGCGCAGGGATCCCACCAGGCGGTGGTCCGGGATGACGCTGTCCGGTTCCGCCTCCTCCGCCACGGGATCGTGGACTCTTGACAGGGCGTCGGACTTGACGTTCTGGGAGCCGGGTCGGTAGGTCAGAACGTAGTCAAAGCGGCTGAGGAGCAAGGACCACCGTGCCAGGCGTGGACTTAGTCTCTTGACGGATCGGATATATGACAGGTTCTTGTGGTCGGTGTACACGGTGAACGGATGGGGCGCGCCCTCCAGCCAGTGGCGCCATTCCTGGAGGGCGATGACGACGGCCAGCAGCTCCCGGTTCCCCACGTCATAGTTGGCCTGGGCAGGGGTGAGGCGGCGAGAAAAGAAGGCGCAGCGGTGGAGCCTCTGGTCGACCGGGGAGCGCTGGGACAGCAGCGCCCCCACCCCTGAATCAGACGCGTCTACTTCTACCATGAAAGGGAGATCGGGGTTAGCATGGTGTAAAACGGGCGGGTTAGTGAAAGCTTTCTTGAGGGCCGAAAACGCGTCTTCAGCAGCCCGATCCCACGCAAAGCGCGTCTTGGTGGATGTGAGGCGCGTAAGGGGTAGCGCTCGGCGGCTGTAGTCCTGAATAAAGCGTCGATAGAAATTAGCAAACCCGAGAAAACGTTGGAGCTGTTTACGGTTTGTGGGTGTCGGCCAATCCACCACGGCGCTTATCTTGGCCGGATCGGCCTTAAGCTGCCCCTCCTCTACTATGAAGCCCAAAAATTGAACCGAGCGTGCGTGAAACTCGCACTTCTCCGCTTTCACGTATAGGCGGTTCTGGAGAAGGCGCTGTAACACGGCCCGGACGTGGTGCTGGTGCTCCTCGATGGAGCGAGAGAAAATCAAGATATCGTCGAGGTAGACGAAACACGAGACGTTTAACATGTCGCGGAGCACGTCGTTAATTAAATTCTGGAACACGGCGGGGGCGTTCGTCAACCCAAAAGGCATGACCCGGTACTCGAAGTGCCCTATGGGGGTTTTGAACGCGGTCTTCCACTCGTCCCCCTCCCTAATGCGCACTAAATGGTAGGCACTGCGCAGATCTAATTTTGTGAACACCGTGGCGGATTGCAGCGGGCGAAAGCGGAGTCGAGCAGCGGGAGAGGGTACCAGTTCTTTACCGTGATTTCGTTTAACCCCTTGTAATCTACACATGGGCGTAATGTCTTATCCTTCTTTGGAACGAAGAAGAAGCCCGAGCCTACCGGGGACTTTGACGGCCTAATCAGCCCTGCCGCAAGGGACTCGGAAATATACGCCTTCATCGCCGCTTGCTCCGGCTGAGAGAGCTTATATAGGCGCGCCGATGGGAGGGGCGCGCCGGGCACCAAATCTATGGCGCAGTCGTACGGGCGGTGGGGAGGCAGGGACTGGGCCCTATCTTTACTAAAAACCCCCCGGAGGTCGTGGTAGACTCGGGGCACGTGATCGAGACAGATCACCTCGGGGGTTGAGGACCGGGGGCTCGGCCCCTCCTCCGCCGCGCGTAAGCAATTTGCGTGACAATGGGGGCTCCAGTTGTCGATAGACAACCGGTCCCAATCGATGACGGGTCGGTGGCGACGTAACCAGGGTAGACAGAGAACGATGGGGGCCGCTCTGGACGGCATAACAAAAAACGCCCGCCGCTCTACGTGGTTGCCTAGGACTCTTAACGTAAGTGGGGGGGTTACCTGCCTGATCTCCCCAGGAGCTGCCCGTCGAGGTCACAGACCCTCTTGGGCTTTGCGAGAGTTTCTACCGTGCAACCTAACTTGGCGACCAACCTGGGGTCAATAAAGCAGTCGTCGGCGCCGGAGTCCACGAACGACTGGACGCTATACCGGGCGCCCGGAGCGATTACCTCTCCACTCAATTCTCTTAGGTGTTTCGGGCTCCGTATCCCCCCGATCGGTAGGGAGATCGTCGGCGACCTCCCCCTGAGGGGAGGGAGGATCGGGTGGCACGGCGGACGACTTACAGAGTTCCTTGGGGGTTGCCGGCGGAGAGCCGCGTTGGGGGCGTGCCGGGCAGGAGGACACGCGGTGACCAGACGTGCCGCAGTAGAAACACGATCCGGAACGCAGACGTCTTTGGCGCTCCGTCGAATCCAGCCGGCCCCCTCCCAGCTGCATCGGCTCGTCGGCGGGGCAAAAGGCGGCGACCGGGTGACGCGCCGCCTCGGTGCGCGGCTGCTCAGCTCCCCTCTCCTGGCGTCTCTCTCGCAGGCGATTGTCCAAGCGGATTGCCAAGGAGATGAGCTCCTCCAGGGAGGAGGAGTCCTCGCGAACGGCGAGCTCGTCCTTCAGGGCCGTATTGAGTCCGCGGCGGAACAAAGTCCGTAAGGCAACGTCATTAAATCTGCTCTCCGCCGCGCAAATGCGGAAGGCGATCGAGTAGTCAGCAACGGATCGGCTGCCCTGGGCGCAGTCGAGGAGTTACCCCCCCGCCGCCCTCCCCTGAACTGGGTGGTGGAAAACCCGCTCGAATTCCTCCAGGAAAGCGGGAAAGGAGGAACGAAGATCGGACCGGGCATTGCTCACGGCCACGGCCCAGGCGCTGGCTTGGCCGGTCAACAGGCTCATCATGAATGCCACCTTGGCGCTGTCGAGAGCATAGGTGATTGGTTGCTGATCGAAGATCAGACGGCACTGGTGAATAAATTGCGCGCAAGTGCCGGGCTCCCCTCCGTAGCGAGGGGGGTGTGGTAAATTTGGCTCCCGTCCGAAAAAGGCGGTTGGGGAGGCTCCGGCCGCGAGAACCGTCGGATCGGGGGTTTCGCCGGTCCGCGGCAGGAGGCTGCCAAGGTGGGTGTCGAGAATCTCGAGGCGGTGGGACAGCTGGCCGACGACGCTGCGGAGCTTCGCGACTTCCGCCGACTGCTGCCCCACCATCTCTCCTTGACTGGCCAAGGCTCTATACACTCTCGCTGCGTCCGCAGGGTCCATGGTGGTCGGATTATTCTGTAAGGAGCTGCTTCCCCAGCCGCGGCTGAGAAAGCAGTGTAGATGGAGCCCTTTAACCGCGGACACAGGAGATGCAGCGTTTAACAGGATGTTTATTAGAACACAGGTACTTACAATGCAAATTGGCGTGGAGCCGACGAAGGACAACATAAAGCGCTGGAGGGCAAATCCACTCCAGGGGGGAAACGATATCGACAACAAAAAGAGCTTGCAACGCAAGAAAGGAGAACGAGAACGGAAATCGCTTGCCGCAAAAGGGCAAGGGGAGTCAATCAGAAACGAGCGAAGGGATCCGACGAGAGCAGGGCGCGATGCGTAGTCAATGGGCGTAACGAGGGTCATAACAAGAGGTTCGAGAAATCAATACAAGGCGTGGTACGTGGCGTGAGGCTTAAATACAGGGCGGCAATCAAGACATGACAGGTTACAGCTGAGTGACCGGTGGGCGTGCCTTTCCGGCCGTGAAAACATGGCATGATGAAAATGCCGGGAGACACGCCCACGGGTCAGCTGAGAAAACAAAAACAGAGACCGAAAAACACGTGGCGAGACAGAGACGGATCATGACACCCGATACCCACACTACACTCTCATGACGTATGTACGGCGTACAAGTGTTTGAGAGCACAGCCAAAGCATATTTCGATTGGGCCATTCTTTGTCGCGGTCTTCTCTCTGACCAATTGGCATATTCCGTGGCCAAAATATGGTGAGCAGTTGCTGCGATAGCAGGTGCAGCACAAGGTTATTTTAGTAAACGAAAACGAACTAAATAACTAGAATAGAAAGCACATTTTTGAAAATGAAAATATAAAACAAAAACGCTCTTTAAAAAATTAAAACCAATGTCAAGTCAATCGAAATAAACACTCGACATCATATGTACCTTGTTGAAGTGTACACGTGGTGTCAGAGAGCACAGGTTACAAGCGTACCAATATTGCAAAATTGGGACTATGCGTGTGACGTAACCGACTTCCGTCTCTGATGTCATCGAGAATGGCGGCACGTTTTTGTTTTTTAAATAACAATTCTTCAGTTTCAAGTGACATTCAAACTTAAGTAATGAAGAAGTCAAGTAAAAACTCAGGGACGGCCTTCCCACTGATAGGAGCTATGGCTCCATTTGAACCATTTGCGGCGCCTAATCGATCTGCAGCATATGCAAAAGGTCGCCAAGTACGGTAGCTGCACTTGGACAAAACAAGTGGGTGACTTTAAACATTAATCGAAATTACACACATACAACTGATAAATTATGTAATAATTTGATATGTACACTTGAAGAGACTCATTTTTTTGTCACCGACGCAAGAATTCCACCGAACATCGCCAGTTTCATGGTATGTTGGTCAAATCCTAAAAGAATTGTCGGCAATATGCTTTGGCTGTGCTCTCAAACACTTGTACGCCGTACATACGTCATGAGAGTGTAGTGTGGGTATCGGGTGTCATGATCCGTCTCTGTCTCGCCACGTGTTTTTCGGTCTCTGTTTTTGTTTTCTCAGCTGACCCGTGGGCGTGTCTCCCGGCATTTTCATCATGCCATGTTTTCACGGCCGGAAAGGCACGCCCACCGGTCACTCAGCTGTAACCTGTCATGTCTTGATTGCCGCCCTGTATTTAAGCCTCACGCCACGTACCACGCCTTGTATTGATTTCTCGAACCTCTTGTTATGACCCTCGTTACGCCCATTGACTACGCATCGCGCCCTGCTCTCGTCGGATCCCTTCGCTCGTTTCTGATTGACTCCCCTTGCCCTTTTGCGGCAAGCGATTTCCGTTCTCGTTCTCCTTTCTTGCGTTGCAAGCTCT
Source organism: Idiotropiscis lumnitzeri (assembly GCF_059441095.1). Taxonomy (NCBI): domain Eukaryota; kingdom Metazoa; phylum Chordata; class Actinopteri; order Syngnathiformes; family Syngnathidae; genus Idiotropiscis; species Idiotropiscis lumnitzeri. The sequence goes on from NC_142406.1 coordinate 1,514,585, forward strand.
TTTTGTTGTCGATATCGTTTCCCCCCTGGAGTGGATTTGCCCTCCAGCGCTTTATGTTGTCCTTCGTCGGCTCCACGCCAATTTGCATTGTAAGTACCTGTGTTCTAATAAACATCCTGTTAAACGCTGCATCTCCTGTGTCCGCGGTTAAAGGGCTCCATCTACACTGCTTTCTCAGCCGCGGCTGGGGAAGCAGCTCCTTACAGAATAATCCGACCACCATGGACCCTGCGGACGCAGCGAGAGTGTATAGAGCCTTGGCCAGTCAAGGAGAGATGGTGGGGCAGCAGTCGGCGGAAGTCGCGAAGCTCCGCAGCGTCGTCGGCCAGCTGTCCCACCGCCTCGAGATTCTCGACACCCACCTTGGCAGCCTCCTGCCGCGGACCGGCGAAACCCCCGATCCGACGGTTCTCGCGGCCGGAGCCTCCCCAACCGCCTTTTTCGGACGGGAGCCAAATTTACCACACCCCCCTCGCTACGGAGGGGAGCCCGGCACTTGCGCGCAATTTATTCACCAGTGCCGTCTGATCTTCGATCAGCAACCAATCACCTATGCTCTCGACAGCGCCAAGGTGGCATTCATGATGAGCCTGTTGACCGGCCAAGCCAGCGCCTGGGCCGTGGCCGTGAGCAATGCCCGGTCCGATCTTCGTTCCTCCTTTCCCGCTTTCCTGGAGGAATTCGAGCGGGTTTTCCACCACCCAGTTCAGGGGAGGGCGGCGGGGGGGTAACTCCTCGACTGCGCCCAGGGCAGCCGATCCGTTGCTGACTACTCGATCGCCTTCCGCATTTGCGCGGCGGAGAGCAGATTTAATGACGTTGCCTTACGGACTTTGTTCCGCCGCGGACTCAATACGGCCCTGAAGGACGAGCTCGCCGTTCGCGAGGACTCCTCCTCCCTGGAGGAGCTCATCTCCTTGGCAATCCGCTTGGACAATCGCCTGCGAGAGAGACGCCAGGAGAGGGGAGCTGAGCAGCCGCGCACCGAGGCGGCGCGTCACCCGGTCGCCGCCTTTTGCCCCGCCGACGAGCCGATGCAGCTGGGAGGGGGCCGGCTGGATTCGACGGAGCGCCAAAGACGTCTGCGTTCCGGATCGTGTTTCTACTGCGGCACGTCTGGTCACCGCGTGTCCTCCTGCCCGGCACGCCCCCAACGCGGCTCTCCGCCGGCAACCCCCAAGGAACTCTGTAAGTCGTCCGCCGTGCCACCCGATCCTCCCTCCCCTCAGGGGGAGGTCGCCGACGATCTCCCTACCGATCGGGGGGATACGGAGCCCGAAACACCTAAGAGAATTGAGTGGAGAGGTAATCGCTCCGGGCGCCCGGTATAGCGTCCAGTCGTTCGTGGACTCCGGCGCCGACGACTGCTTTATTGACCCCAGGTTGGTCGCCAAGTTAGGTTGCACGGTAGAAACTCTCGCAAAGCCCAAGAGGGTCTGTGACCTCGACGGGCAGCTCCTGGGGAGATCAGGCAGGTAACCCCCCCACTTACGTTAAGAGTCCTAGGCAACCACGTAGAGCGGCGGGCGTTTTTTGTTATGCCGTCCAGAGCGGCCCCCATCGTTCTCTGTCTACCCTGGTTACGTCGCCACCGACCCGTCATCGATTGGGACCGGTTGTCTATCGACAACTGGAGCCCCCATTGTCACGCAAATTGCTTACGCGCGGCGGAGGAGGGGCCGAGCCCCCGGTCCTCAACCCCCGAGGTGATCTGTCTCGATCACGTGCCCCGAGTCTACCACGACCTCCGGGGGGTTTTTAGTAAAGATAGGGCCCAGTCCCTGCCTCCCCACCGCCCGTACGACTGCGCCATAGATTTGGTGCCCGGCGCGCCCCTCCCATCGGCGCGCCTATATAAGCTCTCTCAGCCGGAGCAAGCGGCGATGAAGGCGTATATTTCCGAGTCCCTTGCGGCAGGGCTGATTAGGCCGTCAAAGTCCCCGGTAGGCTCGGGCTTCTTCTTCGTTCCAAAGAAGGATAAGACATTACGCCCATGTGTAGATTACAAGGGGTTAAACGAAATCACGGTAAAGAACTGGTACCCTCTCCCGCTGCTCGACTCCGCTTTCGCCCGCTGCAATCCGCCACGGTGTTCACAAAATTAGATCTGCGCAGTGCCTACCATTTAGTGCGCATTAGGGAGGGGGACGAGTGGAAGACCGCGTTCAAAACCCCCATAGGGCACTTCGAGTACCGGGTCATGCCTTTTGGGTTGACGAACGCCCCCGCCGTGTTCCAGAATTTAATTAACGACGTGCTCCGCGACATGTTAAACGTCTCGTGTTTCGTCTACCTCGACGATATCTTGATTTTCTCTCGCTCCATCGAGGAGCACCAGCACCACGTCCGGGCCGTGTTACAGCGCCTTCTCCAGAACCGCCTATACGTGAAAGCGGAGAAGTGCGAGTTTCACGCACGCTCGGTTCAATTTTTGGGCTTCATAGTAGAGGAGGGGCAGCTTAAGGCCGATCCGGCCAAGATAAGCGCCGTGGTGGATTGGCCGACACCCACAAACCGTAAACAGCTCCAACGTTTTCTCGGGTTTGCTAATTTCTATCGACGCTTTATTCAGGACTACAGCCGCCGAGCGCTACCCCTTACGCGCCTCACATCCACCAAGACGCGCTTTGCGTGGGATCGGGCTGCTGAAGACGCGTTTTCGGCCCTCAAGAAAGCTTTCACTAACCCGCCCGTTTTACACCATGCTAACCCCGATCTCCCTTTCATGGTAGAAGTAGACGCGTCTGATTCAGGGGTGGGGGCGCTGCTGTCCCAGCGCTCCCCGGTCGACCAGAGGCTCCACCGCTGCGCCTTCTTTTCTCGCCGCCTCACCCCTGCCCAGGCCAACTATGACGTGGGGAACCGGGAGCTGCTGGCCGTCGTCATCGCCCTCCAGGAATGGCGCCACTGGCTGGAGGGCGCGCCCCATCCGTTCACCGTGTACACCGACCACAAGAACCTGTCATATATCCGATCCGTCAAGAGACTAAGTCCACGCCTGGCACGGTGGTCCTTGCTCCTCAGCCGCTTTGACTACGTTCTGACCTACCGACCCGGCTCCCAGAACGTCAAGTCCGACGCCCTGTCAAGAGTCCACGATCCCGTGGCGGAGGAGGCGGAACCGGACAGCGTCATCCCGGACCACCGCCTGGTGGGATCCCTGCGCTGGGAAATCGAGCAGCGCATTCAGCGGGCACAGGAAGGCGACGGCGAACCATCTGGATGCCCGGCGGGCCGGTTGTTCGTGCCGGATCAGCTTCGCGGGGAGGTACTAAAGTGGGGACACTCCTCCCGGGTGGGCTGTCACCCCGGAGTTCGCCGCACCCTCGGCCTCGTCGCCCAGCGCTTCTGGTGGCCCGAGCTAAGGGCCGACGTCAAGGACTATGTCAAGGCCTGCCCCGCCTGCGCGACGAGCAAGGCGTCGCACCAGCCGCCGGCAGGGCTACTTCATCCATTACCTATTCCTACCCGACCTTGGTCACACATCGCCTTGGACTTCGTGACCGGCCTGCCCCCCTCCAGGGGCAACTCTGTCATCCTCACCGTCGATCGTTTTTCCAAGTCCGCTCATTTCGTCGCCCTGCCGAAACTCCCCTCGGCTCTTGAAACCGCTAAATTGCTGATTTTACATGTCTTCAGGCTCCATGGGATTCCTGCCGACCTTGTGTCGGACCGCGGCCCGCAGTTCGTCTCACGGGTCTGGAAGCTGTTCTGCCGAGCGCTGGGGGCCACGTCAAGCCTGTCCTCCGGGTACCACCCCTAGTCGAACGGGCAGTCCGAGAGGGCCAACCAGGACCTAGAGGCCACACTTCGGTGCGTATGCAGCGACCGACCATCGTCATGGGCGGACCACTTGCCCTGGGTGGAATACGGCCACAATACTCTGGTGTCGTCGGCCACGGGACAGTCGCCCTTCATGGCGGCCTACGGCTACCAGCCCCTGCTCTTCCCGTCGCAGGAGGGGATGGTCGAGGTACCCTCCGTCCAGCTGCACCTCAAGCGCGCCCACCATGTCTGGCGGGAGGCCCGAGCGGCCTTGTCCCGCACCGCCGAACGCAACCGGCAGATCGCTGACCGCCGTTGCCGACCGGCCCCGACCTACCACCCGGGCAACAAGGTATGGCTCTCGTCCCGCGATCTCAACCTTGCAGGCTCCTCACGCAAGCTGGGTCCACGCTTCTTGGGCCCGTTCGAGGTCGACTCCGTCATCAACCCGGTGGCGGTCAAGCTCAAGCTCACGACTACCATGAAGGTCCACCCCGTCTTCCACGTGTCCCTCCTCAAGCCCGCCTCCTCCTGCCCACTGCTTCCTCCATCCGCCCCACCTCCACCGCCGAGGATCATCGAGGGAGGTCCGGTGTACACGGTGCGGGAGATTCTGGACTCCAGGCGCAGGGGCCGGGGTGTGCAGTACCTGGTAGACTGGGAAGGCTACGGACCGGAGGAGCGCCAATGGGTCCCCCGCTCCTGGATTATGGACCCCACTCTTATGAAAGACTTCCATGATAGCCACCCGGGCAAGCCAGGTAGTCCGCCAGGAGGCGTCCGTTAAGGGGGGGTACTGTCATGATCCGTCTCTGTCTCGCCACGTGTTTTTCGGTCTCTGTTTTTGTTTTCTCAGCTGACCCGTGGGCGTGTCTCCCGGCATTTTCATCATGCCATGTTTTCACGGCCGGAGAGGCACGCCCACCGGTCACTCAGCTGTATCCTGTCATGTCTTGATTGCCGCCCTGTATTTAAGCCTCCGACACTGACTAGTCAGTGTCGGATTATTCCTTCCGATTGCTCACGCCACGTACCACGCCTTGTATTGATTTCTCGAACCTCTTGTTATGACCCTCGTTACGCCCATTGACTACGCATCGCGCCCTGCTCTCGTCGGATCCCTTCGCTCATTTCTGATTGACTCCCCTTGCCCTTTTGCGGCAAGCGATTTCCGTTCTCGTTCTCCTTTCTTGCGTTGCAAGCTCTTTTTGTTGTCGATATCGTTTCCCCCCTGGAGTGGATTTGCCCTCCAGCGCTTTATGTTGTCCTTCGTCGGCTCCACGCCAATTTGCATTGTAAGTACCTGTGTTCTAATAAACATCCTGTTAAACGCTGCATCTCCTGTGTCCGCGGTTAAAGGGTTCCATCTACACTGCTTTCTCAGCCGCGGCTGGGGAAGCAGCTCCTTACATCGGGATTGAGCCACTCGCCTTGCACGAGACCTTGAAACACACATACACGCGCACACACCCCCACACACGCTCACACCCCCACACACGAAGGTGACCCTCCAACCCCCACAGCCATTTAATGACACAATTAATAAAATAAACTAAAATAATGTCAAACAACAGCCAATTAAAAAAATGAATCCCCTCATACGTACATTCAAGTGACTGAAAACAACCCCCCCTCACCAACTTTTATCCTCAAGAACATAATTCTCAGGTTGACCGACAGAAGAGGGAGAACCTCCATCACATTCTTCTTTCGTGGTCGGCGGATGACATCTGACGTTTTGAGGTGCTCGTCTGCCACCTGCTGTGCTGAACTATGTATTAAACAAGAAAATCAAATTGTTGAATGTTTTCCCATGAAGACTGAATTGTAAAATACCCAGAGATGGCTTACCTGTTTTACTGTGCATAAACATTTTTCCGATTGTGCTTTTTGTTGAGATAACTGTTTAATATTGAAATTGCACACGGAACTGGTAATTGAGTTACAGATACTATATTAACATACTAAATGTTAAGTTTTGTACACTAATGATTGATAAGGGTGCATAGTTAGTTAATTGAGTCAATTAAATAAGCGCTGAACTGTATTATTCACTATCCATCAAAAATAAAAGCTGAAACCCATGAGACTAGGCGAAGCGCCAAAATGAATCCACAAACTTTCAAATTTTTAGGATATGAATTTTTATTTTTAATGATGTGGTGTGTGTGGGTGTGTGTGTGTGTGTGAATGTGGATGTGAATGACAAGGTTACTAAAATGTCATTTGAAACAATTAATGTTTAATACTCAATGTCCAAGGTAAAGTATCAAAAGGAAGGTCTTATTTCTATACTGCAAAATCAAACTAGCACAATTTGTTTTGCTCCAGGAAACTCATTCGAATGAAACAGATGAACATTTTTGGACAACTTAATCTTGAGACAAAATATTTTTTTCACATGGTACTTCATCATCTGCTGGTGTAGCAATTCTATTCAATAATCAAGCCAAAATAATTACTACTATATCTGATGATCTGATCTGGGGAATATTTATGGTCATTGCAGCATAGCACAAAATAAGTCTCCTCTCTAAAATAAAAGAAGTGATACATATTTCATTTGGAGTTGAAGTATCAGAAAACATTATTTTAGGAGGCGACTGGAATATGGTTAAAGACGAATGGCTCGACAGATTTCCCAGCAAGTATAATTCTCTACACCTAAATTGTACATTGTCCCATTACAATGACTTCTTAAATCTTATTGACCCATGGCAGACAAAGAAATCCAGATAAAAGACAATATAGCTGGTTCAAACTAGATTGTTCAGCAAAGTCCAGACTAGATTACTGGTTAATTTTGATGATGTACGCAATCAAATTTTCAAATGTGAAATACAGTGAACCAGTGTCTTCTCTCTGACCAATTGGCATATTCCGTGGCCAAAATATGGTGAGCAGTTGCTGCGATAGCAGGTGCAGCACAAGGTTATTTTAGTAAACGAAAACGAACTAAATAACTAGAATAGAAAGCACATTTTTGAAAATGAAAATATAAAACAAAAACGCTCTTTAAAAAATTAAAACCAATGTCAAGTCAAGTCAAGTCAATTTTATTTGTATAGCCCTTAATCACAGACAGTCTCAAAGGGCTTTACATAGCTACAATCGACATCCCCGATCTTAACCCCCAGGAGGGCAAGGAAAAACTCACAAAACCTCATTAGGGGAAAAGTGAGAAACCTTGAGAAGGGACCACAGATGGGGGAATCCCCCTTCCAGGATGACCAGGCTGCAATGGATGCCAACTGGGCAACATTTGACACATACAATGATGCTATGCAATAATAGATGAGATAATATAAGAGTCAATTGAATGAAGTGCTGCAGGAAGATGACTTCAGTGGAGTGGGTCCTCATCCAGGGCCGTAATATCCATGGCAGCATATCCGAAGATGAGCCTTCGATCTTGTACCGGTCAGTTGGTGTAAATTCAGTTAGCCACTTCCAAGTGAATCGCCATCACCTAATTCGGGGAATTGGGAACAGAAAAGAAAGAACAGAAATAGCAAACAGGCCAACAAGTAGTTCAATGAAGTGCTGAAATATAAGGAAATCAGAAAAGGCGCTGCATGAAGACGACTTCGGCAGAGCAGGTCCCTTCCCGGTTCGTCAGTGCCGTAATCTTCAAAGCATGTCCCCATCACCTAATTCCCAAGCAGGGGAAGGATGGGGCAGAAAAGAGAAGAAGCGGCAGTAAACAGGCCAACAAATAATTAAATTAGATGCTAAAGTATATAAATAAATTGATCAAATGTCGCGCTGCAGGAAGACAACATCACTGGAACAGGTGCATGCCCAGTTGGTCAATGCCTTAAACTTCCTAGTGGGTCACCGTCACCTAATCCCCCAGCCGGGGGAAAAGGGGGCAGAAAAGAAAACTAAAGAAAAAAAAGCGGCAGTAAACAGGCCAACAAATATTTCAGCTAAATGCACAAGAGTATAAATGCGTCTTTAATAGTGTTTTGAACATTTCTACTGAGGTGGCGCCTCTAATATCTGAGGGAAGTGCATTCCAAAGCATTGGTGCCCGAATAGAGAACGCTCTAGAACCTGCGGACTTCTTTTTGGCTCGCGGGATCACTAAAAGACCAGCCTTTTGTGAGCGAAGGTTTCGGGACGGAACATATGGTACCACGAGGTCAACGAGATAGGAAGGTGCTAAGCCGTGCAATATTTAAAAGTAAGTAGCAGAACTTTAAAATCACATCTCAAGTGGACCGGAAGCCAATGCAAATTGGCTAATATCGGGGGAATATGATCAAACTTTCTCGTCTTAGTTAAGAGTCTAGCTGCTGCATTTTGAACTAACTGCAGACTTTTAATACTCGACATGGGGAGACCCGAGAGCAAAGCGTTACAATAGTCGAGGCGAGACGTAACAAACGCATGGATTAAGATATCCGCGTCACACGTTGATAGAATTGGGCGAATTTTAGCAATGTTACGCAGATGAAAAAACGCAGTTCGAGTAATATTTTTAATGTGCATTTGAAAAGACATAGTTGCGTCAAATATAACACCGAGATTTTTTGTTGAATCCTTTTGGATAATATTACATTTATCGATATTCAGAGTGGTGTTTTTGAAAAGGTACCGATGACGCGCTGGTCCAATGATGAGCATCTCGGTTTTATCTGAGTTAAGACGCAAAAAATTGAAAGACATCCATTGTTTAATTTCGGCAAGGCACGCCTCTAATTTATAGCAGTCGCGCGGATTCGTTATATCCAACGGCATGTATAATTGCGTATCATCAGCATAACAGTGAAAACTAATGTTATATTTCCGTATAATATCACCAAGCGGTAGCATATAGATGCTAAACAATAGAGGTCCAAGTACCGATCCCTGCGGAACTCCACATGTGATCTTACAAAGATCCGAAGTCGTATTGCCATGAATTACACGGTGCGTCCTCTCCGACAGATACGAATTAAACCAAGAAAGCGCTGAACCTGAAATGCCAACACACGTTTCAAGGCGTTTTAATAATATGTTATGATCAACGGTATCAAAAGCGGCACTAAGATCGAGTAAGAGTAATATTGATGAGATGTCAGCGTCCATAGCTATGAGAAGATCATTAGTAACTTTAGCAAGGGCCGTCTCAGTAGAGTGGTCGGCTCTAAAACCCGATTGGAAAGGTTCAAATTGATTATTAGCAGTCATATATTCATTAAGTTGTTGCGCTACGACTTTTTCAAGAATTTTTGCAATAAACGGAAGATTTGAAACCGGCCTATAGTTGATGAGACTCTCTGGGTCAAGGTTTGGTTGCTTAAGTAACGGTCGGATAACGGCGGTCCTAAAAGCTGCTGGTACTACACCCGTGGTAAGTGATAGATTAATTATATTTAAAACAGACGGTCCTAGGGTCGTAAACAGTTCTTTAATTAGTTTACCAGGAAGCGGATCGAGCACACAAGTTGTCGGTTTTGCTGCACTAACCAATTTTGTTAGGCTCTCAAGAGATATTTTTTTAAATTGACATAAGGTTATCGGACAGTTATCAGCCCTAATGTCCCTATTAACACCATTTATCGCGGAATTCGACGGTATTTTAAGAACAGTGTCTTTAATCTCATCACGAATACATTCTATCTTCTGAGTAAAAAATTGCATAAAATCGTGAGCTGAATAGGAAGAGCTATCCGAGGTTGGTCGCTGTTGCGTTAGCATTGCTACGGTATCAAATAAATATTTAGGGTTGTTTTTATGTAAGACAATTAATCTAGAATAATAATTAGTTTTGGCTAAATTAAGCGCTTCTTTGTATATTAGTAAACTATCGCACCATGCCTGATGGAAGACCTCAAGTTTGGTCGCACGCCATTTGCGCTCAAGCTTCCTACAAGATCGTTTCAGTACGCGCGTTTCCTCTGTAAACCACAGAGTAAGCCTCTTTGGACGAGTTTTAGTTTTTAAAGGCGCGACGGAGTCAAGCGCATTTAACAAAGCGACATTAAAGTTGTTTGTGAGATCATCAATCGTACCAATATAATTAGGAAACGAAGCAGTTGCTAAAGGGAGTAGCTCAGAGAACGCAACGATGGTTGAGGAGCTAATGTTACGGCTGCTATAATTTTGATTATGGTCAGAACGATGACAGTGAGCCAAGACTTCAAATTTGATAAAGTAATGGTCAGATATAGCACTGGTATATGGTAATACAATTATTTTTGAAGATGCTAAGCCTCGGGTTAATACCAAATCTAGCGTATTGCCATTTATATGCGTTGCTTCATTTATTATTTGCGTGAAACCAAACATATCAATGATTGTCCGAAACGCCACGGTAAGTGGTTCCGACGGGAGATTCATATGAATGTTGAAGTCGCCCATGATAAGTATATTATCCGCATGAGTTACTAAATCAGCTACGAATTCAGAAAATTCATCTAAAAAGCCGGAGTAAGAGCCAGGTGGACGATAAAGAACGGCAAGATAAAACGGCAGCTCGGCTGAGGATCGCATAATGAGAACTTTAAATGTTTTAAAGGAATTGCTAAAACGAGGACTAAGTTTTAGGTTAGATTCGGAAATGAGGGCTACACCCCCGCCTTTCTTTTGAGGGCGCGCAACATGCGAGCTCACGAAGTTTGGAGGCGAAGCCTCATTTAGCGGTAAAAACTGATTCGGTTTTAACCAGGTCTCGCAAAGACCAATCATGTTAAGATTATGGTCTCTAATAAGGTCATTAACTAACAAGGCTTTCGATGAAAGCGATCTAATATTTAAAAAACCGAGTTTCAGTAAAATATGTCTATCTAAGTTATTCCGCGCAACAGGACTCCTGGTCATAATATTAAGGAGATTGCCTTGCCTAGGTCCCGGATTGTACCTCGAGCGACTATAAACGCGGCGAGAAATTCTGACGGTCGGAATCCGAGAGTTATTTACCAGCTTTTGAGTGCTATTATTTTGAGAGAACGTCTCGTCGTCAATAAAACCGACCGAGGAGGAATGCTTAAACCCATCATGTATTGCCACCTCAGTAGAAATTATATCAGTATGAGATGTAACAGCGTATGGTGTGTAGCGCTCAAATCTAGAAGAAAAGCTATGTGTGTTGTCTAAGTCTAGCATAGCGCTAGTTAGCTCTAGCCTTACAGACTCCATACCCTTCCTTACAGGCTCACTATTCGCCTGCAGCCCGACCTGCTCTAATATGAATAGTCATGGAAGGCTCAAACAATAATCTATGTTTCTAGAAAGAGTGATGGCGCCTTCCCAGTTAGGGTGAAGGCCGTCCATCCTCAGCAGGTCGGGTCGGCCCCAGAAAGAAGGCCAGTTATCTATAAACTGCAGTCCCTGCTCACTACAAAAACTAGCCAGCCACTTATTTAGCGAGAATAATCTACTAAACCTCTCATCATTGCCTCTCGCAGGCAAGGGGCCAGAGACAATTACTCGATGCCGACTCATCTTTCTGGCGAGATCACAAGTCCTTGCTATGTTTTTCTTTGTGATCTCTGATTGCTTCATCCTAGTGTCATTGGAGCCAACGTGTATCACTATATCTGAATAGCTAGCGTTGTTTGCACTGCGCTGGTGTATAGGTGTCTTGCGCGCTAGCTCCATAAGATTAGCTTCTATGTCGGGTGCTCTGGCCCCAGGAATACACATTACTGTGGCTGGATTTTCAAGCTTAATGTTGCGGGTAATGGAGTCACCTATCACTAAGGTGCGGGAGCCATGAGACCGAGGTGGAATGGAACTGCTATGTGTCTGAACAGGCTCACCGCGATTAGCAAGCAGTTTACGGCCAATGCTAACCAGACTAGCAGGTTGGCTACAACCCGTGCTAACAGTCGTGTCCGCCACGTTTACGCTTACCACATTACTCTGCTCTAGCTGGCGTACACGTCCCTCTAGCAGGGAGAGTTTTTCCATGAGAATGGTGCAAGTGTTGCATGTGGTGGTGCACGAAACCATAGTTGCGTTTACTCGCCCGGTGGATAAAAGCGGAGGAAAAGATGTCGCGCCGAAAGTGACGTCCTGTCGCGCCGAAAGTGACAATGTAGGGAATTTAATTTCAGATACACTTGCGAGGCCATTTTCAAGGCGGACCTTTCAAGAGAAGCTAGGTCGTCCAACACTCACTCAGTAGTGTGTAAGTGTGTTTCTGTATATTATTTCTCCAGCCGTTGTGATTATGGTGAAATTATGGTGTTCTGAGGGGTGTTTATTCAAGTCAGACTAAGTAGGACTTCACTGAAGGCCTGCGTGTGAAATGCATGGCCCGTCACTGTATCTGAAACTACTTTTTATGTTTACAAAACTAAAACCACCTATAATTTTCGGGAATATGTCCTCCGTTTTTGCCATGGGCTATTAATTGAATATACCAGCATTTGGGATTAATTTCAAAAGTATTAATTTCGATATGACTGCATGGCTCTGAGCCGGAAGAAGATGTCGGGCAATCGTCTGGGAGTTGTAATCCTCCAAACTAATTGAATCCATAAAACAGATGCGTGTGTGTGTGTGTGTGTATGTTTGTTTTCATGCATTGCAGGGACATTTGACCTGAATACACGCAACACTGCAAGGACAATTTGAATTACGAGGACGCAACCCATGTCCTCGTAATTCGGACAATGCTATTGTAGCGCCTCTCTAGCCGGGGTGACTATATTGAGAGGTGGCTAACCTAGGTTCTTTTGTTTTATAACTATCCCTCAACAGTTTATCGTATGTACATCTATTTACTGAATCGTTGCAAAGTAGTATCTGGCAATTTGCTTTCTTAAATGGCTGATAATTGTTGCCCCGCTTCTAATCTCTCTTAAGAGGACAATAACCGTACAAAATTATTGGACTTCAAAAAGCACTCAAATTTATAACCCAATCTTTCAAGTAGGCAATAAACACACTTGCTTATATAGAAAACAAAAACATTTCCTGATAGAAATTAAATAAGGCAGGGAAAAAAATGTTCTCTCAAGTTGGTGTGTGACACAAATGAATGCCTAGTAAACAGTACAAGGTTAAACAAAAAAAGGTCCACCTACACAACATTAATCTAAGGGCCCAGTCACTTTACCTCGCAGCAGGCAGTCACCAAAGTCACGTACCCCAATGTTAAGTAACGTTGCTGGCCAGATCGATGCTTGTGTGCGTAGTAGCCTAAAACAAAATGGCTCCTTCACCCAAAGGCAGAAAATAAACAATGATACCTCCCAATGAAGCAGGTTCACTCCTATGGTCCCACCGGCAAGAAAAAGGGAAAGACAAAAATTATATTCCACATCCACGATGCGATGTTGGCCCGGTCCTCTCAGTCCACAACACACTGTTGACCGCCCGGCGTCCCGATCGGCGTCGTCCACGTCTTCAGCCACGCAGGCCTTAGATAATGCGTTAGCTTGTTGCCAACTGCAGAGCTAAGTCCATGCCACTCATTAGCCGCTGGGCTAACGGCTAATTCCAAACACATAGGTCTTAAGTCAAGTAGTCCACTCAAACTGACCAACTCTATCACTGTTAATGGTTTCTAAAAGAGTCTGGTTTGAACACTTTCGTTAACCAACTCTAACAGTCTACTTTTTGTACACTCGTCTGCCTTCGTTCTCCTATCGCCGCCGCAATCGCCGTCGTCCCTCTCTCGCTCGCTCGCCCACTCCTCGCTCACTCGCTCCTCCTCCGGATGTGATCCACTCATTTTAATAACAAAACTAAATACACAAAATTACAACACAAACTGTGTACCTAATTTGTTTCATGGGCTATTATAACAAGCACATTCCCCAAAAATATTATAATACAACAAACAACTGAATAACATTTAGTCAAAAATATTTGAGTGTTTTTAACTTGGTTACACTATCATGTTTCTAAGGGTGTAGAATGCTCAAATTCCAAATTTTAGCCAATGTCCCTTTAAACCACAATAACATGAATGTTGTGTATTATTGTGTGAGAAAACGCCCCTGTAGGCAGGACCTTGTATTGCACCCCCTACTTAATAATTCACACAGTCTATATTTCACAGCTTTTGATTGGCCGATGGTCATAATGCTGTCCGTTCACTCCTCCAAGATGCTGCTCCAGGTGGTTGACAGGATGAAGGCTCCCCAGGGGGCGTGACTTGACATTTTTTTTGACAGGTAAGTCACGCCCTCATGGAACATCAGCTAATAAAGATGAGTAACAAGACACCATCATGCGACACTCTGAAGAAGGCGAAAGACTCGCCGAAACATGTCAGGTAAACAAATCTAACCGAAAACAACTTCGCACTGCAATTTCCAAGCTGAGCTGTAATTTTGTCTATTCATTTAAAGTTCAATTGCCTTTGCTGTTTTAAATAATAATAATTGAAATGTTCGAAATAATGACTAGGTGTAATCAATATGGACAAAATTCGAGGACTTCTGCACTCATGATTTGGTAAAATGCTGCATTTGTTTTTACTTAAATCTGAACTCTTTTAATGAAAACATTGTAGTCTATCAGTGTATATTTACACCTCATTTCAACCGGCGTTTAGTAGAGCTGTGCTGTGACACATGCAATATATTTTATTTAGTTTTGTATTGTATTTACTACATATGCTCTCATGGTACACTGAAAGACTGAAATTTAACTGCTAAACAGATCTGCACCAAGTAATTATACACCGGATAATTTAACTTGTAATTCCCGCCTTATTGCTTTCTTTAGGTCTTCATCTTCAGCAAGATATGTCAGCAATGAGGCCACAAGGAACTAAGGTTAAACCCAAAGAAGAGGTAGCATATTTTTCATCCTTGGGCAAGGACAAGGATAGGTTCCTCATAAAATATATAAATTAATTTTAAGGTGAGGATTGGCAATCACTTCTTTAGTTTGAGCCTTGTTTTCACCATTGTTTTAATTTAATGATTCTAATTCATCCTAATTCTTTCCCTTGTAAGGTCGAGGAGTGTTCAGTTGCTGCCGCTTTCAGAAGGGAGACTTTCTTATTGAATATCGAGGTGAAGTTATAAGCAAACAGGAACGTGAAAACAGACTGAGACTCTACCATGATGCCCTGAAGGTTTTCATGTTTGAATTTTGCTACAATGGAAAAATACTATGGTATGTTTATATGGCGTGTTGTCAAATTTCATTTACAGTATTTTATTTTTGTAGTTTTTTTTGTGAGTCACCCTCAAAAATGATAAAAACCTGGTACTTTGTATAGTGGTAGTACTACATTGTAAAATATAAGTCAACTTTAGTTGACAAAAAAAAAAACAACTCCTCTCGTAAAAAGTGTGACTTGGACATTTTCGATTTCATTCCTAAAATGATCAATTGTTCAGCCCTAAACTGCAATGCGATCCCTGTCTCTCTGTGCTCTGTAAGAGGAGCGTTTCCCGACCATGGTTAGGCGGCAAGCAGGAACGGTTTAACACAACACGCACCTACCACTATCGCCAATACCATTATGATCGAGTACAATCATATGCATCGCCGAGTCATCTCGTGCATGGCATTGCCGTAGTGAGAGAATGGCTTTGGTTAACATGGTTTTGCCAATCGATTCTTCACATCGATACATATTTTGAGCAGTTTATATCGATGTTAAATTGAGTTTCGATGACTCTTTACATCCCTGGTGGAGAGCCAACAGGTATGAACAGAAATGTTGTATTTCAATCAATACGTCTCTAGACATAATATAAGATGTTGACTACGTCAGCCATTTAGCAGACACTCTCAGACCGGAACACACAAACAGCTGATGCTATCATGACGAAGAGGTTCAATGTCAAACGCATATTAAATATTCATCTCAAAAATATTTTCACCATAGGGTTCAGGCGTGCCCTAAATTTCAGGTCCTTGAGGTTTTTTTCCGGTCTCTCAAGCGTCAGCGCTACATCATAGGACTACATTGTTTATTAGGCCCAGATGAGTCTTAATCGCTCCTTTATAAGATTGACGGCATTAAAAGGGGGTTGGATTAATCACATAACGTGTTTTTCTGACACCACTGAGAGAGAGAGAGAGATCAAAGTTGTTCAATGTTATTCAGTATCATGCGAAATTATTTAATGTCATTCACAATCATTCTTTGTCATTCAGTATCATTCAAAGTTGTTCAATATTATTCAGTTTCATTCAAAATTATTTGATGTCATTCAGGAGCATTCACAATCTTTAGTTGTCATTCAGTTTCATTCATAGTTGTTCAATGTTATTCAGATGTATTTAGTATAAATTGTCATTCAACATCATTCATTTTCATTCACAATATTTGCTTGTTATTCACAATTATTCATTGTAATACAGTATCATTCAAAGTTGTTCAATGTTATTCAGCTCAATTTAAAATTATTTAATGTTATTCAGTATCATTCAACGTCTTTCATTTTCATTAAGCATAATTCAAAATCATTCATTATCATTCACAATCTTTAGTTGTCATTCGGTTTCATTCAAAGTTGTTCAATGTTATTCAGATCCGTATAAAATACATTTATGTCTTTCAGCATCATTCATTTTCATTCACAATCATTGCTTGTAATTGTAATCGGGATCATTCAAAGTTGTTCATTGTTATTCAGTTTTGTTCAAAATTATTTAATGTCATTCAATATCATTCAAAGTTGTTCAGTGTTATTCACTTCCATTGAAAAATTATTAAATGTCATTCAGTATTCAATTTTATTCACTACGATTCAAAACCATCCAATTTCATTCACTATGATTCAATATCATTCAGTTTTTTTCACTTTGATTCGAAATCATTCAATGTTATTCACAATCATTCAAATTCATTCCCTATCATTCTAAATCATTCAATTTCATTCACTATGATTCAATATCATTCAATGTTGTTCACTTTAATTTAAAATCACTCTATTTCATTCACTTTGATTAAAAATCACTCAATTTCATTCACTACGATTCAATATAATTTATGTTGGAATCTAGTTTTAAATCAATGTTAGAATTTAATTTTAAATCAATGTAAACTCAAATTAGCAATCTGACTCCAATTTGTGACTTTACCCAACTCTCACTCATCCAACAATATGCGCGCTCGTTCTGCAATAGAAAGGTATCAGGAAGCCGGCATTTTCACGCACGAGTGGATTTATTCCGAACACATAAAACTGATACATGCACCTGGGTCTCGGGTCCCTCTCAATACAACTCTGTACGCCTCTGTTGCCACCAGCAGATGTACTCTGTATCCGAGTTGCCCAGTAGTGATTCATACTATACAATATGTAAATTATACAAAGACAAAGGCATCCTGGCATGATTCTATTGGCTATGTGTATCCTGCAGTTAACTTTAGCTTATTGGTCTTTCTTCCCCTGAAGAATCACGTGGTGGCTCCTCCTGGTTGTGCTTGAGTCATCTCGTCTCCGCCCCCTCCTTGCTGCCAGCACCGTCTGTCCTAAAACATTCCATTCCTGCACATTCTTGCACCCCCTACTCTGTTCCGCTCCACACGCTCAGCACTTTATAGTCTCACACTTTCATACACAGGATGCAGCTACATCTAATGAACTATGTTAAGCTCAAACTCTTATATTCCTTTATTTAATATTCACTATAATTCAAAATCATTCAATTTTGTTCACTGTGATTCAATATTATTCACAATCATTCTATTTCATGCAATATAATTCAATATCATTCAATTATATTCGCTATGATTCAATATGGTTTCATATACAATATAATAAAATCTCATTCAATTCCTTTCAATATGATTCAAAATCATTCAAGATTATTCACTTTCATTCAAAATTATTTAATGTAATTCACAATCATTCATTGTAATTCAGTATCAATCAATGTTATTCACTTCCATGTAAAATTATCTAATGTCATTCAGTATTCATATCATCCACTTTGATTTCATATCGTTCAATTTTATTATATTTAATATCATTCAATTTTACTCAAAATGATTCAAAATAGGGGTGAGAAGCTCGGCCATCCGGGAGGGACTCAGTGTCGAGCCGCTGTTCCTCCACGTAGAGAGGAGCCAGATGAGGTGGCTCGGGCATCTGTTTAGGATGCCTCCTGGACGCCTCCCTGGGGAGGTGTACCGGGCATGTTCCACCGGCAGGAGGCCCAGAGGACGACCCAGGACACGCTGGAGAGACTACGTCTCCCAGCTGGCCTGGGAACGCCTCGGCATCCCTCCGGCAGAGCTGGAAGATGTGGCTGGGGAGCGGGAAGACTGGGCTTCCCTGCTGAAGCTGCTGCCTCCACGACCCCGGATAAGCGGCGGATAATGGATGGATGGATGGATGATTCAAAATCATTCAATTTCATTCACTATGATTCAAATTCATTCAACCCCATTCAACATTTCAGTGTCATTCAGGATTTTTCAAAAACATTCAGTGTCATTCAAAATAATTCCCCCCCAAAAAATCCAGCTTTTCTGCCTTCACACGCAATTTCTTCGGGAATCGCATTTTCTCGTTGTGTGAAGGCGGAGGTTTCGGTCCGACGCCCGCGAAAAGTTGGGTGCGAGCCGATCAATGCTGCAAATGAAAATTTCAAACATCTTACTGGGACAAGTAAGACTGAAACAGAAAAGCCCAAAAATCAGTGTGAGAAGTTCGGTTGACTTGAGAAGGATGTGTGAGAGTAAACAACGGCGAGAGGGAGCGGTGGACTGCGGACTCATCGACAGAGTGAATGAAGGGCAGAGACGGTGGTGGATTTTTTAATTTTTATTGTGATATAGTGCTTGTAAATCTCAGATACATGATATCCAAATAATGAAATATGGCAGTAAGTAAAGCAATACAGAGTGAGATTTAAATGATTAAAAGTTGTCATGGGTTCCAGTTGGTTTGAGATTTTGAGATGAGATTTGGAGTGAAGATGGTTTAGCGCAGGGGTCTTCAATCCTGTTCCTCGAGGGCCGGTGTCCTGCCCGTTTTCCACCTCTCCCTGGTGAAACACACCTGAGCGATCGTTATCTAGCTTCTGCAGACCTTGCTGATTATCTGATCATTTGAATCAGCTGTGTTGCAGCAGGGAGAGATGGAAAACCTGCAGGACACCGGCCCTCGAGGAACAGGATTGAGGACCCCTGGTTTAGCGTGTGAACTAGAAGGTGAGTGGCAGAAGAGCATTGGGAGGAGTGAGAGAGAGGGAATTAAGGAGGTCCAACAGTCGGTCGGTGGAGGGTCGCAGGAAGGCAAGTGGAGGGGTCGGCGAAAGTGACGTCGAGGGAAGAGAGAGTGGTTAGATTTGTAACTTTTTTTTAACATTTTAAACGTACCGATCGTTGGCATGGGATGAGAACAGAAAACTGACAAGGTAAGTGAGTCATTGTTAAACAGATCTTTTTTTGTAATGACAGTAAATGTCATTTTACTCTCTTCTGCTTTTAACAGGTCTTTGTTCTGGAGAAAATAAAACCACAGCAACGTCTCAAAGGGCCTCATTGGCATCGGGCTTCATTGACAAATATTAACATCCCCTGTTTCTAACCCTTGGGAGGACGAGGGGAAAAAACAAGCAAAAAAAATACACCTTAGCTGCTCACACCGCAATGTAGGTCACGGGTATGTGTGTACCTAACTATTGTACCTAGATCCTTGGGAGGATTTTGACTCACCGGTCCCGTGTCTGCCTTTTCTCCGCCAACAGATTCGGCAAACGGGCGCACAAAAGAGTACAACGTGGAACACTGACCCCGAAAACCAGGGTGGCAACCGTGCAGACAAAGAAGAGATGGAAGCTCGGTCACCCTGCTACGAGCTCTCGATGAGACGTGGCCGCTTTCGCCTGACGAAGGAAGAACTTGCTGCCGAGTTTCCGAGGTCCGCGGCACTAGTGTTCTCCTTCGGCTCAAGTAAAGTCTGTTCTCTATTCTCTTGGGACCATTTCTATTTATTGAAGGGAAAAGGTAGGTAGCTCATCATTAAATGGCTCCTTTCTTTTTTGTAAAGCCAGTAAATGTTAGAATTTTACTGTCCTATACTTTTAACAGGTCCTTCATTCTGGAGAAAGATCGGAGGTAACGGGTATGTGAGTTTGTGTCCCTCATTGATCTATTTTCTATTGTATTAGTGTGACATATTCATTAATTGTGAAGCGATTTAAGAAAAAAAAATGATCATGATTTTTTTAATATATTGTGGGTCACAGCAAAACCTGTCTCAGCACCGCCTAAATTTTGACTCGCTGATCCTGTATTATGCTCTTCTCTCAACCAAAAGATTTGGAGGACAGGCGCCAAAACACTTGTCAGGGAACACTGAATCCGAAACCAGGGTGGCAACCGTGCGGTCTTTCCCTTCTCGCCGAATTGAACTTTGGCAGGAAACGTCCGTAATTTAACACTTTGTCAGCTTTTGTCCTCACCACCTACTTTATTTTTTTGTTAGAACATTCTTCACGTGGCCCGCGGCTCCGCATCCTCCGTGCGTCTGGACGTGGAAGAGATGAAAGCTCGGTCACCCCGGTATGAGCTCTCCATGAGACGTGGCTGTGCTTGCTGATGAAGGAAGGTCTTGCTGATGCGTTTGGAAGGTCCATGGCACTAATGTTCTCCTAAGAGTCAAGTTAAGCCTGTTCTCTGTTCTCTTCAGACTGTATCTATTGATTGAAAGGAAAAGGGAAGTTGGTCATCCTGTAATTTCCTTTTCTCTCCAAAAAGACTCGTAGAATATGCGCCTCACCACTTATTTATTTCCGTTAGTACGTTCTCCACGGCCCCTGTGGCTCAACACGCTCTGTTCGTCGAGACAAAGAACAGTCGGAAGCTCAGTCGCCCTCGTGAGAAAGCGCAATGAAACCTGCTTTGCTTGCCCGACGACGGAAGGACTTGCTGACCTGCTTAGAAGGCTCGTGACATGTTCTCCCAAGGATCAAATAGTCTGTTTTCTGTTCTCTTCAGACCATTTTCTATTTTTTGAAAAGTCAAGTCTTCTAAAACAATCCCCGTACGGTTCTCTGTACAGCTAGATTGTCTAAATTAATGCCATCATTAGTGATGATGATTCTTAGAAAGGTTGCAGTGTGAACGATTTTTGAAGACTTTAGTGGATGCAACAGCCATTTATTTATTTATTTATTTTACATCTAATTTGTGCGGTCGACAGTCTTGTTGGAGTGTGATCAACCTCCATTTGTTGGTGATTATGCAAACATTTTCCATAATAAATGGCAATAAAAATGATCTGCTCCAGGATCAAACCATTGTCAGTGCGACAGGCAAGGTAACATTTACATTCCTTCCTGTCATTTAGGTGCAATGATGTTAACTTCACATTCTTTTTGAGATAGAATTGCCCACTCTGGTTGATGACGTCATAAAGCTGTGGATCCTATCTCAGAGGTTTGTGTTCTCTCCCTGGGTAGTGGTTTGAACATTAAAATTTTGTCCAAGTGAGCGGCGAAACTGTTTGACCTGAAAGATTCTTTTTCATTTAAATTTTTTTACACTTGCTTTGATACATCTGTTTGTTTATTAATTCACGTTTTTCATCATTTCGGAAGTTGAGGGAACTTAGTTTGATGAAATGCTGTCTCTCCACTGTACGATTGCTCAAAATAATGATTTTAATGGCGTGTGCATGCACATTTTTCCTCACCGCTCCTCCTCACATTTGAAACGTGAAACCTTATGCTGCCATTTCGACCTAACTGCCAGCCAAAAAATGTTCATTGGTTTTTATAGCAAAAAAAGCAAATAATTATTGATCAAAATTCCTACTGAGTTTTGAACCGATTACACAAGTATTCAATATTTGCACTGATGGTGGTAACTGTCTTCATTTTGGATTTTTTTTTTTCCATCTTATGTATGAATGCTTTTTCCATTTAGCTTAAAAAAAAATTCCAACAATTTTTATTGTATTTTTTTTTATTTATGTAAAATTCAGCTGTCAAAATGTGTTAATAATAATGTCTCACTTTTTGAACATACTGTCCCATATGTATGACAAAGTATGAGTGTCAACATTTGCTAATAATCCTCAAGAAACCACTGCCATGCAACAGCCGGTCCCAAGATGCGGAAAGAAAGGAATCCAAACTATTTTGACCCCATTGACTTTGATTCTACCTTTTGTTGAAATACTGTATTTTTGTGGGTAATGACATTTCTTTTATTTATTTTTTTGTGTGTGTATTTTTCCCTCTTGTTTGTATTATTGTTTTTCATTTGTAAATGTATGATTGAAGTTGCAACAGATATTTTGTATTGTGAGTTATACCTTAATCTGATGGGTTTTTTTTGGAGCAACAGTACATAACTCCTTGTAAAATATGCTATATGAATAAAGTAGCGCTGTCTTTTATTGTACTCGGGGGCGCAACTGCAACTAGTATGTTGAGTTTATCAGCAAACTGTAAAGAAAATAATTAGAATCAAAAAATGAATTGTCAAAAAAATACCACACATTTAAGTGTCTTTAAAACATAAAAACGTGTTTCCATTAATTGTTAATTGCCGTCAGCCGTGGGTATGCGTAATTGCCGTCAGCCGTGGGTATGCGTCAAGGGCTATATAAACGTGAGAAACTTGCCGTTGGTCTTTTCAACTTGACTGACTACAAGGTAGGATGATTGATTGGCTTAGACACCTGTATTTTTCTCCCTAGAATATTTTAACATCTACCTTGCTCAAAGGTATTTTCGCTGTGATTTAATTAATTTTAAATTCGACGTTTTTCTTTATGCCACAAAAAAATTGTTAATTGCCGACAGCCGTCGGTAGGTGCTGGCGTTTTTCATTCTGATGACAAGGTTGGATGGTTAATTAGTTTAGACGTACCCTAGGGTTTTGCACGTCTTTTATTTTATTTTTAACTTGAAAATGTTTTTAATGTAACAAAATAAATAAATTTCATCACTTCAAAAATGAAAATGGGTTATTCATTTAACCTAACATGTTGACTCAAACGAATAACCCACAAGACAACCAGCTTAAGTTTATTTTACTAAACATTTTTGTTTCGTTATCCACTTGACCCGAAAATGTTTGGTTAGCAACCTTTTTACTTTTTATCCATGTTGCCATATTTTTTATCTAACTGATATTGTGGTGTAGGTCTAAATTTTTCCCTTAATTTCCCCCCCCGTTTCTCCAGCATGGAACAAATCTTCACCACGAAGATTGCTGCGCCGCTGAGGGCGAAGGTGGTGGCCATGAGCGCCACCACGGCATACCGAAATTGGACTCTTTAAGAGGACGGGACGATGGCGGCTGGGTCCACTTTCAAAAACGTGAACGTAGCCATCAGTGATGGAAAAACGCACTGCCGCATGGTGCTTTTTGAAGCTCTGGCCTCGGAGGTTTCCGAGGGCCAGAGCTTCTTATTAAAAAAATATAATGTTGGGAGGGATGAGCGGGTCCACCTCTCCCGCCCAGACACTGAATTATTTCGTTGTGCGGACGTAACAGTGTCTGGGGAGTTGGGGGAGGAGGCCGCCCGGCTCATCCTTCCCATTGCCAGGACAGTCCACATCCGGGACGTTCCCCAGGAACGGGGTCCTGGTCAACATCGAAGGCGTCATCACTGAAGTAATGTATCACACTCGCACCGTCTCAGTGTGTGCGTGATAAAATTCTTTAATCCTTTTGTTTCTCCCTTAGATCCGAGCCATCAGGATGGTGAGGGTGCGAGGCCAGCTCGTGCCCATGGGCGTCATCCTCCTCCAAAAAGTGAATATTTTGCGTTTGACCTCAACTATTGTAATCTAAATATGCTGCAGCGGGCAATTCTCATTGTACGTTTTGTATTACAGGACGGGGCGTCGGCAAAGGTGGTGCGTTGGAGGGAGGCGAATCTCTTTGTCGTTTACGTGGGCCAAAAGGTGAAGGTGACCCACCTTGTGGGCAAGCCTTCACCCTATGGCTTCTCCCTCCAAACGACCAACTCCACCGAGATCAAAGTAAGTAGGCCGGCTAATACAAAATGTGTAGAAAAAAATCAACTAGATTGAAATATTTCCATTGACAGACTTTAATATCTATTCACCACCCGTTTTCTGAATTTCGTAATTTTACGTTGGAAAGGTGAACCGTGATTACCTGAACACCTGCTATTTTCAGTCGACAGCGAGTGTCAAATGGGCACGTTTGTGTTGCTCTCGGGTGTGATAGTAGAAGTCATGAAAATAAAACTGTTCATCCTACGTCTGTTCATAAAGTGTTCTTTTACACAGGAATTGGAAGATACCCCCTTCCTGGTGGTGGGCTACAGACTTCGGGGGGACCTGGTGGAAGTCATAGACAGGGACGACAATACAAAATCACTCCCTCTCGCCACCTGGAGGGAGCGATTCCCCGAGGACCCCCTCGTCCCCCAAGAGGGATTTTTTTTTGTAATTACAGTGGAACCTCGGTTCTCGACCATAATCCGTTCCTGAACCCTGTTCCAAAAGCGAATTGTTCGAACACCGAAACCACTCCTTTGCTGCTTGCACTGACTTTCTTTGGAGGCATGATTAGGGGCTAAAACACTTCGTACACCGATATAAAACGCGAGAGCAAAACGCAGCACGTCCGCACGCGACAACAGTTGGTCATAAAGAGAGCGATCTACACCCGTACGCCGCTCAGCCCCCACCCTCGCGTGCGCACTCACGCGTCATACCGGCGTTCGAACTCCCAGGTTTGTTCGAACTGCGAAGCAAGAATTTCTCTTTTTTTTTTTGTTTGAACTCCGATTTGTTCGACCTCAGAGTCGTTCGAGAACCGAGGTTCCACTGTATTTATTTAATGCTTAAAAAAATAGAACTTTTTATTTCCATATTGTGTCTTAACTTGATTTCTTTATTTAATCTGGTTTAACAAGATTCACCATGCACACGCATACTCATCACCCCGTTCAAACTCACTCCTTCCACGGATACACGCGCGTGGGGGCGGTCCCACGCAACGCACACGCACGCTAACCACTTGCACACCATTTCCTTTTATCCCGCATGCTAGTCCTTCCACATTTTTCTTCGGATTCTCACCGTTCCAACTTCTCCAATCGCTTCCAAAAAAGAACGCCATGCGGGCTTCTTTTCCATTTAGTGTTATTCAACATACTTCAACCTTCCATCATTCACTATCAACCCTCATTCAATTCTATTTGCTACAATTCAAACTCATTCAATTTCATTCTCTATGATTCAAAAATCATTCAATTTCATTCCACATGCTTCCACCCAGATGGCTTCAACTCCGGAGCCTTCACACGCGATTTCTCCAGAAATTGCATTCTCTAGTTTAATGTGTGTTGCAAGTGGGAATGTCGAATTTTCATGACCTACACAAGTTCAACACATTTAAATAAGTCATAAATCTAGCATATGAGAATAGTAAACACAATCACATGTCTTCACTGTGCAAACTACTACTAGTTTCATTTGGTAAATGTATTTTGTTTAATAAATGCAGTGACAAACATAATGTCAGGGTTTTGGTATGGAGGTTGAGTGAGAGGAGGACCCAGATACAGTGAAGTGAGGCAGGAGTAACTTCATGGAAATTAAAGGGAAAGAAAACAAAGCACAAGGCATAGGGAAAAAACTAAAATATCAAACACAAGGACTAGGACTCGTCTTATTTTGACAAGGCGCGACAGGCAGGACAGCTAACTGGGACACTGAACCAAAGAGAACTGAAAGCAAACAAGGAACTATATACAAACAAAGTAACGAGACAACAAGGAACACCTGGACAAGACACAAAGGGTTGGAGGGAGCTGATTGCTTCACACAAGGGAATGGGGCTCCAAGCACAGCTGGACACAATCAGGTTTAACAAGAGACACACACCAAACACAAGGAAAAATATTAAACTAAATACTAAACCAAAAACAACATACATACACCATGACATATGAACCTGTAATTAATTGGCATTCTGCTACCACGACATATTCCAATCCTTCATAACCTAAACACTCACTTGTGCTCAGAAAGCCATAAGTCCTCTGAATTGGGGTACTTCTCGACAACACTAAGTCAAACTTTTTCAATGCGATTTCTTGACTTCAACATAGCACAATATGCCAGTTTGTCTCCAAATGTAATCAAACCTAAGCACTTTCTCCTGTTCTGAAAGCAGTAATTGCTTCATGTTGGGTAGTTCTGGTCATTTTGCAGACAACAGTGAGAAGAAGTTTTTCATTTTAATTTTGTCACTTAAAAAAAGCAAAAGATCAACAATTACTCACCAAGTTTAGTAAACTTAAGCAGTCTGAAAGCAGTAAGAACTTCTTGTTCAGATATTTCTGGTAACTTTGTGTACTGCGTTTGGCTGTTTTTGCAATATTGAAACATTTGTAAAATGTTCTACAAGTCATATTGTGATGGCCTGAAATGGAACCAATGTTTTTCTTTGGGTTCGGGTAAACCTAACCCTAAGTTTTCCTCTCTCACACCTCGAGGGCAAAACACAGGAATCTGTTGAAGTGTGGACTTCTGTCTTGCCTGACAAATACAATTTAAAACAAAAAACTAAGACTTTGAAGAAATGTGCATGGCTGATTTTTCTTATACATTGGTGTTGATGAGGAAGACACGTTGGGCATGGAGCAACGACTTTTCTGCGATCGACCTTGTTTTGACATCATTTGTTTTTAACTGGAATTAAAGCGAAGCCTTTTTTTGTTCAACTCCAACGGCGTCGTTTTTTTGGTGTTGTCATTGCTGGAATGAAAGACTCGTCAAAGAAAGGCACCAGTCAGGATTTTCATGCCCTGCTCACATAGCGACAAAAAAAGAGTGTAAGTTGCTCCGACAGTGCATAATGTTTAAAAAGATAAATTCAAGATAAGAAAAGAAAAAAATAAATAAAACATTTGTTACACTCCATTCCCTGACATTGCAGTATTTTCTCAAGATAAGACATGCGATGAAGTCCTATTTCATACTTTTGTGATTTTGTGAATTGTTGCTGCAGAAGAAATGTTCTTGGTACCAAATAACATATTGTCAGCCTCTTAAAAATAATGTCCCTAGTCATATTTTGACAAAGTATTATTTAACAAGTCCTTACACAATCAATGTACAGCACTAATACTGCTTTCAGACTGCAGATGAGTGCTGAAGTTTACTAAACTTGGTGTAACGGTTGGGTGGAACTGTAATGGTGCGAAAAGGACCCAAGAGCAATCGGAATATGAGAAGGGGTTTGTTTTGGGGGAAGCAAGTGAAGGCAGTGGATCCGGAGTTCAGCAGGGCCAGGCGGTGGAGTGGTCGACGCGGTCCGGTCTTCAAGGGCAGGAGGTGGGGATACGGGGCTTGGCCAGACAGGCAGATGGCTTGAGGAAGCACACAACAAATAAATGATCTGAGGAAGGACATAGTGGTTCAACAACCTGAGCCTCGGCGATGGATTCAGATGAGCCGTTCTAATTTTCTGAAGCCATCCCTCCATCGTCTCCCTATTCTCTGGAGGAATAATGCCTTAGCGTTAGGGATAGGGATAGAGATAGAGATGGAGTTAGGGTTAAGGGTTAACCTAGCCCTAATCCAAAGAGAGGCCATAACAATGTGACTTGCTGAACATTATACTAATGTTTCAGTTTTGCAAAACAGCCAAACACAGTTCGGAAAGTACCCAGATGTACCTTAACAAGAAGCACTTACTGCTTTCAGACTACAGATGATTGCTTCGGTTTATTGATCTGCTCCAGGATCAAACCATTGTCAGTGCATCTTTACATTCTTTACTGTCATTGAGGTGAAATGATGTTAACTTCAAATTCTTTTGTGAGATAAAATTCCCCACTCTGGCTGATGACGCCATAAAGCTGTGGATCACATCACAGACCAATCACAGCAGTTTGTGTTCTCTCCTTTGGCTGTGGTTTGAAAGTTTTGGCTAACATTGTTTGACCTTGGAGATTATTTTTCATTGTTTACATTTGCTTTGATACATCTGTTTGGTTACTAATTCATGTTTTTCTTCACTTTGATCATGATGAAATTCTGTCTTTCCACTGTATGATAACTCAACTGAGGCATTCTAATGATGTACTTTTCCTCTCTGCTCACTGTTCCTCACCTTAGAAAATAATTTGAACCTAACTGCTGGGCAAACAAAGTTCAACGGGTTTCATTTAAAAAAAAAGTTATTTATTGATCACAATTCTGACTGTGTTTTGAAACAATTTCCCAACCATCACAAATGTTGAACATGTGTACCGCCAGTGGTACATTCATTTGTTATTTTTTCTAATTCTAAATGTTTTTCTCATATGGATTTAAAAAGAAAAGACCCTAACCCCAAACATACATATGCTGTTTTCCCTTCTGCAGAAATGTATTGGTAAACGTTTTAGACTTTATATATATTTTCAGTTTGTCATTGACGGTTGTCGTGGTTAAGTGTGAATGCTGCCAGCATATGAATGCGTGCTTCACAATGAAAGATGGCAGTTATTGTACAGTGGAAACACTCATGTAATGCTTTGGGCCCATATTTTTCTTATCTGCCTAAATGAAAAAACTTTTTTCCATTGTCTTTAAATATTATTATCGGGGAAGTCATGTAAAAAAAAAATTCTTTACAATATGTTGCTCCCCAATAATCTAAAAACTATATTGTGACCAATATTGCATTTGTGGAATCTTGATGAGGCAGAAAATCCACCCATTTTTTTATTTATTTAATCTTAGGGGACTGTCCTTTTTGCCACTCGCTATCGTGTGAAAATAACATCAGTGGATAAAAACGTGATTTTTTTCTTTTCTGCCTTCCCTATACGGTGCCTAACTCAAAAGTTTTTTCCACCATTGAGCTTTGTACTCATGTATTTATGATCAATGACTTGTATTGTTCTGTCAGAGTAATCCGACAAAAAGGTTGAATCAATACAGCAACATCACACATACTAGATCCTAAGGTCAGTAGTACCACTTCATTGTGTTCCTCATTACTGCACACATTGCCCTGGGAAGGAAAACACAACCTTTGACAAGAATCAACGCTATCAGCGTCAACCTGTTCCTGACACAGGTCACCATCCTGTCCTGCCTGAAATATGTTCTTGCACCGGTGCATAACAAAAAAAAAAAGAAAAACCTCATTGACAACCATCTTGTTACCTGACCTCCACTAACCACAGCCCTGAAGTTAATCCTCAAAATGTATCAAATACATATTTCTGACCATTTTTGTGACATGCTGTCACATAGGTATCATGAAGTTTGACTGGCAACATCCGAAAATAATAATGACAATAAATGCAGGAGCACCTCCCATCATGCGGAAAGAAAGTAAACCACAGTAGTTTGGCTTCAACTGACTTTGATTCAACCTATTGTTGAAATACATTTTTGTGGGTAATGCTATTTCATTTTTTGTGCATTTTTTTCTCTCTGTATTCTTGTTTATCATTAATAATTTATCATTAATAGATGTATGATTGAAGTTGCAAGACGTTAGATGATTTTGTATTGTGTGTTATACCTTGATGTGGTGTTTTTTTTTTTTTTTCAAAAGTAATTCTTTTTTTTTGGGTGGGGGGCTCTTTGAGCAGTTGGACATTATAAATACTGGTCAAGGCAGACTGCCGCCTACATCAAGTCTGGAGTCTGCTCTGGTTAATTTATTAATTTGTGTTTCATGCTATTATATGAAATAAATCCAACAGGACATGGTGTGTGTATGCAAAAAAAGTTGCAGTTTCGACAAAAGATGGGTCTTTGCGTGTTTAAGAATGCTTTTTACTCAGCAAACATATTTTCTCCCTTGGATATATGCACTTCTGCTTTGCATTTTCCTTATCACTTCATTTTAACTTGAACTTTTTTTCCTATGCAACATAGAAATAATTATATTTAAAATGTCATCACATCAAAAACAAATTGATAAAAAAGTAGATTATATGTTCTATATCTTACAAAACATAGTTATGTGTCATTTATACCTTGAAAAAAAATCCATTATTTCATTGTTTCTTGCCGTCGGTATGTCGGGGGCGTTTGGGCTGATCACCGTGACGCAGGTGGCCATTTTTCATTCTACAGTTGACTGACCAAGAGGTAGGATGATTTATTCGTTTCGACATTCAGAAAACTCCTTTTTAACTTTTTGTATTCCACAGTGTTCTCTGTAAAACACCAATATTTATTTATTGGTATGTAATTATTAGTATGTAATTGTCTCTTAATCAGGTAGAAATACGAATACGCCAATTTGGTTAACTTTAGCTGTGCTGTACATGTTGGCTGTAATTGATATGTCAGAGTCACAAATTTTGATTTGGGTCGTAAGGTCGAAATTACATTCACATTCTTTCACATTCGGATCAACAAATGGCCTTTGTTGAATATCTAATTGTGAATATTAATTTTTAATTCAGCATTCATCCTTCATTAAGGGTTGCTAGCTAGGTGCGCACATAAGATAAGATAAGATAAGATGTCCTTTATTAGTCCCACAATGGGGAAATTTGAGGTGTTACAGCAGCAAAGATATAGATCACACAGAGTCGGCGGCGTAATGTAGCCGTTAATGTATAACATTAGCAGCAGACATTCAGAAAAAGCATGCAAATATACACAGTATAAACGTATCTAAGTGTAAGGAAACACTCCTAATGTTTGTCCATTATACGGAGGGGGAAACGCTGTAATGATAAAAACTACTGAATGATTGAAAATACTGCAATCATAAAAATATTGCAATGATAAAAGTACTGTAATGGTAAGAGTACTGAAATGATAGAAAAGTACTGCATGATAGAAAATACTGCAATGGTAAAAGTACTGTAATAGTAAAAGTACTGCAACGATAGAAAAATACTGCAATGATGAAAGTACTGCAATGATAAAAGTACTGTAATAGTGAACATCCTGCAGTGGTAGAAATACTACAGTGATAGAAGTATTGTAATAAGAATACTGTAATGGTAAACAAAATACATCATTGGTCAATATTTAAGTACACCCTTGGCTGAAAGTACAGTAGTAGTTAATATTGCCCTCCCGTTTGTAGGCCTGACCCAATGA
Organism: Idiotropiscis lumnitzeri; assembly: GCF_059441095.1. Lineage (NCBI taxonomy): Eukaryota > Metazoa > Chordata > Actinopteri > Syngnathiformes > Syngnathidae > Idiotropiscis > Idiotropiscis lumnitzeri. The sequence goes on from NC_142406.1 coordinate 1,545,278, forward strand.
TCTTGTTAAAAAGTCTGACAGCAGTTGGCAGGAAGGAGCGGCGAAATCTCTCTTTGGTACAGCGAGGGTGTAAAAGTCTGTCACTGAAGGAGCTGTAAAGTGTTCTCAGAGTGTCATTGAATGGGTGGGCTGGTTTGTCCAGCATTGATGACAGTTTTGCCGTCATCCTTCTGCCCCCCACTGAGTCCACAGAGTCCAGGGAGCAGCCCAGGACAGAGCTGGCCCTCCTCACCAGTTTGTCCAGTCTCTTTTTGTCTCGGCCCGAGATGCCTCCTGCCCAGGAGACCACTCCATAGAAGATGACTGATGAAACCACCGAGTCATAGAAGTTCCTGAGGAGTGTGGTGATCAATAAGCCTTACACGTCACACAGTCACGTATAATGAATGAACACTGATTTAAATATTCACTTTTCCGTGCGATCTTTAGTTTATTTGCGCACCTTTATTTATTTTTGGTCATAAGTCGTCCTAAATGATTGTTAGTCACCACCCCTCCAAAAAGAGACACCGTGGGAAAATGAATGTGTGAATCTCATTCATTTTCCCACGGTTTCACGGTGGGGTGGGAGGGAAGAGGAGGGGAAGGGAGCGACCTCTTAGGTTTGGAAACTGGGGGAGTGTTCAAATTTGCCGTTGAAGGTTTTCAGTGTGGCCCAAAAGGATGCGGTGCGCAAAGTGCGTCAGGGAGAACACGTTGAAACAGTTCAAATAAGAGCTGCAGATTGCTTTATAACATATAGGGTAGGGATCGCTAAATCATGGGAGGGTTGCGTGCACCTGTTCTTCGAAGACACACACTTCTCAAGTCGTGTTAGTCGGAGCGATATATATCCAGTATTACAAAACAGTCAAGTGCCATTTGTAGTTTGTAAACATAAAAAAAAAAATCCATTATTTCATTCATGGTTTATTGTCGTCGGAATGTCGAGGGCGTTTGGGCTGATAACCGTGACGTAGGTGGCCATTTTTTCATTCTACAGTTGACTGACCACGAGGTAGGAGGTTACATTGGTTTAGACATACAGAAACCACATTTTCAACCTTTTGTACACTGTAGTGTATGTTTAAGCCTATTCCCCATGTAATACAATTATTACATGTATTTATTTATTCATTATTCTGTACTTATTAGTGTGTAATTGTCCCTTTATCAGGTAGAAAACCGAATATGCCAATTTGGTTAACTTAGCTGTGCTGTACATGTTGACTGTAATTGATATGTCAGAGTAAAAAAAAAAGATTTTAGTCGTAGATTTTAAATTAAATCCACTTTCTTTCACATTTGCCTCAACAAATGGTCTTTGTTGATTATCTAATTCTGAATATTCAATATTCAATTTAGCATTAATCCTTCATTAAGTATTGCTAGCTAGGTGCGCACATGGGATCGATAACTCTAACACGACACACAGTCACGTAAAATGAATGAGCACTTATTTTAATATTCCATGCGATCTTTTGTTAATTTGCGCAAGTTTAAGTTTTTATTCTGTTTTTGTTTTGGGAGATAAGTCGTCCTAAGTCATTGTTAGCCCCCCTAACTCCCCCCTCTTCCCTGGACACCGTGGGAGAATGAATGAGATGCACACGTTCCTTTCCCAGTCGGGCGGGAGGGGAGTGTTGAACGCAATGTACGGTGTTTCCTCCTCTTGGAGCAGGGGTTACTTACCAAAAAAAATCCCCAGAGAGCGCATTGCTTCTCTCATGTGGTTCGGAACCTCGGAGCACAGACTTTGGGCATTATGAGCGATCGAGTAGCATAATTCCTAAAATTATCAACTGCACGCACTTAAAGGCCCTCGCGGTCCGCCTCGTACAAGTTTAAGTAATAATTTATAGTGTTTAAAAAAAATAGATAAATGAATAAAGATCTGGGCTTCGTGCATGGTCTGTCAATAACAGGGTCGCCATTATGGTACGACCTTCCAAAACTGTATTTCCAGTGAGGATGCAAAAGGCATGCATTATTAACAATTTGTTGTTCATATCTTGAATCACTTTTTTATAATTTATTTATTTTTTATGCATGGCACCTTGTTTCGGGGAAAATCTTTTAAATTAAATCTGTTGAAAAAACTCGGTCGTTAACAATAAATTGTTGTTGAATTTAAATAAGATCTAAGTTCACAATCTTTGGCGCCAGCTCAAATTAAACAATAAGTCAAAATCACTGTTGAATCTCTTGAAACAGAAAGGTTAAATGAATTACAATTTCTAGGTCTTGTTATTGATGAAAACCATGCTGAGAAGTGCCAACAGAAAGTGTTAAGTATATAATATGTGCAACTATTGGTATGCTTTATAAAACTAAGGTTCTCCTAAAAAATTAATCGTAAATTATACTGTTCATTATTACTGCCCTCCGTTAATTATTGTGCTGAGATATGGTGAAATACATAGACAACAAATACTTAGCCCATCTACAAGAAAAAAAGAGCCATACCAACATATCATCTTTGCAAATGATCTAGAACCAACCAATCCATTATTTGTCAAATTAAACACTGAAATTCTTCGGCTTTGTCAAATGTAAAACAACACAAGTGATGTAATAAGCATACAATAACCATCTTTGCCCCAGTATTCGGAAGCGGTTCAAAATCAGAGAGGATGTTGATTAAACAGCTAAATTCCATCTCTCTTCATGTTTGTGAGAGTGAGACACTTCAATTAGAGTAGCGCCAAATGGTATCGGCACATTATTTGTTCGTATTTGTCGATACCAGTGTTTTAATGGTGTATCGTATTGATACTGATACTAGTAGTGGTATCGGTACAATTCTATTAATTAGCTACGTAAGCTCCAACCGCAAGCCAGTAAGTGTTGCTGAACCACTTTAGTAAACTCCACTATCTGCAATAGCAGCTGCACATTTCTGACCTGTTGATTCTGTGTGTTCATCACTCACACCTGGTGGATGGTTAAAATCTTTGCAAGCAGCCTCAGCTGACATTTTATTCAATTACAAATACAATAAGTTCTGCATTGTTGTGGGGAGTTTTGTAGCAGTTGTGGTATGACTTAACCTTTGTCAATTTTTAAAATACCTTTGATGTCTTTGCTATGTAGACAGTGAAAAAATGTGAACGTGTGTCAAGTGCGATATTTTGATGACAACTAAATATGAGATTAATGATTAAATCATTTGAAAGTTCCATGGTTAACTACCAGGGATGTAAAGAACATCAGAAATCTATTTTATATCGATATAAACCGCTCAAAATATCCACCGATAAGAAATAAAATAATAGATTTTAATTGTTTCAAAACTTTCTCTTTCAGGATGACGACAAATCTCCTTATTGCAAAAGTGGTGGCCAAGAAGCTCCAGGTCCGGGCCAAAAATTGGTCCCTGACACCAAATGGCACCTTGGCCATGAATGGGGCCTACAATAATTTCACTGTTGCCCTCTGTGACGGGGCAAAAAATTACACCGTGTGTCTCTTTGACACACTGGCGGCCCTCGTCACAGAGGGCAACAGCTATGTCTTTGCGCATTTTGGATTTGGGGCGGGTCAAGACTCTTTTCTGCTTACCCGCCCCAAATCCAAAATATATGTGGGCCCCGTCGTCACCATCGATGCTGATATGGAGGCTGCGGCACGTGCGTTGGTATTCCCGGTCTCAACCTCATCATCTCCTCTGGAGGTCGCACAAATGGCTCCTGGGGAGATGGTGACCGTGGATGGGCACATAACCGACGTAAGTATATTTCACACATACACACGCACATGCACGCACACTTGCATGTGCATACACTTGTGAACACCCACACACACACACACATAGGCGCTCCAGAGGTATCGCTTCTCGGCCTTTTGGCTAAGATCAAGTGTAGTATCTGTTCTTATCAGTTTAATATCTGATACGTTCCCTATTTGGGGACCATATATTAAATTGATTTTTGGACCTGGGAGATGGAATAGGGGCTTGCTCCGTCCATTCCACGCATCGACCTGGTATTGCAGTACCGCCAGGAGCGGTGCACCCACCTGGCTGCCAGGATGGCCGAGTGGTCTAAGGCGCCGCGTTCAGGACCCAGTCTCCCCAGGAGGCCTGGGTTCGAATCTCGAATTTCCCCATTGTGGGACTAATAAAGGGAATATTATTATTATGTGGGGAAAATATATTAACATTCCCTCAGAATAAACATTGCCTTCCAACCAGGGACAGTTTGGAGATATTTTTTCTTTTCTGGGGCTAAAGGGGGTTGCTTGGTTCAGATAGGGGCCTGAGAAAATATTTTTTAAATATATTTTAGAATATCACATAAATCACTTAAGTGGGGCCACACAGATTTCTGTTGGGGCTCATGGGTAGTTTCACGGGCGTCACGGTGGACAACTGGTTAGCACAATGGCCTCACCGTGCAGAGGTCGTGTGTTCGATTCCGGCTCCGGCCTTCCTGTGAGGAGTTTGCAAGTTCTCCCGTACCTATGTGGCCTTGCTCCGGGTACTTCGGTTTCCTCCCACATTCCAAAAACATGCATGGCAGGTTGATTGAACAGTCTAAATTGCCCTGAGGAATGGGTGTGTGCGTGGATGATGGTTGATGGTTGTTTGTCTATGTGTGCCGTGTGATTGGCTGGCAACCAGTTCAGGGTGTACCCCGCCGACTGCCCGATGATAGCTGGGATAGGCTCCAGCAGCCCCCGTGACCCTTGTGAGGACAAGCGGTACTGATAATGGATGGATGGATGAGTAGTTTCAAAGTAGCAGTGCAACTCTGCATATTCTATAGTTTCTGGTTCCATTAAAAACTCGCTAAACATTTACACGCTTGCGCTAAACATCAATGCATATTGTGTTTGTGGATGGCTGCAGCACCACACAAGTGCACAGAGACATGGCAGAAATAAAAAAAAAAAAGATAAATATCAAATCGAATCCTGCTTGAATGAATTGTTAATTCTCGACCAGAATGACATTGATGCATATAAAAACATGTGTTCCCTTGCATTAAGCATTGCAATATAACCCAGTTTTCTTTCTGTTTTGTTCTTCCGTGTCAGCCTCGGTCAGTTCTGTTCGCACACGCATCATTTGCGCAAACATACAAATGTTTTTTTTAGCTTTTTTTCTATTTGGTCCACATTAGATACGTCCAATTCGCATGGTGCGGCTACGTGGGGCCCCGCCTGTGCCCATGCGCAATGTGACCATAAAAAAAGTAAGTACATCATTTATAGTTTTCCTTTTTATGCATTTCAATTATACACCCTGAATATGCATTTTTCTAACTATTGCAGAACGATGTGGAGGTCAAGATAGGCATTTGGCGGGAGGCCTATTTGGTACATCTAGAGGTTGGCAATGGATATATTTTCACCCACTTAAAGGCCAAGAGTAACCATTTTGGGTTGACCCTCCACACGACCCAATTTTCGGAAATTACAGTGAGTAAATTAATGGCTCTTGATCAATGGTACTCAAAAGGTCGCTACATATCTGTGGTGCCCGTACTAAGGCCCTTTTTAATATCAACCCAGAACAGGTGTTCCCAATCCTTATATAGACTTATTAATTAATGACTTAAAGAGATGATTTTAATGTATCCACTTGTTTGTTTTTCACAGAGCTGTTTTGTTTTATCATTTGTTCAAATGTATTGATAAAATGGAAATAGAATTAGATTTCCGTTTCTACTTAGTACTTTTGTTGTTTTCAACACATTTACATATGAGAATATATGAATGTTACTAATACAGGGTGTCCATAAAATCATTTTACAAATCTAAGATTCCTACAAAGGCACTTGAGCCATAACCAGATTTGTTTTCTTGTAATCATTCGTTGTCAGTTTTGTTTTTGTGCTCATATACTTCATTTAATACACCTCTACATGGGCACCATTAGAGGCACCAAGTGCATGAAGACGATTCCCCGATGTCTTGTCATGTTCGCTGTAGCATGTAACATCAGGCGTCTCCTGTAAAATGGATTGTCGGATGACAAACAGGTACCCAGGCTGCTGACAGATGATGAATGACGGACCGGCAAACTTAAGTAAAATGCCCACCTCTGCAAACTGCCCAAATTAATGAATTCTTAACATTTTAAAATGACGTGATGGACACCCTGTATATTACTATGTAACATAATTGTTATTGTTGCATACAGGGAAGATGTCAACAGTTTACAACAATGAAGGCTGCATTCATAAATTAATTGTAGGAGTGTGTTTGCTGCCTATCAAAACAGACTGACCATTAGTAGTTGTGGTGTCAAGATTAACTAATCAATTCAAATTAAACAACAACTATGCAAGTCAACAAGTAATCATCTCGAGCCATTGTTTAATTTAAAATTGTCCAAATCATCTGAATTCAGCCTACTAACAGTAATTATTCTCTGATATCTGGAGTCCTTCATGAAAGCAGTAAGCAGTAGGTTAAGTAATACTCAGCCAAGTACAAAGTGCTGGAAAAATAAAATACAGGATTGTACTTAGTTATTTCCCCTCTTTGGTAAAAGTGGGTTCTAAATCACTAAAACTATTTTTCATCAACAGGGCTGCAACTCCACCGTTACGTTGAATATTTTGGGATTTGCAGTTATAAACGACCACATTGAGGTAGTGGACCTCAACGGGGACTCGACCTCCATTCCCATCAATGTCTGGAGGGAATGTTTTGAGGAGCCCCCAGCAATACCACCAGAAGGGCTGGCTATTGAGGCTTCCAAAACAAATGGCATTATAACACACATTCATATATAATACACTCTTGCACACACACGCACACGCCCACACACTTCACATTAAATAAAAAGAAAACAAATGTCATTTTTTGAGTGTCACTTTATTTTAAATGTTATTAATGTGTCATGTATTCGTTTTTTTATTAAAAATGAAAAGTTTGAGGAATCATTTTGAGGCTAACCCTATTTTCATGGGTTACAGCTTTGATTTTTGATGAATAGTGAATAATGCAGTTCAGTGCTTATTTAATTGACTCCATTAGCAAACAATCTAACATTATCAATCATTACTACACAAAAGGTAACGTTTAATATGTCCGTCTCAGTAGCGGGCCGTCAAGGCCTTCTCTGCTGGCCAAACAGAATCAAGAAAAAATGATTTTATTCTCCACATTGATGTCATGTTCGATCCAAGCGTTGTCTTTTTAGGTGTGAGTTTTTATCCAATCAGAATTCCGCAAGTTATCTTTTGCTCAACTGCAAGTCATTGTTTTTGGGTAGCTGGATGGATAAAAGAATTTGGTCTATTTCTCATTTAATGAATGAACAAGGTATTTTTTAACTCATAGTGACTTCTGTGTTAAATACAAATTTCTGTGCTCAGCTAGTGAAGACAATAAAGTAATTAAAGCCATTCCAGCCCCCTTTAAAAGCAATGACTCAATAACTGGTGGTGTATCAGAATGTGTCGGACATGAGGCCGCTGTCTGTGGAGGGATTCAATTTTGATAGTAATCAATTTTCCAATAAATTTGTTAGAACGGTTTTCACTTAAAGATGCTATGCTTACCTTGAAAAGAAACTATGTTCTACGTGTTTTCAGTCCTGCTGAGGCAAAAAGAAAAAAAAAATAAGTAAACAGTATTTATCGTATCCAATCCCTCAAAAAGCTAAAGATCCTTTGCTGACATGACGAACAATAATGCCCAGAGATTTTTTTGTTTCATGGAACATTTTGCCCTTCTAGATTAAGATCCTGTCATGACCCGTGGCGGTCATGGCAGGTCTTTTGTTGTTTTTTTTGTCACGTTCCGTTTCCCATGCCTGGTCTTTGTTTGTTTATTTTGTCAGCTGAGTGGGGGCGTGTCCTTCAGCGCTCGTTCCCCACCAGCCTCACACCTGACTCCCATTTGCTCCCCTAATTACCCGGACTATTTATGCGCTCAGGACCAACTGCTGGGCGTCGGAACATTGCTTCCCTTGGAGGAATGTCACGGCCGCTCCTTGATTTCATTCTCGCTCTCGTTCACGCCATCGCTCATCGCGATTTGTCCTTTTCCCTGTTTCTTCGGCAGTTTATTCGGTTTAGTCATGTTTAGTTTGTCTTTGTTATGTTGGCACTTGGTCACGTTTGTTTGTTTCTCCCAGCACCTTGTTGTCCGTTTTAGTTCACTCATTAAAATCCTTTTAAGTTACCCCTTGCCTGGCTTCCCCGCATTCCTGGGTCCTTCTCCACACCGCCCTCCGGGCGACCCTGACAGATCCTCACATTGTTCTTACCCGTTTTTTGTTTTATATATTTATTTATTTTATTTTTAATTCTTTATCTTTATTTTTTTGCTTTCCAAGTCGTGTTGTTCAACTAAGCAGTTATATGCAATATGTGCTTTAATTTTTGGTATATTTCAACAATAAAATAAAAAAATAATAATTATAATAATTGTACGTCTTTTGTCAAAGTAAATTAGATTTCAGATTTGATAGACAGTTGCGATAGCCAATTAGATCACGAGTTGGTTACAGTGAGCCTTCTTGCTGCCCTTGAAGATGATGAAGCGTCTTGTGATCGGATACTTACTGGTGAGGGGGCAGCGCTATGCGGAATCAACACACCCGGAAGCCGTAACTGGCGACCGTTCGAAAATCACAAATATATTCTTGTTTTTTTAAACCACGGTGGCTGAAGGAGGGAAAAGTGTGGGTTAATTGAAGATACACATGCAGGGCCATTTTCAAGACGGACCTTTCAAGAGAAGCTATATCGTCCAACACTCGCTCAGTGCTGTCATGACCCGTTTGCTCTTGCCATGCCTCACATGTCTTTGTTTATGTTTTCCCAGCTGACTTTGGGGCGTTTCTCCAGCGCTCTTCCCCGGGCATGCCGCCACGCCTGGAGAGGCGCGCCCACCAGCCACGCACCTGATCCCGATCATGTCATGATTGCCTCCTCTTCTTAAACCCTCCGCGCTGACGGTTCAGCGTCGGATTATTCTCCTGCTCACGTCCATGAACCCAGCGATTATTCTTGCCATTGTTTTGTGCTCCACGTGTTTTTCGACCTCTTGCCCGTTTATCGACTCCGTCTCTAGCCTTAGCCCTTATTGGCCGTGTTTGCATCCCGATTGGCATTCCTTACCCTTCCGCGGTAAGCGATTTACGTTCGTTCTTGTTTTCTTGCCTTTTGCGGGCGTTTTCTGTTCATCGCGTTTTTTCCCTGGTGTGAGTTGTCCACCAGCACTTTCGGTTTTGTCATCGGCACTTCGTTATTGTTTCTTTGTACCCTTTGATATTTGCCGGAATAATAAATTCCTTGTAACCCTCTCTGGCCTGTCCTTGTCTGCTCTTAACGAGTCCACCTCGGCAATCTCGGCTCTGCCGGGATTGCCCTCCTCACAAGTGCCGTGTAAGTGTGTTTCTCTATATTGTTTATCCAGCCGTGGTGTCATAAATGATGGTATTATGAGGGGGATTTATTCAAGTAGGACGAAGTAGGACTTCACTGAAGGCCCAGGTGTGAAATGCACGGCCCTCCACTGGTTCAAATAATATCTTAAACTGTAAGATAATCTGAAGATCATAATAACCTCAAGTAACCTTATATAATCAGTTTGTGTATTTCTAATCATGTTTTTATACACTAATTGCATTAATGATTGCACACGCACACACCCCTACATTTTTGCTCTCGAGTTGAGTTTTTGTTGTCTAATCTAAACTTTCGTTATGAGTTAAGTTTCTGTTTCCTTGCTTTCGTTGTAAGCCATGATGAGTTAGTTTCTGTTTCGTTATGAGTTTGCTTCAAGCTCTAATAAAAGAGGAGCCGGCGGGGCGGAAGGCCAGAGGGTGCGCGGAGCTGAACTGAGCGAGTTGCCTGTCTGCTCTCTGCCTCTCTCCCGCTCGCGACCGGTAAAAATGAACAACCTTGCCTGGTTCCTTCTGGCCTCAGCCACCTTTAGAAAGAAAGCTCTCCCAAACGGCGTCAGGGAATTTAAACCTGACAGAAACTCGATTACCACTTACAATATTAAACAATTATCTTAACAAAAAAGGACAATCTGAATTTTTTTTTAATGCACAGGGAAGCCATCTCCGGACAATTCAGTCTTCATGGGGAAACAACATTCAACAATTTGCTTTTCTTATTTAATACATAGTTCAGCCCAGCAGGTGACGGGCAAGCACCTTAAAACGTCATGCGCCTACACACAGAAGATGAACATGACCGAGGCGCTCCCGTGTCATCGTCAACCTGAGAATAATGTTCTTGAGTATAAACGTTTGTATATGTAAGTTTATGGTAATTTTTTTAATGGTATGTTGTTTGACAGTATTTTAGTTTTTTTTCATAATTTCGTCATTAAAAGGCTGTGGCTAGTGATGGGTCCAGCGACATTGAGGAGTCGTTGTGTGCGCCAAGCTTCCAGGGCAAACCCCGTGTCGGTGCGCGTACTTACTTTAAGAAAGTCACGTGACCACTACCGGAACCGTGTCGACACAGCGGTCGCTCGCCAAACTATGTTTATAAGAAAGCGCATCTGTCAACAGGATGGATGCTCAAAACAAGCATCGAGTTATTGGCGCGTTGCTCTGCGTTAAATATCCGCAAGATGGGAGACGTAACTGGTAAACGCAAGTTTTCTGCCGTGTGCGCACTCATAGGTGCAGCGATATATGTCACCAGGACACGTTGCACGTACGGAAGACCCGCTCTTATACTGGAAGTCCATGGAGGCAACGTTCCCTCACCTATTTATATTGGCCACACAGGTTTTGTGCACGCCGGCCTCTTCAGTGCCTTGTGAGAGGATCTGCTCAAAGGCGGGGGAAATTGCCTCAAAAAAAAAAAGAAATAGACTGAATAACAAAACGCTGGAGAAACATATTTTTTTGGAATAAAGGCGGGGGAAATTGCCTCAAAAAAAAGAAATAGACTGAATAACAAAACGCTGGAGAAACATATTTTTTTGGAATAAAGGCGGGGGAAATTGCCTCAAAAAAAAGAAATAGACTGACTAACAAAACGCTGGAGAAACTATTTTTTTGGAATAAAGGCGGGGGAAATTGCCTAAAAAAAAAATAAATAGACTGAATAACAAATCCCTGGAGAAACAAATTTTTTTCAATAAAAATCTTAAATTACAATGAGTCCATTGTCATTCACAACACTTTTACTTAGGCATTCAGACAGATTTTTACTTAATTTATCAACTGCGTCTCGAATATCAAAGATTTTTTTTTAATGAAAGTATGTATATGTAAAAATAATGTGAATGGAAATGCCAAATCAATGGAATTGGATAAAATTAGTTTGACAGATCAGTGTCAGATGACCCTGTCAAATGTTTCCTGCAAGTCCGCCAGGTGTCAGTATTCAGCAACACAGTGTCAATACAGTGTGTCACTGTGACGAAACGATACAGGATGCCTCATCTACCCATCACTAGCTGTGACGGTTGGTCAGCTTCGTGTTAGGGTGTGTTTAAAGGGCTCGCGCAAATCTCGATTCCCACGCTACACTCTCATTGAGGTATATAGTAAAATTGTTCGAGCGCGCAGCCAAAGTATACTGTCCACAATTATTTGCGGATTTAACCAAAATACCAGGAAACTGACGATGTTCGGTGGAATTCTTGGGCCCATGTCGAAAATAAATTCTCTTCAAATGTACATATCGAATTGTGACATATTTATCAGTTGCCTGTGTACAATTTTCATCACTGTTTTAAAGTCACCTACGTGTTTTGTCCAAGTGCTGCTACCGTACTTTGCGACATTTTGTGCAGGGGCCGCAGATCGTGTGACCGCCGCAAATAGTACAAATGGAGCAATAGACAGGGTTTTTACTTAACCACTACATTACTTAAGTTAACGACAAAATTGTTACAATTAACTAAATAATAATAACGTGCCGCCATGCTCGATGACATAAGAAGAGGAAGTTGGTGACCTCACACGCATTGTCCCAATTCTGCAATATCGGTACGCTTGTAACATGTGCTCGTATGGTGTAGAGTGTTTATTGCGATTGGGCCATCCGTTGTCGCTGTCTTCTCTCTGACAAATTAGCCGGCCAAAATATGGTGAGCCGTTGCTGTGATAGTGGGTGCAGCCCAATGTTATTTTAGTAAATGAAAAAGAACTAAAAACTAGAATAGAAAAAAAACATTTCGATAATGAAAAACATAAAACGAAAATGCTCTTTCAAAAATTATAACTATCTGAAACTAGTGATTGCAAAATAAGCCCCATAAAGCAGTCAAGCCCTGCAGGGGAATACTTAGCACACATATGGGCTTCGAGATGATTCATTTTTCTTGACTACGCCATCCCATGGACAGAAAAATGTCTAACCTGCTTGGTGCATGCAATAAAATGGTGAGGTGTAAATCATGCTCTGCACATCAAACAACATGTATTTGAAGAGTGTTTTGACATTAATTGTTCTAACTTCTCACAACATCAGTCAATATTATTCACTTTGATTTAATAACATTCAATTTCATTCACTATCATTCAAAATCATTCAATTTCATTCACTACAAGTCAAAATCATTCAATTTCATTCAATATGATTCAAATTCATTCAACCTCATTCAATATTTCAGTGTCATTCAATATTATTAAAAAACATTCAGTGTCATTCAAAATCATTCAATGTCATTCCACAAAAAAAATCCAACTTCTCCGCCTTCACACACAATTTCTTCAGGAATTGTATTTTCTAGTTAATGTGTATTATTTCTTATATTTCCACGATTATTTATACATCTGCCAGCCGTGACCAGATTGGGATCCGCTACATAAGCACTCACTTTTGTTCAAAAAGCCATAGGTACTCCTGATTGGGGTACTTCTGGACCACACTTGGTCAAACTTTTTCAATGCAATTTCCTGACTTCAACAGAGCACAATATGCCAGTTTGTCTCCAATGTAATCACACCTAACCACTTTCTCCTGTTCTGAAAGCAGTAATTGCTTCATATTGTATAGTTCTGGTCATTTTGCGTACTACTGTTAGAAGTTTTTTAATTCAATTTATTCGTTTAAAATAAGCAAAAGATCCCAATTCCTCACCGTACAGTAAACCGAAGCAATCATCTGTAGTCTGAAAGCAGTAAGTGCTTCTTGTTAAGGTAGATCTGGGTACTTTCCGAACTGTGTTTGGCTGTTTTGCAAAACTGAAACATTTGTATAATGTTCAGCAAGTCACATTGTTATGGCCTCTCTTTGGATTAGGGTTAGGTTAACCCTAATCCTATCTCTATCCCTAACCCTAAATTTTCCTCTCTCAGTTGGGACCGCAGCAAGGTATTATTCCTCCAGAGAATAGGGAGACGATGGAGGGATGCTTCAGAAAATTAGAACGGCTCATCTGAATCCATCGCCGAGGCTCAGGTTGTTGAACCACTATGTCCTTCCTCAGATCATTTATTTGTTGTGTGCTTCCTCAAGCCATCTGCCTGTCTGGCCAAGCCCCGTATCACCACCTCCTGCCCTTGAAGACCGGACCGCGTCGACCACTCCACCGCCTGGCCCTGCTGAACTCCGGATCCACTGCCTTCACTTGCTTCCCCCAAAACAAACCCCTTCTCATATTCCGATTGCTCTTGGGTCCTTTTCGCACCATTACAGTTCCACCCAACCGTTACACCAAGTTTAGTAAACTTCAGCACTCATCTGCAGTCTGAAAGCAGTATTAGTGCTGTACATTGATTGTGTAAAAACTTGTTAAATAATACTTTGTCAAAATATGACTAGGGATATTATTTTTTAAGAGGCTGACAATATGTTATTTGGTACCAAGAACATTTCATCTGCAGCAACAATTCACAAAATCACAAAAGTATGAAATAGGACTTCATCGCATGTCTTATCTTGAGAAAATACTGCAATGTCAGGGAATGGAGTGTAACAAATGTTTTATTTAATTTTTTCTTTTCTTATCTTGACTGGTGCCTTTCTTTGACGAGTCTTTCATTCCAGCAATGACAACACCAAAAAAACGACGCCGTTGGAGTTGAACAAAAAAAGGCTTCGTTTTAATTCCAGTTAAAAACAAATGATGTCAAAACAAGGTCGATCGCAGAAAAGTCGTTGCTCCATGCCCAACGTGTCTTCCTCATCAACACCAATGTATACGAAAAATCAGCCATGCACATTTGTTCAAAGTCTTTGTTTTTTGTTTTTAATTGTATTTGTCAGGCAAGACAGAAGTCCACACTTCAACAGATTCCTGTGTTTTGCCCTCGAAGTATGAGAGAGGAAAACCTAGGGTTAGGTTTACCCGAACCCAAAGAAAAACATCGGTTCCATTTCAGGCCATCACAATATGACTTGTAGAACATTTTACAAATGTTTCAATATTGCAAAAACAGCCAAACGCAGTACACAAAGTTACCAGAAATATCTGAACAAGAAGTTCTTACTGCTTTCAGACTGCTTAAGTTTACTAAACTTGGTGAGTAATTGTTGATCTTTTGCTTTTTTTAAGTGACAAAATTAAAATGAAAAACTTCTTCTCACTGTTGTCTGCAAAATGACCAGAACTACCCAACATGAAGCAATTACTGCTTTCAGAACAGGAGAAAGTGGTTAGGTTTGATTACATTTGGAGACAAACTGGCATATTGTGCTATGTTGAAGTCAAGAAATCGCATTGAAAAAGTTTGACTTAGTGTTGTCGAGAAGTACCCCAATTCAGAGGACTTATGGCTTTCTGAGCACAAGTGAGTGTTTAGGTTATGAAGGATTGGAATATGTCGTGGTAGCAGAATGCCAATTAATTACAGGTTCATATGTCATGGTGTATGTATGTTGTTTTTGGTTTAGTATTTAGTTTAATATTTTTCCTTGTGTTTGGTGTGTGTCTCTTGTTAAACCTGATTGTGTCCAGCTGTGCTTGGAGCCCCATTCCCTTGTGTGAAGCAATCAGCTCCCTCCAACCCTTTGTGTCTTGTCCAGGTGTTCCTTGTTGTCTCGTTACTTTGTTTGTATATAGTTCCTTGTTTGCTTTCAGTTCTCTTTGTTTCAGTGTCCCAGTTAGCTGTCCTGCCTGTCGCGCCTTGTCGAAATAAGACGAGTCCTAGTCCTTGTGTTTTTTTTAAATGCCTGTTTTGTACGTTTGATATTTTAGTTTTTTCCCCATTCCTTGTGTGCTTTGTTTTCTTTACCTTTAATTTCCATGAAGTTACTCCTGCTTCACTTCACTGTATCTGGGTCCTCCTCCCACTCAACCTCCATACCAAAACCCTGACATGTTTGTCACTGCATTTATTAAACAAAATACATTTATCAAAAGAAACTAGTAGTAGTTTGCACAGTGAAGACATGTGATTGTGTTTACTATTCTCATATGCTAAATTAATGACTTATTTAAATGTGTTGAACTTGTGTCTGTCATGAAAATTCAACATTCCCACTTGCAACACACATTAAACTAGAGAATGCAATTTCTGGAGAAATCGCGTGTGAAGGCCCCAGAGTTGAAGCCATCTGGGTGGAAGCATGTGGAATGAAATTGAATGATTTTTGAATCATAGAGAATGAAATTGAATGAGTTTGAATTGTAGCAAATAGAATTGAATGAGAATGTGGATTGATAGTGAATGGTGGAAGGATGTTGAATGATAGTAAATGATGTTGAATAACACTAAATGGAAATGGAAAAGAAGCCCGCATGGCGTTCTTTTTTGGAAGCGATTGGAGAAGTTGGAACGGTGAGAATCCGAAGAAAAATGTGGAAGGAGTAGCATGCGGGATAAAAGGAAATGGTGTGCAAGTGGTTAGCGTGCGTGTGCGTTGCGTGGGACCGCCCCCACGCGCGTGTATCCGTGGAAGGAGTGAGTATGAACGGGGTGATGAGTATGCGTGTGCATGCTGAATCTTGTTAAACCAGATTAAATAAAGAAATCAAGTTAAGACACAATATGGAAATAAAAAGTTTTATTTTTTTAAGCATTAAATAAATACAGTGGAACCTCGGTTCTCGAACGACTCTGAGGTCGAACAAATCGGAGTTCAAACAAAAAAAAAAGAGAAATTCTTGCTTCGCAGTTCGAACAAACCTGGGAGTTCGAACGCCGGTATGACGCGTGAGTGCGCACGCGAGGGTGGGGGCTGAGCGGCGTACGGGTGTAGATCGCTCTCTTTATGACCAACTGTTGTCGCGTGCGGACGTGCTGCGTTTTGCTCTCGCGTTTTATATCGGTGTACGAAGTGTTTTAGCCCCTAATCATGCCTCCAAAGAAAGTCAGTGCAAGCAGCAAAGGAGTGGTTTCGGTGTTCGAACAATTCGCTTTTGGAACAGGGTTCAGGAACGGATTATGGTCGAGAACCGAGGTTCCACTGTAATTACAAAAAAAATCCCTCTTGGGGGACGAGGGGGTCCTCGGGGAATCGCTCCCTCCAGGTGGCGAGAGGGAGTGATTTTGTATTGTCGTCCCTGTCTATGACTTCCACCAGGTCCCCCCGAAGTCTGTAGCCCACCACCAGGAAGGGGGTATCTTCCAATTCCTGTGTAAAAGAACACTTTATGAACAGACGTAGGATGAACAGTTTTATTTTCATGACTTCTACTATCACACCCGAGAGCAACACAAACGTGCCCGTTTGACACTCACTGTCGACTGAAAATAACAGGTGTTCAGGTAATCACGGTTCACCTTTCCAACGTAAAATTACGAAATTCAGAAAACGGGTGGTGAATAGATATTAAAGTCTGTCAATGGAAATATTTCAATCTAGTTGATTTTTTTCTACACATTTTGTATTAGCCGGCCTACTTACTTTGATCTCGGTGGAGTTGGTCGTTTGGAGGGAGAAGCCATAGGGTGAAGGCTTGCCCACAAGGTGGGTCACCTTCACCTTTTGGCCCACGTAAACGACAAAGAGATTCGCCTCCCTCCAACGCACCACCTTTGCCGACGCCCCGTCCTGTAATACAAAACGTACAATGAGAATTGCCCGCTGCAGCATATTTAGATTACAATAGTTGAGGTCAAACGCAAAATATTCACTTTTTGGAGGAGGATGACGCCCATGGGCACGAGCTGGCCTCGCACCCTCACCATCCTGATGGCTCGGATCTAAGGGAGAAACAAAAGGATTAAAGAATTTTATCACGCACACACTGAGACGGTGCGAGTGTGATACATTACTTCAGTGATGACGCCTTCGATGTTGACCAGGACCCCGTTCCTGGGGAACGTCCCGGATGTGGACTGTCCTGGCAATGGGAAGGATGAGCCGGGCGGCCTCCTCCCCCAACACTGTTACGTCCGCACAACGAAATAATTCAGTGTCTGGGCGGGAGAGGTGGACCCGCTCATCCCTCCCAACATTATATTTTTTTAATAAGAAGCTCTGGCCCTCGGAAACCTCCGAGGCCAGAGCTTCAAAAAGCACCATGCGGCAGTGCGTTTTTCCATCACTGATGGCTACGTTCACGTTTTTGAAAGTGGACCCAGCCGCCATCGTCCCGTCCTCTTAAAGAGTCCAATTTCGGTATGCCGTGGTGGCGCTCATGGCCACCACCTTCGCCCTCAGCGGCGCAGCAATCTTCGTGGTGAAGATTTGTTCCATGCTGGAGAAACGGGGGGGAAAATTAAGGGAAAAATTTAGACCTACACCACAATATCAGTTAGATAAAAAATATGGCAACATGGATAAAAAGTAAAAAGGTTGCTAACCAAACATTTTCGGGTCAAGTGGATAACGAAACAAAAATGTTTAGTAAAATAAACTTAAGCTGGTTGTCTTGTGGGTTATTCGTTTGAGTCAACATGTTAGGTTAAATGAATAACCCATTTTCATTTTTGAAGTGATGAAATTTATTTATTTTGTTACATTAAAAACATTTTCAAGTTAAAAATAAAATAAAAGACGTGCAAAACCCTAGGGTACGTCTAAACTAATTAACCATCCAACCTTGTCATCAGAATGAAAAACGCCAGCACCTACCGACGGCTGTCGGCAATTAACAATTTTTTTGTGGCATAAAGAAAAACGTCGAATTTAAAATTAATTAAATCACAGCGAAAATACCTTTGAGCAAGGTAGATGTGAAAATATTCTAGGGAGAAAAATACAGGTGTCTAAGCCAATCAATCATCCTACCTTGTAGTCAGTCAAGTTGAAAAGACCAACGGCAAGTTTCTCACGTTTATATAGCCCTTGACGCATACCCACGGCTGACGGCAATTACGCATACCCACGGCTGACGGCAATTAACAATTAATGGAAACACGTTTTTATGTTTTAAAGACACTTAAATGTGTGGTATTTTTTTGACAATTCATTTTTTGATTCTAATTATTTTCTTTACAGTTTGCTGATAAACTCAACATACTAGTTGCAGTTGCGCCCCCGAGTACAATAAAAGACAGCGCTACTTTATTCATATAGCATATTTTACAAGGAGTTATGTACTGTTGCTCCAAAAAAAAAACATCAGATTAAGGTATAACTCACAATACAAAATATCTGTTGCAATCATACATTTACAAATGAAAAACAATAATACAAACAAGAGGGAAAAATACACACACAAAAAAATAAATAAAAGAAATGTCATTACCCACAAAAATACAGTATTTCAACAAAAGGTAGAATCAAAGTCAATGGGGTCAAAATAGTTTGGATTCCTTTCTTTCCGCATCTTGGGACCGGCTGTTGCATGGCAGTGGTTTCTTGAGGATTATTAGCAAATGTTGACACTCATACTTTGTCATACATATGGGACAGTATGTTCAAAAAGTGAGACATTATTATTAACACATTTTGACAGCTGAATTTTACATAAATAAAAAAAAATACAATAAAAATTGTTTAAGCTAAATGGAAAAAGCATTCATACATAAGATGAAAAAAAAAATCAAAAATGAAGACAGTTACCACCATCAGTGCAAATATTGAATACTTGTGTAATCGGTTCAAAACTCAGTAGGAATTTTGATCAATAATTATTTGCTTTTTTTGCTATAAAAACCAATGAACATTTTTTGGCTGGCAGTTGTTAGGTCGAAATGGCAGCATAAGGTTTCACGTTTCAAATGTGAGGAGGAGCGGTGAGGAAAAATGTGCATGCACACGCCATTAAAATCATTATTTTGAGCAATCGTACAGTGGAGAGACAGCATTTCATCAAACTAAGTTCCCTCAACTTCCGAAATGATGAAAAACGTGAATTAATAAACAAACAGATGTATCAAAGCAAGTGTAAAAAAATTTAAATGAAAAAGAATCTTTCAGGTCAAACAGTTTCGCCGCTCACTTGGACAAAATTTTAATGTTCTAACCACTACCCAGGGAGAGAAAACAAACCGCTGCGATTGGTCTGCGATAGGATCCACAGCTTTATGACGTCACCAACCAGAGTGGGCAATTCTATCTCAAAAAGAATGTGAAGTTAACATCATTGCACCTAAATGACAGTAAGGAATGTAAATGTTACCTTGCCTGTCGCACTGACAATGGTTTGATCCTGGAGCAGATCATTTTTATTGCCATTTATTATGGAAAATGTTTGCATAATCACCAACAAATGGAGGTTGATCACACTCCAACAAGACTGTCGACCGCACAAATTAGATGTAAAATAAATAAATAAATAAATGGCTGTTGCATCCACTAAAGTCTTCAAAAATCGTTCACACTGCAACCTTTCTAAGAATCATCATCACTAATGATGGCATTAATTTAGACAATCTAGCTGTACAGAGAACCGTACGGGGATTGTTTTAGAAGACTTGACTTTTCAAAAAATAGAAAATGGTCTGAAGAGAACAGAAAACAGACTATTTGATCCTTGGGAGAACATGTCACGAGCCTTCTAAGCAGGTCAGCAAGTCCTTCCGTCGTCGGGCAAGCAAAGCAGGTTTCATTGCGCTTTCTCACGAGGGCGACTGAGCTTCCGACTGTTCATTGTCTCGACGAACAGAGCGTGATGAGCCAATAGGGGCGGTGGACAACGCACTAACGGAAATAAATAAGTGGTGAGGCGCATATTCTACGAGTCTTTTTGAAGAGAAAAGGAAATTACAGGATGATCAACTTACCTTTTCCTTTCAATAAATAGAAACAGTCTGAAGAGAACAGAGAACAGGCTTGACTTGACTCTTAGGAGAAAATTAGTGCCATGGACCTTCCAAACGCGTCTGCAAGGCCTTTCTTCGTCAGCAAGCACAGCCACGTCTCATGGAGAGCTCATACCGGGGTGACCGAGCTTTCATCTCTTCCACGTCCAGACGAACGGAGGATGCGGAGCCGCGGGCCACGTGAAGAATGTTCTAACAAAAAAATAAAGTAGGTGGTGAGGACAAAAGCTGACAAAGTGTTAAATTACGGACGTTTCCTGACAAAGTTCAATTCGGCGAGAAGGGAAAGACCGCACGGTTGCCACCCTGGTTTCGGATTCAGTGTTCCCTGACAAGTGTTTTGGCGCCTGTCCTCCAAATCTTTTGGTTGAGAGAAGAGCATAATACAGGATCAGCGAGTCAAAATTTAGGCGGTGCTGAGACAGGTTTTGCTGTGACTCACAATATATTAAAAAAATCATGATCATTTTTTTTTCTTAAATCGCTTCACAATTAATGAATATGTCACACTAATACAATAGAAAATAGATCAATGAGGGACACAAACTCACATACCCGTTACCTCCGATCTTTCTCCAGAATGAAGGACCTGTTAAAAGTATAGGACAGTAAAATTCTAACATTTACTGGCTTTACAAAAAAGAAAGGAGCCGTTTAATGATGAGCTACCTACCTTTTCCCTTCAATAAATAGAAATGGTCCCAAGAGAATAGAGAACAGACTTTACTTGAGCCGAAGGAGAACACTATTGCCGCGGACCTCGGAAACTCGGCAGCAAGTTCTTCCTTCGTCAGGCGAAAGCGGCCACGTCTCATCGAGAGCTCGTAGCAGGGTGACCGAGCTTCCATCTCTTCTTTGTCTGCACGGTTGCCACCCTGGTTTTCGGGGTCAGTGTTCCACGTTGTACTCTTTTGTGCGCCCGTTTGCCGAATCTGTTGGCGGAGAAAAGGCAGACACGGGACCGGTGAGTCAAAATCCTCCCAAGGATCTAGGTACAATAGTTAGGTACACACATACCCGTGACCTACATTGCGGTGTGAGCAGCTAAGGTGTATTTTTTTTGCTTGTTTTTTCCCCTCGTCCTCCCAGGGGTTAGAAACAGGGGATGTTAATATTTGTCAATGAAGCCCGATGCCAATGAGGCCCTTTGAGACGTTGCTGTGGTTTTATTTTCTCCAGAACAAAGACCTGTTAAAAGCAGAAGAGAGTAAAATGACATTTACTGTCATTACAAAAAAAGATCTGTTTAACAATGGCTCACTTACCTTGTCAGTTTTCTGTTCTCATCCCATGCCAACGATTGGTACGTTTAAAATGTTAAAAAAAAGTTACAAATCTAACCACTCTCTCTTCCCTCGACGTCACTTTCGCCGACTTGCCTTCCTGCGACCTTCCACCGACCGACTGTTGGACCTCCTTAATTCCCTCTCTCTCACTCCTCCCAATGCTCTTCTGCCACTCACCTTCTAGTTCACACGCTAAACCAGGGGTCCTCAATCCTGTTCCTCGAGGGCCGGTGTCCTGCAGGTTTTCCATCTCTCCCTGCTGCAACACAGCTGATTCAAATGATCAGATAATCAGCAAGGTCTGCAGAAGCTAGATAACGATCGCTCAGGTGTGTTCCACCAGGGAGAGGTGGAAAACGGGCAGGACACCGGCCCTCGAGGAACAGGATTGAAGACCCCTGCGCTAAACCATCTTCACTCCAAATCTCATCTCAAAATCTCAAACCAACTGGAACCCATGACAACTTTTAATCATTTAAATCTCACTCTGTATTGCTTTACTTACTGCCATATTTCATTCTTTGGATATCATGTATCTGAGATTTACAAGCACTATATCACAATAAAAATTAAAAAAAATCCACCACCGTCTCTGCCCTTCATTCACTCTGTCGATGAGTCCGCAGTCCACCGCTCCCTCTCGCCGTTGTTTACTCTCACACATCCTTCTCAAGTCAACCGAACTTCTCACACTGATTTTTGGGCTTTTCTGTTTCAGTCTTACTTGTCCCAGTAAGATGTTTGAAATTTTCATTTGCAGCATTGATCGGCTCGCACCCAACTTTTCGCGGGCGTCGGACCGAAACCTCCGCCTTCACACAACGAGAAAATGCGATTCCCGAAGAAATTGCGTGTGAAGGCAGAAAAGCTGGATTTTTTGGGGGGGAATTATTTTGAATGACACTGAATGTTTTTGAAAAATCCTGAATGACACTGAAATGTTGAATGGGGTTGAATGAATTTGAATCATAGTGAATGAAATTGAATGATTTTGAATCATCCATCCATCCATTATCCGCCGCTTATCTGGGGTCGCGGAGGCAGCAGCTTCAGCAGGGAAGCCCAGACTTCCCGCTCCCCAGCCACATCTTCCAGCTCTGCCGGAGGGATGCCGAGGCGTTCCCAGGCCAGCTGGGAGACGTAGACGAACCTCTTCGTCATGATAGCATCAGCTGTTTGTGTGTTCCAGTCTGAGAGTGTCTGCTAAATGGCTGACGTAGTCAACATCTTATATTATGTCTAGAGACGTATTGATTGAAATACAACAATTCTGTTCATACCTGTTGGCTCTCCACCAGGGATGTAAAGAGTCATCGAAACTCAATTTAACATCGATATAAACTGCTCAAAATATGTATCGATGTGAAGAATCGATTGGCAAAACCATGTTAACCAAAGCCATTCTCTCACTACGGCAATGCCATGCACGAGATGACTCGGCGATGCATATGATTGTACTCGATCATAATGGTATTGGCGATAGTGGTAGGTGCGTGTTGTGTTAAACCGTTCCTGCTTGCCGCCTAACCATGGTCGGGAAACGCTCCTCTTACAGAGCACAGAGAGACAGGGATCGCATTGCAGTTTAGGGCTTAACAATTGATCATTTTAGGTATGAAATCGCGACCTCAGACGCGTTTTCGAGATTGTCAAAGCTGGGTCATAAAAAAAAAAAAAAAGCGTTGTGGTGCGTCTTCTTTCACCGCTGCTTGAGCGCTCGGCGCTAAGCTATCTTGCGAACTCTGTCGCAATAAATAATTGATAGCCTGGTGGCATGGATCGATATTTTAAAACAACACACATAATGGATTTGCCTTGTCGTCACCGTCTGTATTTAATCTCTCCTGTGCTGTGTGTGGGGGCAGATAAAAAGTGAAGTTGACTTTAGTTTTACTCATCCATCCAAAAGAGAATATAAGAAATCAAAGCTTCTGAACATTAAATGAAATTTACTTTCCACAGTTCAGAACCCATATAACTTACCGTAGTCAAATGTATTTAGAATGCTGCATGCTTGTCATTAACTATGGTAATGAAATGTTTTTGAGTTTGAGTACTGAACACTCAAACAAATATGTTACTGAAATCAAAAATGTCCAAGTCACACTTTTTACGAGAGGAGTTTTTTTTTTTTTTGTCAACTAAAGTTGACTTATATTTTACAATGTAGTACTACCACTATATAAAGTACCAGGTTTTTATCATTTTTGAGGGTGACTCACAAAAAAAACTACAAAAATTGTCACGGTTCGCCGTTCGGCGAAGAGGGGGTGGACCCAGAAAGCGAGGAAGCAGGGAAAGGGTAAACTTAAAGGGAATTTATTACACTTAACGAGGACAAACAACGTGGCATGGACAAACTAACGTGGCAGGGTGCAAAGTAACGAAGACAGACAAAACGTGACCTAACAGAACGAAAAGGACAAGTGACGAGGATCGTGAAAAACGCTAGGGACCGTGAGCTTGAGCATGGGGCATGAGCATGGGGCTAGAGACAAAACGAGAGAGAGAAGGAGGGTGGTCGAGAGAGTCTGTAACGGGCGTAGCAGGAGGAATGTTCCGACGCTGAGCTGTCGGCAAGGGGTGCTTAAATAGTCCATGATTAGGGGAGCAGATGGGAGTCAGGTGCGCTAATGATAACGGGGAACAGGTGCGTGGCTGGTGAGACAGAGTGCTGAGGGGAAACGCCCTACTCAGCTGACAAACATAAACAAAAGTGCACATGGCAGGAAGGTGACAAAAACAATAACAAAAACACTGACCTGACCGACACGGGTCATGACAGTACCCCCCCATTAAGGGACGGATTCCAGACGTCCCAAACACTTAAACATAAAAAAAGAAAAAATGTCCAAAAACGAGGGTGGGCGGAAGGGGCCGGGAGGTGGGACCAAGATCCGCGAACGAGACGGGTCTGGCGGATGTCCAGGAGGCCAGACCAGCGAGTCCCATCGAGGCCCTTCGGGCGGACGTCCGGGAGGCCAGATCCATGAGTCCACCCGTGGCCATTCAGGCGGACGTCCGGGCGCACCCGAGTCAGGAACGTGGAGTGGCGGCTGGTCGTCGAACCCCGCCGAGACAGGAACGTGGAGCGGCGGCTGGTCGTCGAGCGTCGACGAGACGGGAACGTGGAGCGGCGGCTGGTCGTCGAGCCCCGCCGAGACAGGAACGTGGAGCGGCGGCTGGTCGTCGAGCCCCGCCGAGACAGGAACGTGGAGCGGCGGCTGGTCGTCGAGCCCCGCCGAGACGGGAACGTGGAGCGGCGGCTGGTCGTCGAGCCCCGCCGAGACGGGAACGTGGAGCGGCGGCTGGTCGTCGAGCCCCGCCGAGACGGGAACGTGGAGCGGCGGCTGGTCGTCGAGCCCCGCCGAGACAGGAACGTGGAGCGGCGGCTGGTCGTCGAACCCCGCCAAGACAGGAACGTGGAGTGGCGACGGATCATCAGGCACCGCCGGGACCGGAACTTGGAGTAACGGCAGATCGTCGAACGCCGCCAAAGCAGGAACCAGGAGCGGCCGTGGGTCGTCAGGCGCTGCCGGGACCAAGACGAGCAGTGGCGACGGGTTGTCGGATGCCGCCGAGACAAGAGCGGGGCGCGATGGTGGGTCGTCGTGCGTCGCCGAGACTAAGGCGAGACGCGGCGGTGGACCGTCGTCCATCGCGGGCACCGGAACCGGGAGCGGCTGCGGAGTCATGGCTGCGGGCCGTGCTCTGCCAAAAAGTGAGCTTGGGGCGGAAGCAAAGCGTGCTCCGCCTGAACGTGACCTGGGGACGGACGCACAACGTGCTCCGCCTGAACGTGACCTGGGGACGGACGCACAACGTGCTCCGCCTGAACGTGACCTGGGGACGGACGCACAACGTGCTCCGCCTGAACGTGACCTGGGGACGGACGCACAACGTGCTCCGCCTGAACGCGAGCTTGGGACGGATGCACAACGTGCTCCGCCTGAACGTGACCTGGGGACGGACGCACAACGTGCTCCGCCTGAACGTGAGCTTGGGACGGACGCACAATGTGCTCCGCCTGAACGTGGACTTGGGGCGGACGCAGGGTCTGCTCCGCCTGAACGTGGACTTGGGACGGACGCACAATGTGCTCCGCCTGAACGTGGACTTGGGGCGGACGCGGGACATGCGCCGCCGGAACAGGGACTTGAAGCGCCGGAACGGAACTCAGCAGCTGGCGAGGAGCCGGAACGGGACTCAGCAGCTGACGGGGAGCCGGGACGGGGCTCAGCAGCTGGCGGGGAGCCGGGACGGGGCTCAGCAGCTGGCGGGGAGCCGGGACGGGGCTCAGCAGCTGGCGAGGAGGCGGCGTGGTCTGCCGCCGCTGACATGGAGGCGGCATGGTCTGTGCCGCTGACGGGGAGGCTGCGGTGGGCCGGGCGCAGCAAGCGGGCCGGGCGCAGCCGAGACGGGGAACCTGATCCCTATCCGCCTGCCGCCATAGGGGATCAGGGGAATGGGAGACGCGAGGGACCGAGACTAGGGGTGCTGGTGAACGTGAGCTATGAGACGAAACGGGAACGTGACCAGGTGCTGAAACCGATGGGGAGCGAGGTGTACGTGAACCGTGAGGCGCGACGGGAACGTGACTAGGTGAACGACGTGGCTGTGACTTGCGCGACTCGGGGAGTGAGGCGCGCGTGGTACTCTGGAGAGTAGCCGAACCCCCACTGAGGCGCCATCGTTGACCGCTACGTGGGGGTGCCCGGAAGGCCAACCGGGTGCCCCAGTAAGGGCTCGCTGTGGCAATGGGGGAGAAAGGGTCAACCCGGAGGGGTGCCCACAACTCATCGTCAGAGGGAGAGTCATCCGCGAATTCCGACTCGGAGTCGTCGTCTAACTCCGAGTTGAATTGCACAGGAGGGTGCGTGACGGAGGGGTACTCATTATCGTGATCGTGAAACAAAAAGGGTGAGACCGATGTGGAACGAAAAATGGAACCTACGTGGAGGACACGGGGTTGGTCGGCAGGCGGAGGGGAGTAGTCTGAGCGGCGCCGACGGCGACGCCGCCGAGAGCTTCCCGCTGGGTCCGGATGGGGTCGGAACATTCTGTCACGGTTCGCCGTTCGGCGAAGAGGGGGTGGACCCAGAAAGCGAGGAAGCAGGGAACGGGTAAACTTAAAGGGAATTTATTACACTTAACAACGAGGACAAACAACGTGGCGTGGAAACAACGTGGCATGGACAAACTAACGTGGCAGGGTGCAAAGTAACAAAGACAGACAAAACGTGACCTAACAGAACGAAAAGGACAAGTGACGAGGATCGTGACAAACGCTAGGGACCGTGAGCTTGAGCATGGGGCTAGAGCATGGGGCTAGAGCATGGGGCTAGAGCATGGGGCTAGAGCATGGGGCTAGAGCATGGGGCTAGAGCATGGGGCTAGAGACAAAACGAGAGAGAGAAGGAGGGTGGTCGAGAGAGTCCGTAACGGGCGTAGCAGGAGGAATGTTCCGACGCTGAGCTGTCGGCAAGGGGTGCTTAAATAGTCCATGATTAGGGGAGCAGATGGGAGTCAGGTGCGCTAATGATAACGGGGAACAGGTGCGTGTCTGGTGAGACAGAGTGCTGAGGGGAAACGCCCTACTCAGCTGACAAACATAAACAAAAGTGCACATGGCAGGAAGGTGACAAAAACAATAACAAAAACACTGACCTGACCGACACGGGTCATGACAAAAATAAAATACTGTAAATTAAATTTGACAACACGCCATATAAACATACCATAGTATTTTTCCATTGTAGCAAAATTCAAACATGAAAACCTTCAGGGCATCATGGTAGAGTCTCAGTCTGTTTTCACGTTCCTGTTTGCTTATAACTTCACCTCGATATTCAATAAGAAAGTCTCCCTTCTGAAAGCGGCAGCAACTGAACACTCCTCGACCTTACAAGGGAAAGAATTAGGATGAATTAGAATCATTAAATTAAAACAATGGTGAAAACAAGGCTCAAACTAAAGAAGTGATTGCCAATCCTCACCTTAAAATGAATTTATATATTTTATGAGGAACCTACCCTTGTCCTTGCCCAAGGATGAAAAATATGCTACCTCTTCTTTGGGTTTAACCTTAGTTCCTTGTGGCCTCATTGCTGACATATCTTGCTGAAGATGAAGACCTAAAGAAAGCCATAAGGCGGGAATTACAGGTTAAACTATCCGGTGTATAATTACTTGGTGCAGATTTGTTTAGCAGTTAAATTTCAGTCGTTCAGTGTACCATGAGAGCCTATGTAGTAAATACAATACAAAACTAAATAAAATATATTGCATGTGTCACAGCACAGCTCTACTAAACGTCGGTAGAAATGAGGTGTAAATATACACTCATAGACTACAATGTTTTCATTAAAAGAGTTCAGATTTAAGTAAAAACAAATGCAGCATTTTACCAAATCATGAGTGCAGAAGTCCTCGAATTTTGTCCATATTGATTACACCTAGTCATTATTTAGAACATTTCAATTATTATTATTTAAAACAGCAAAGGCAATTGAACTTTAAATGAATAGACAAAATTACAGCTCAGCTTGGAAATTGCAGTGCGATGTTGTTTTCGGTTAGATTTGTTTACCTGACATGTTTCGGCGAGTCTTTCGCCTTCTTCAGGGTGTCGCATGATGGTGTCTTGTTACTCGTCTTTATCAGCTGATGTTCCATGAGGGCGTGACTTACCTGTCAAAAAAAATGTCAAGTCACGCCCCCCGGGGAGCCTTCATCCTGTCAACCACCTGGAGCAGCATCTTGGAGGAGTGAACGGACAGCATTATGACCATCGGCCAATCAAAAGCTGTGAAATATAGACTGTGTGAATTATTAAGTAGGGGGTGCAATACAAGGTCCTGCCTACAGGGGCGTTTTCTCACACAATAATACACAACATTCATGTTATTGTGGTTTAAAGGGACATTGGCTAAAATTTGGAATTTGAGCATTCTACACCCTTAGAAACATGATAGCATTGTCCGAATTACGAGGACATGGGTTGCGTCCTCGTAATTCAAATTGTCCTTGGTCAAATGTCCCTGCAATGCATGAAAACAAACATACACACACACACACACATCTGTTTTATGGATTCAATTAGTTTGGAGGATTACAACTCCCAGACGATTGCCCGACATCTTCTTCCGGCTCAGAGCCACGCAGTCATATCGAAATTAATACTTTTGAAATTAATCCCAAATGCTGGTATATTCAATTAATAGCCCATGGCAAAAACGGAGGACATATTCCCGAAAATTATAGGTGGTTTTAGTTTTGTAAACATAAAAAGTAGTTTCAGATACAGTGACGGGCCATGCATTTCACACGCAGGCCTTCAGTGAAGTCCTACTTAGTCTGACTTGAATAAACACCCCTCAGAACACCATAATTTCACCATTATCACAACGGCTGGAGAAATAATATACAGAAACACACTTACACACTACTGAGTGAGTGTTGGACGACCTAGCTTCTCTTGAAAGGTCCGCCTTAAAAATGGCCTCGCAAGTGTATCTGAAATTAAATTCCCTACATTGGTTTTAATTTTTTAAAGAGCGTTTTTGTTGTATATTTTCATTTTCAAAAATGTGACATAACACGTAAGTGACTTTAAACATTAATCGAAATTACACACATACAACTGATAAATTATGTAATAATTTGATATGTACACTTGTAGAGACTCATTTTTTCGTCACCGACGCAAGAATTCCACCGAACATCGCCAGTTTCATGGTATGTTGGTCAAATCCTAAAAGAATTGTCGGCAATATGCTTTGGCTGTGCTCTCAAACACTTGTACGCCGTACATACGTCATGAGAGTGTAGTGTGGGTATCGGGTGTCATGATCCGTCTCTGTGTCGCCACGTGTTTTTCGGTCTCTGTTTTTGTTTTCTCAGCTGACCCGTGGGCGTGTCTCCCGGCATTTTCATCATGCCATGCTTTCACGGCCGGAGAGGCACCCCCACCGGTCACTCAGCTGTATCCTGTCATGTCTTGATTGCCGCCCTGTATTTAAGATAGTCAGTGTCGGATTATTCCTTCCGATTGCTCACGCCACGTACCACGCCTTGTATTGATTTCTCTAACCTCTTGTTATGACCCTCGTTACGCCCATTGACTACGCATCGCGCCCTGCTCTCGTCGGATCCCTTCGCTCGTTTCTGATTGACTCCCCTTGCCCTTTTGCGGCAAGCGATTTCCGTTCTCGTTCTCCTTTCTTGCGTTGCAAGCTCTTTTTGTTGTCGATATCGTTTCCCCCCTGGAGTGGATTTGCCCTCCAGCGCTTTATGTTGTCCTTCGTCGGCTCCACGCCAATTTGCATTGTAAGTACCTGTGTTCTAATAAACATCCTGTTAAACGCTGCATCTCCTGTGTCCGCGGTTAAAGGGTTCCATCTACACTGCTTTCTCAGCCGCGGCTGGGGAAGCAGCTCCTTACAGAATAATCCGACCACCATGGACCCTGCGGACGCAGCGAGAGTGTATAGAGCCTTGGCCAGTCAAGGAGAGATGGTGGGGCAGCAGTCGGCGGAACTCGCGGAGCTCCGCAGCGTCGTCGGCCAGCTGTCCCACCGCCTCGAGATTCTCGACACCCACCTTGGCAGCCTCCTGCCGCGGACCGGCGAAACCCCCGATCCGACGGTTCTCGCGGCCGGAGCCTCCCCAACCGCCTTTTTTGGACGGGAGCCAAATTTACCACACCCCCCTCGCTACGGAGGGGAGCCCGGCACTTGCGCGCAATTTATTCACCAGTGCCGTCTGATCTTCGATCAGCAACCAATCACCTATGCTCACGACAGCGCCAAGGTGGCATTCATGATGAGCCTGTTGACCGGCCAAGCCAGCGCCTGGGCCGTGGCCGTGAGCAATGCCCGGTCCGATCTTCGTTCCTCCTTTCCCGCTTTCCTGGAGGAATTCGAGCGGGTTTTCCACCACCCAGTTCAGGGGAGGGCGGCGGGGGGGGAACTCCTCGACTGCACCCAGGGCAGCCGATCCGCGTTGCTGACTACTCGATCGCCTTCCGCATTTGCGCGGCGGAGAGCGTATTTAATGACGTTGCCTTACGGACTTTGTTCCGCCGCGGACTCAATACGGCCCTGAAGGACGAGCTCGCCGTTCGCGAGGACTCCTCCTCCCTGGAGGAGCTCATCTCCTTGGCAATCCGCTTGGACAATCGCCTGCGAGAGAGACGCCGGGAGAGGGGAGCTGAGCAGCCGCGCACCGAGGCGGCGCGTCATCCGGTCGCCGCCTTTCGCTCCGCCGACGCAGCTGGGAGGGGGCCGGCTGGATTCGACGGAGCGCCAAAGACGTCTGCGTTCCGGATCGTGTTTCTACTGCGGCGCGTCTGGTCACCGTGTGTCCTCCTGCCCGGCACGCCCCCCACGCGGCTCTCCGCCGGCAACCCCCAAGGAACTCTGTAAGTCGTCCGCCGTGCCACCCGATCCTCCCTCCCCTCAGGGGGAGGTCGCCGACGATCTCCCTACCGATCGGGGGGATACGGAGCCCGAAGCACCTAAGAGACTTGAGTTGAGTGGAGAGGTAATCGCTCCGGGCGCCCGGTATAGCGTCCAGTCGTTAGTGGACTCCGGCGCCGACGACTGCTTTATTGACCCCGGGTTGGTCGCCAAGTTAGGTTGCACGGTAGAAACTCTCGCGAAGCCCAAGAGGGTCTGTGACCTCGACGGGCAGCTCCAGGCGGAGATCAGGCAGGTAACCCCCCCACTTACGTTAAGAGTCCTAGGCAACCACGTAGAGAGGCGGGCGTTTTTTGTTATGCCGTCCAGAGCGGCCCCCATCGTTCTCTGTCTACCCTGGTTACGTCGCCACCGACCCGTCATCGATTGGGACCGGTTGTCTATCGACAACAGGAGCCCCCATTGTCACGCAATTTGCTTACGCACGGCGGAGGAGGGGCCGAGCCCCCGGTCCTCAACCCCCGAGGTGATCTGTCTCGATAACGTGCCCCGAGTCTACCACGACCTCCGGGGGGTTTTTAGTAAAGATAGGGCCCAGTGTCGGATTATTCCTTCCGATTGCTCACGCCACGTACCACGCCTTGTATTGATTTCTCTAACTTCTTGTTATGACCCTCGTTACGCCCATTGACTACGCATCGCGCCCTGCTCTCGTCGGATCCCTTCGCTCGTTTCTGATTGACTCCCCTTGCCCTTTTGCGGCAAGCGATTTCCGTTCTCGTTCTCCTTTCTTGCGTTGCAAGCTCTTTTTGTTGTCGATATCGTTTCCCCCCTGGAGTGGATTTGCCCTCCAGCGCTTTATGTTGTCCTTCGTCGCCTCCACGCCAATTTGCATTGTAAGTACCTGTGTTCTAATAAACATCCTGTTAAACGCTGCATCTCCTGTGTCCGCGGTTAAAGGGTTCCATCTACACTGCTTTCTCAGCCGCGGCTGGGGAAGCAGCTCCTTACATCGGGATTGAGCCACTCGCCTTGCACGAGACCTTGAAACACACATACACGCGCACACACCCCCACACACGCACACACCCCCACACACGAAGGTGACCCTCCAACCCCCACAGCCATTTAATGACACAATTAATAAAATAAACTAAAATAATGTCAAACAACAGCCAATTAAAAAAATGAATCCCCTCATTAC
Source organism: Idiotropiscis lumnitzeri (assembly GCF_059441095.1). Taxonomy (NCBI): domain Eukaryota; kingdom Metazoa; phylum Chordata; class Actinopteri; order Syngnathiformes; family Syngnathidae; genus Idiotropiscis; species Idiotropiscis lumnitzeri. Next base: position 1,577,204 of record NC_142406.1, read on the forward strand.
GTACATTCAAGTGACTGAAAACAACCCCCCCTCGCCAACTTTTATCCTCAAGAACATAATTCTCAGGTTGACCGACAGAAGAGGGAGAACCTCCATCACATTCTTCTTTCGTGGTAGGCGGATGACATCTGACGTTTTGAGGTGCTCGTCTGCCACCTGCTGTGCTGAACTATGTATTAAACAAGAAAATCAAATTGTTGAATGTTTTCCCATGAAGACTGAATTGTAAAATACCCAGAGATGGCTTACCTGTTTTACTGTGCATAAACATTTTTCCGATTGTCCTTTTTGTTGAGATAGCTGTTTAATATTGAAATTGTACACGGAACTGGTAATTGAGTTACAGATACTATATTAACATACTAAATGTTAAGTTTTGTACACTAATGATTGATAAGGGTGCATAGTTAGTTAATTGAGTCAATTAAATAAGCGCTGAACTGTATTATTCACTATCCATCAAAAATAAAAGCTGAAACCCATGAGACTAGGCGAAGCGCCAAAATGAATCCACAAACTTTCAAATTTTTAGGATATGAATTTTTATTTTTAATGATGTGGTGTGTGTGGGTGTGTGTGTGTGTGAATGTGGATGTGAATGACAAGGTTACTAAAATGTCATTTGAAACAATTAATGTTTAATACTCAATGTCCAAGGTAAAGTATCAAAAGGAAGGTCTTATTTCTATACTGCAAAATCAAACTAGCACAATTTGTTTTGCTCCAGGAAACTCATTCGAATGAAACAGATGAACATTTTTGGACAACTTAATCTTGAGACAAAATATTTTTTTCACATGGTACTTCATCATCTGCTGGTGTAGCAATTCTATTCAATAATCAAGCCAAAATAATTACTACTATATCTGATGATATGATCTGGGGAATATTTATGGTCATTGCAGCATAGCACAAAATAAGTCTCCTCTCTAAAATAAAAGAAGTGATACATATTTCATTTGGAGTTGAAGTATCAGAAAACATTATTTTAGGAGGCGACTGGAATATGGTTAAAGACGAATGGCTCGACAGATTTCCCAGCAAGTATAATTCTCTACACCTAAATTGTACATTGTCCCATTACTATGACTTCTTAAATCTTATTGACCCATGGCAGACAAAGAAATCCAGATAAAAGACAATATAGCTGGTTCAAACTGGATGGTTCAGCAAAGTCCAGACTAGATTACTGGTTAATTTTGATGATGTACGCAATCAAATTTTCAAATGTGAAATACAGTGAACCCCCGCTACTTCGCGGTTCACCTTTCGTGGGTTCAGTGCTTCGCGGGTCTAAAAAATATTCGGGAGCATTGTAGTTTCGCCGAGCGGCACAAGGGGGCGCTGAAGCGGTTAGACGGCCGGCGTGCGCCGAAGAGGAGAGTGGACGAAGAAGAGAGTGGCCGAAGAAGAGCAGGTTCCCCCGGACACGATTGGTGGCGACGGACACGATGCGTGAGCTCCGAAGGAGACCGGCCGGCGTGTGTGGCTGTCAAGCCGAAGATAAACAACTTCCGCCCGGGCACTCGCGCGGCGCCATTTGGCTTCGTTCGGGACCGTGCGTGAGCTCCGAAGGAGACCGGCCGGCGTGCGTGGTAGTTCAGCCGAATAGGAGCACCTTCCGCCCGGGCAACGGCGGAGAGCGAGGCTGTCAGTTATGAATGAATAAATAAATAAATGAAGAATGACACCTTTCATTTCACTGTCATGATCCGTGCCTGTCATGCCGCGTGTGTTTTTGTTTTTTCAGCTGTGTGGGCGTTCCTCCAGCGATCGTCTCGCGCCATGCCATCAGCTGCTGCGAGACGCGCTGATTACACTGACTATATTGTGATTATAATAAATATTGTAACGTTGTATAATAAATCAGGCCAATTTGTCCATCAGCGAACGCTTTTATTATTAAGCCAAAAACGGCTGCTGTTGGCCGCAACCACGCCGATCAGAGAGAGAGCAACACAACGACAACAACATAACGTACCAGCAGGTAAAAGTCAAAGTAATTAAATAAATACAAAAAGAAGTAATTGAATAAATACAAAAATAATGGCTGGGGAATAAAAAAATAATAAGTTTTAATAATAATTAGTTTTTTTGTTCTAACTCTCTCTCTCTCTTCCAGTATATATATATATATATATATATATATATATATATATATATATATTGGTGCGAAGTATATATATACACGGTGTTTTTTTTTTTTGTTTTGTTTTTTTTAAGGTGCGACGCTACTTCGCGGATTTTCAGATTTCGCGGGTGGTCTCGGTCCCCATTAACCGCGATAACCGGGGGTTCACTGTATTACCTTCACGTAACGCCTCTCCCAAAACCTGCCAGAAAAAAATGGATACCGGAAAATCCTCTGTGTTTCGATTTTTGTCAAGGCATTGAGGACCTTATAAAAAACACCCTTGAAAATGAATCATTTGAGTAATGTACCCAAAAATTTGAATTTTTGACATATTAAATTCGTCAATATTCAATTTTGTATACTGAGCAATTTAAAAAGAAAAACTATTGAAGAAGAAAAGATAAAAGACAAACTTGCAATTGCTTTGTGTCCTACAATCTCAGACAATGACCTTAAACCTTTGCAACTACAAGGAAAATTTGATCAAATGTATGGAAGGAAAGTTCAAAGGGATAGAGGATGGTGAAAAAAAACACTGCATACTGAAGTATTGTATTACGGTTAGTGTTATTATTTTAAACATTTACGCGACGGAATGTCAATCAGTAAATAAAAGCAGGTTCATATTAATGGCAGGTGTTAAACATTGATTAAACAAGAAGCATTTATCAAATGGAACTAAAAGCCCTTTTATACTGTCTGTGATTAAGGGCTATACAAATAAAATTGACTTGACTAGAAGGACCGTGAACAGTATAGACTTGGATTGGATGATATTTCCTGATTATCATATATTTCTCATATGCTAGATTGATATTACTTAGTTAAACTGTGTCGAATTTTCCTTTGTAGACAACGCACGCACATAGTATTTTCATGACCAACACTCACATTTACAGCGCACACTTACTCATAGACAGAACAAATATGATAAAGCACATTTGGCACATGGGCTTGAGAGCTGCAGACACTACGAATTGGCCACTGGACGGCTCACTAGGACGTCATTGCAAAAAGACACGACAATTTGGGATCAGATCGGAGATGTTTTGTGCAAATCTAAACAACTGCTTCTGGTTTTATAACCGGTTTTTGATCAATGGAGTTTTATATCGCAGTCAAAACTATGACAGACTGAAGAAGAGGTACAATAGTGCTATATGCTTGAAAGATGGCACATTTTGTTTAATCAAAGATCTGGTTGTTTTCAAACAAGCATGTTCACATTCGTTTTCTGCATTTTGTTCATGTGCCAAACTATGTTGCGTTTTAGTTGAGGCTCTTACTAAATCAGTTAACCCAGTATGTACAAACTCACAGATCAATGTGAAAAGTACATTCATATATGGTGTAAAGGACTATGGGCCTATTAGCGAATTTGTTTTGCAATACAGTGAACCCTCGGTTATCGCGGTTAATGGGGACCGAGACCACCCGCGAAAACTGAAAATCCGCGAAGTAGCGGCGCACCTTCAAAAATGTTTAAAAAAAAAAAAAAGTGCGAAGTAGCGGCGCACCTTAAAAAATGCTTAAAAAAAAAATAAAATATATATATATATATATATATATATATACGGGTAGAGAGAGAGAGAGAGTGAAATTCATGTTATAACAAAACAAATTATTATTAAAACTTATTTTTTTATTCCCCAGCCATTATTTTTGTATTTATTCAATTACTTCTTTTTGTATTTATTTAATTACTTCGACTTTTACCTGCTGGTACGCCGTCCGGTGTGCCCTGTGAAATGAAAGGTGGCATTCTTCATTTATTTATTTATTCATTCATAACTGACAGCCTCGCGCTCCGCTCATGCCCGGGCGGAAGTTGTTCCTCTTCGGCTTAACTGCCACGCACGCCGGCCGGTCTCCTCCGGAGCTCTTGCACGGTCCCGAGCGAAGCGAAATGTCGCCGCGCCCGTGCCCGGGGAAGGTGCTCCTCTACGGCTTAACTGCCACGCACGCCGGCCGAAGCTCTGGTACGGTCCGAACCGCGCAAAACGTCGCCCCAAATCGTGCCCGGGGGAACGTGCTCTTCTTCGTCCACTCTCCTCTTCGGCGCACGCCGGCCGTCTAACCGCTCCAGCGCCCCCTTGTGCCGCTCGGCGAAACTACAATGCCCCGAATATTTTTTAGACCCGCGAAGCACTGAAGCGAAAGGTGAAGCGCGAAGTAGCGAGGGTTCACTGTACCAGACTTTTTTTTTTTTACTTCCTGTTGGGCGGAAGTTTTACTTTGAAGGAACACGGAAGTGGATAACTCCTGAATGGATGCTGTTTGACAGTCCGTATCAAGACGATTCGGAAGAAAGAAAAAAAGGATTCTCCGACGACAAGATTGATAATTTAAAGATACTTAGCCCGGTTGAAAGTGTCAATAAGGTGAATATTTGTGTTTATCGGTCTACAGATTTATGTTTCTGATTTGAATATGCGTTTAATTAAGTGCACTTTGCATGTATAGAGAGAATTGAATCTCGTGGCGTCATGTTTGTTTATTTTTTAGCGCCAGGTGTAAGAGGTTTTGTGTGTACGAGACAAAAGGAATAAAAGGAGAAACTTCGGACCACCAGTAAAGCTTCATTATTTCAACCGACGCTACATATGATGTTAAAAGAATGAAAATAATTTCAGCTGTCTGGCCTGAAATGTCTTGTTGAAACACATGATGCTGTGTATATGACGCCACTGCCAAATCCTTATGAAAGGGACTAAAACCTGGATTAATCAAGTCAAGTCAAATGTTTCTGAATCTTTTTGTGTGTTTTTAATGTATATAAAGAATGCAGTTGAGCACATTTACGGCGCAATTGTAAACCTGAAAACTACAGCACTAGAATGTTCAACATGTACAACTGCTTTTCAATATAGTGAAAAACATATTTGTTCTTCTAACGTTAATGCAAACATGAATCGGAAACGACCAATATGGACAGGGCTAAGTATTCGCACTTTGAGGTAGAGTACAATATATGCTTTCATATAGATGTAAGTCGCAGTATTAATGTCCTTATAACCTTGTATTTTTCCTGTGTACTTTACAGAAGGAACGAGTATACTTTAAGATTCCATGTAAGTAAAATTTTATCTTGGACTTTTCTGTATACTTTTCAGTACAAGCCAAGTATTTTTAAGCATACTTCTGTGAAGTTTATAAAACCTAGTATTTCTAAGTACACTTAAAGTATACTGCCTATGTTTTAGTATAAAACAAGTATACTTGCAGTATACTTAGATAAACTTCTTTTTTGTAAGGGTTGATAAGGCTATTTTATGTGTTTAAAACTAGACCGCTCACCAGGGACAGATGGCTTAGCTGGCAACTTTTACAGACACTTCTGGAAATCACATAGGAACATACTTTTTCAAGTTTTTAAGGGAACAATCAATAATCTAATCCTATTAACGAGAACGAAACAAGGTATGATCGCTCTAATCCCGAAACTGGACAAAAATCCAAAACTATGAAAGCATTGTACTTCTAAATAATAACTACAAGCGACAAACATACATATATAATGACAGACTTTAAGAAATTAAATACTAATTATCCGTGAAACACAATCGGGCTTTGTAAACAAAAGATCAATTCATATTGACATCAAATTCATTAAAGACCTCTTAGATTATTATGATGAGATAGAAGACCAGGGTGGCACGGTGGCCGACTGGTTAGCACGATGGCCTCACAGTGAGAGACAGCATCGGTCGTGAGTTCAATCCCGGCTCCGGCCATCCGGTGTGGAGTTTGCATGCTCTTCCCGTGCCTGCGTTGGTTTCCGCCAGGTACTCCGGTTTCCTCCCACATTCCAAATACATGCATGGCAGGCTGATTGATTATGAATGTGAGCGTGAATGGTTGTTTGTTTCTGTGTGCCGTGCAATTGGCTGGCAACCAGTTCAGGGTGTCCCCCGCCTACTGCCCGATGATAGCTGGGATAGACTCCAGCAGCCCCGCGACCCTTGTGAGGACAAGCGGTACAGATAATGGATGGATGGATAGAAGACCAAGGATTCATCCTATTCATTGACTTTCAAAAGGCTTTTGATAAATTGGAAAATCAGTTACTTTTTGAATTGTTGCCTGCACATGGCTTTGAACCTCGATTCTGCGAGAACATTGAAACTTTTTATACTGATCCTATAAGTACAGTCATACTCCCAACCGGCACTGTGTGATACCCACTGTGTGTGATCACAGTGGTGTATGTTTTTTTTTATTTTTTTTTGTCAAGACATCTGAGACTGATTTTTATTTCCCCTCTGATATTCTGGCGTGTCAGACAATCATTCAACTTGGTCAGGAGATGGCAGTGTGAGCCGAGTGGTAAGCCTGCGACACCTGCGATGGTCGTCAATCGCGCATGCGCGCAGCCATTTCCTCATTGCCGATGAGAATTGGCGAACAACCGACTGCAGTGTCGCTGGCTCTACACCACCTCACACTTTAACCTGTTTTTCAGGTGGGTAAAGGTTTACAAATTAACATTTATAATGTGATTATATAGACGTTTACTTTATATTTCATTGTTGCATCATAGCTCTTCATAAAATGAGTATATAACCGTTTTGTATCGTCGTCTTGTGTTGCTGGTGTAGGTACTAGATGTGGACGGGATCCTTCGGAGGCTGCGCGCTTGCTAATGACGTCACACGTTAACACGTATTTTCAAATATATTTCTTTGCCCAGTGGTTCACTCAGGCTACACGATTGTAGGAATAGAATGTCTGTATATAGTGTAAAACATTTCTTAATAAAACATTCCCAAAATTTTCCTCCGACACTTAACCGGTCTGATTCCCAAAGCAACGTAGCATTGACGTGACGTTTTCTACAGGCACGCAGAGGACACCAAACGGAAAAAAAAAAAAAGGATGATACTCGCAAAAGTAGCAGTAAATGTTCTACTTTATTATTATTGTTTTAATTGTGATTATTTCGTAACTCAGAACATACAAATGTAACAAACAGGAGTGACAAACATGGAGTCAAAAGTCATCAGCAGATGCGAAGGCTACCAAAGGACCCCTCCACATCTAGCAAACCCAATTTTCTCTTTATTATTTTTAGTTATTTTTTTAATGGCTTTATTTAACATTTGCACAACTCACAAAAATAGCATTTTTACAATCAAATGAAACAGAACAATGTATGAACGAAATGCACATTAACAAGAACAACAAAAATACAACAACAATACAACCAACCTAATACAATAATTACGCTGTAATTTGACATTTTATCTGAAAAAACAAAGGACTCAACACTTTAACACATTCCCAATTTGGTCAGGGGTGACAGAAAACGTCTCAGCTAAGTGTGACAACGTGTGCAGACTTTTCTTGTTTTTCACGAGGGACAGTACATGTACATATGAATGCAGCTCAAACAAAAACACACAAAGAAGAGGAGAAGAATGAAAGAAATTTGCCTTATGAATGTGGAATTTCCCCAAAAGTAAATTAGTAACATTCATCACATAACGGAGTGATACATCTTCAGAGTCAAAACAGTTATGCTATCTTTAGACTCAATCGTTATACATTTGCCGGTGTTCGTCAAAATAAAGTCCCTTACATCACTCCAAAACTTAGATGTAACTGAGCAGCGACAAAATAAGTGAATGATGGTTTCCGGATCAATTTGGCAAAAGGAACAAGTTGCACTAATATCAACAAAATTGGAAATAATTACCTTACTTGGATAGATATTGTGTAAGATTTTGAAATGAATTTCTTTGCACTTATTTGAGATACAGAATTTAAAGGGGTATAACCAAGCTCTGTTCCAATTGATATCATCAAGAACTGTCTCCAATGTCCAAATTCATTATGGTCCTTTATTCCTAACAATATTTTCAAGAAAGTAGGAGGTTTGAAATTTTGGCTTGGATGTAACTATTCAGTAACAAAATTGCCAATCAAACTCTCCGAATTCTGTGAGCGTAAAAGTCTCTATAATGGGCATAACTTTAATTGCAGATCTTTTTGATCATAATGGCAATCTCTATAGTTCTGAAGACTTTATGAAAACAAAAATCTTTCCAATCGCACATAAAGAATTTTCTTCTGTTACAAAAGGATTGCCCACAGGCATAATTGTATTAATGAAATCCTGCGTGGTTGCCATTTCTTTTCGATTTAAGCAATCCTTGTACATAAGAAATAAAACATCCTTAATTATATCACATCCAGGTGACTTCATTCGTTTCATCGAATGAACAGCATCAGTAATTTCTTCACAAGAAAGCTCATTATCGCAATTTTCTTGAAATTGGGCAGATATTTTTGGAATAAACTGGCCAATTTTCTCCATAATTGTGTCACATTTTGCTTGGTCAAACACTGAGGTGTATATTTGCCATAAGATGAAGTAACACATTTTGAAATCTCAGCAGGGTCTGTACTGATTGTGTCATTAATATTGAGAGAGACAATGTTATTGCGTCGCCTATTTCTTTTTTCGAGACCAAAAAAGTAACTTGAATTCCTTTCGCCTTCTTCTAACCACTTAGTTCTGGACCTGATAAAAGCACCTTTGGCCTAATTAATATACATATGATCTAAACCGTCACTGAGATTTTGAAACTCTCTTTTCTCGTCTTCAGATAATATTTGTTTAGAATTCAACTGTCGCAGTTGGGTCAACAAACGATCATCTTTACTCGTGTTTGGCTTCTTGTTTTCCTTAGGCCTTTTCATCGCAGAATCTCTCACTTTAAATGTAAAGAATTCCCATTTCTGGATTGGGTACATTTCTTTCGCATTAAAGATATCCTCAGCAAGTAATTCTACACTTTCTTTAAATTGTTTGTCTTTCAAAATATTATTATTTAACTTCCAATACCCCCTAATATTTGTCTTTTCTTTCGAACCCTTCAATCTTAAATGTATGACTTTGTGGTCAGACAGCGGAGCATGGGCATGAGATACGTCAGATATATACTGTTACCCTTTTGTGGATAACAACCAAAGATCAATCCTTGACTGAACGGATCTACTCATGTTGGTCCATGTGTAGTCTCTGGCATCAGGGTTCATGAATCTCCAAGCATCCGAAAGCATATTTGTCACATAAAAATAAAGTGGATTGAAATCCAGAGTTTGAAAGAGTTCTTGGAGGCCACCGATCCATTTCTTCATCTGGAGCGTCATTTTAGTCTCCACCAATGACAAAAATAGATTCCTTGTATTTTTCCTTTAGATTATCCAATTTAAGAGAAAGTTTAGAAATAGCTCTTTTGCTTGTCCAGATCTATTGGGTCCATAAACATTGCAAATAATAAACGTCATATTGTCCACTTTCACAACCAAAATGATCCATCTCCCCTCCACATCGAGCCAATGTTCCAAAACGTCCCCATTAAACTTGTTCAATAAAACCGCAACTCCAGCAGAGTGATTTGAGTCGTGCGAAAAAAATAATTGGTCCCCCCCCGTTGTGATTTCCAGAACTTTTCATCATTGCTGCATGAGTGTGTTTCTTGTCAAAAAATTAAGTTTACATTATAGCGTCTACAAAAAAGGAATACAGCTTTTCGCTTTGTTTTATCGCGCAACCCCCTGACATTTGTTGAACATAAGCTTAAGGCACTAAACTCAAATTTTGTCATAAATCAGCGTTGAATAATGTCAACGTCAACAACAAATAAATATAGATAGAGATAAAAAAAATAAAATGCGCTAACCAACAGTAGCTCGAGCTTCAACTACGAGTACCTTGTAAAAAAAAAAATTGTATTGTAAACCAGGATCTGTTAAACATCATCACCAGTGTAACTTGTTAACGAGAGAACCTTTGATAAGAAACCAGTTGGGTACACATCTTCATCAGTCGGTCGTCGTCACCTTCTTCCCCTCGATGTACGCGTCGGGACCACAAAAGCCAGCCCGCTTCCCCTGTCTCCTAGCAGCCTCCTCCAGTGGTCAAAGCTTGTTTCGTTGCAACTTGTGACTGAGCGTTAGATCCTCCTTGACAATAAGTTTCTTCTCTTTCAAGATCTTGTGATCTCGTGATGTTCTCCACAGTTTGTCTTTGAAAGATCTCATAGTAAATTGAATGACGACGGGCCGAGTTTCATCCTCGCGCCTGACTCCAACTCTGTGAACTATGTCAACAAGAAAGCCCAGTTTCTCCTTATCTTCTGGTGCAAGTGTTGCAAGGAGCCGGCATACTTCTTTTCGAATATTCTCTGTGACCGTCTCCTTCATCCCATACAGGCGTAGATTCCATCTCCGGCTGTAGCGCTCCGCATCCTCACTCTGTCTCCGCAGCCCCTGAGACTTGTTCTCCAGCGGTGTCCAACTTTATTTTGTTGCTCCTTATGTCTTCTTCATTCTTCTCTACCCTTATCTCGATTCTGTTCATGTGCTCCCATATCTCATTGATGACTTTTGTATTTTGAGACAAATTCAGCTCAAGAGCAGTGAAACGCGCCGTCAGTTCAACGACAGCTTTCAGAATGTCAGCATTTGAGAGGTTCACGGGCTCAGAGTCCATTTTATTCGCACTGCAGACCTCTTCGTGCTCCTTTGCTTTCGTACATTGTTTTTTCCCAGATGGACTGCTGAGTGGTGACTCGGAGAGCGGTGCGCACAAGCCATCAAATGTTTCAATTTCCTGGCTCAACAGAGACATATTCTTGTCGATACGTTTACTATCTCTTTTTCCTGACATCACTGCCACAATCTATTGGTGGATATCAAGGCCCGAAAGTTGCTATTTAGCAGTCAGTCAATTAGCAACTCTTTCTCCTTGACGAATTCACACTAACAACCACGTTAGCTGCTATTTTTTTGGTTCACATAGCAATATAACATATCTCGAGTCTGGTTTATCCGCCTTTTTTTAACGTTATACAGAATAGTTTCGGAGCTCGCTACGCATCCACCGCCCAGGACGCCATATTGACCGCCTCTCCCGTCTAGTAATCCGTCCCTATCGAGTACCTACACCGGGCGTCGAGCAGTGGAATAGCGTCTACTTGGTGAAGTGAGCCGTGACATGGCTGTGTTATAGCTTTCCCATCCAAATAGGATGTTAATATTAAACTACTACGTGGTTCAAACTTTGTAAAAAATATTTAACTGACTAAATAGCATTTCAATTGTTATATTTTGTACTGTATACTAGTGCTGTCAAGCGATTAAAATATTTAATTATAATTCATCGCATTTTTCATAATTAACTCGTAGTTAATCGCACATTTTATTCATTGTAAAAAAAAATCCCTCCCATTTTTTTGTACATTATGTATATAATTCAATGTTTTATTGAATTGCAATACCTTTAAATTGATTTTTTTGTTTTTATGCAAATACTTAATTTTTTTAATTGAAAAAACAAATCATAGTATTTGACTCAAAACAGCATCTCAACAGCCTTTCTAAGGGATCAAATTGGAGTCATATAAGAAATATAAAATGCCAACAAAGTGCAAATGAAATGGGTCAAAATAATGGGCTGTCATACCGAGGGTACCGAGTGCGACTGCTTCCGCCTTCTCCGCTTCCTGCAAGTCTTGAATGCGGGTTGCAATGGTGTATCTCGAGGACAATTTGTAAGTGCAGTCGTTGGATGCAATGCGAAGTATTTCAGCCAGACCTTCGTCCTCCACGATCCGAACAGGCAGTGGCCACCCACTTAACGATGGCTTCGGTGAGTCTCTTTTAAATTGACCCATCCATCGGTTTCTGTCGCAAATTATCCATGGATGCCTGGGTTTGACAAGGGGCTGGAGAATTGGCATCAGGGGTGTGCTTGGCCATCAAATGGTATTTTAAACTGGATGTGCTGTGATGGGAGTTCAGTTCACGATGGCAATACACACAAATGACTTTGCTCTTATCAACGACACCATTGAGGTAACTTTTTTTTAAATAAAACTTGCCATTCAGAATTTAATTTGCGTCATTTTTACCACTCACCATGATGCTTTTAGTTCTATAAACTGGCAAAAACTCCATGCAGGTGTGTCCTAAATTTCGCGTGATTGATGTTTTTTTCCGGTCTCATAAGCGTCAGCGCCACGTCATAGGACTACATTTTTTATTAGAACAAGATGTTAAAAAAATTGACAGCGTTTAAAGTGGGTTGGATTAATCCCATTAATAACGCGTTTTTCTGACACCTCTACTATATACGTATTGTTGGAGTTGAGTCACCGAGGAAAATAAAAAGTAGTTGGTAAATGAACCTTAAAAGCCAAACTTACTCCAACGCATGTTCGTTTTTTTGTACTCAAGAAGAAAAGGTTCAAATAAAGACCCAACAACTGATTAAAGCTCCGATATTTAGTTTCTTCGATTTCTGGAGTTCAGGAAATAGTACAAAGACAGATATCTGGGCAGCTTTTTCTTAATCTCACGAGAAACTACTCGGGCGAGCACAGTCGAAAAATGGCGCGCATCTTTCAGCCCAGTTTCAGATTTTATTGGAGTTTTTTTATGTCAAGGATAACGTAGGTTGAATCGGTCGTCTTCGCTCCCTCCCACGGCACGGGTCCACGTCCAAGGGAAGATCCTCTCCAGCTTAGTCATCGTCTGGAAGGTTGATTCACGTCTGCTCCCCAAGACTGGCCCGCCAAGGCTGGAATTCTCCGGCGGGCAGTCTCTTTGTCTCTCGTGCTGGCATTTCCCTGTAATCTTGTCGGTGTGCATGTGTGCGTTTGTATGTGCGTGTGTGTGTGCTCCAATCTCAAATTGTTATGTCTTTCGGAATGCCTTTTTACGATAGCGTCCCTGTGACACCTCCAGTACCAAATTCGGTATGTTTGCATCTCTACAGCCAATGTGGAGAATGTGCTTTGTCGTATTTGTCCATGAATTGCTGTGAATGTGAGTGCAGGTTATGGAAATGCGATATGTGCAAGTTTGTCTCACGACTGAAAATTTCAACAAAGTTCACACATTAAAACTAAGTAGAATAAATTTAGCATATGCGAATAATATAATAAATCAGTAAACATCAGGACTACAATCCCAGTCATTCTTGTGACCTGTGCTTCTAGTTTATTTATAAATGCTTCTTGTTTAATCAATGTTTAACATATTCAGCAAATCTGAACCTGCTAAATTAAATAATCGACGTTCTGTCCCGTAAGTGTTTAAATTAATGCCAGTAATCGTAATACAATCCTTCAGTGAGGTGCACTCTATAGGGGCAGAAGGAAATGTCATCATTGATTCACATAACCTGAGATCTTCTCATATACGCTCCATGTTTTAAACTTTCATCATATAAAAGTGCAATTTTCAGCAATTAGTGTCACATTGGAGCTTTTAATCAAATCGTAACAGAAAAAGCAGGTTGACTAAAAAGGCCCAAGTAAAAGTGTGAGCTGCGCTTTGAAAATTAATAGATTTGTGTTCCAGTCGCACGTTTTACCTGGTCAGTCAGGTATGTGGTCATCAATGCGCTGCCACTGGACACAGCACGTGCAAGGTTACTGAAAAGCTTTGGGAGATGGAAGTTGCAATTCACATGTTGAAAAGTTATCGAACCTTGTTCAGGTAATGCTGAATCTGAATCTCTACCATGAAACATGAACCTTACTCCCTAAGAGCATTGCTAAAAAAAAATTGCTTAACTTACCTGTGAACACTTACCTTAGCTAAAAGGTGTCAAGGAGTAACAGGAATTTCTAGTAGCGACTTACTGTATGTAAGGAACATATGAACATGAACAACGCAAGCAGAAAAAAGAAAAACAAAAAACATAAACTAACAGTCCAAACATAACTGCCGAGCTTCCCCACCAAAAAACAAGACATGCAAGCAAGCATCTACGGTCTTTGGTTCTCATAGCAGGATTACATGGTCAAATATTTTTTTATTAAACAAACATGCAAGGGATAAAGAGTCAAATTTGAAAGCACACTACTTTAAACGTAAACATGGAAACTGGTTTAAATCCAGTAGTAGACCTTTACGGCTCTTAGACCCAGACTTAGATATCAACAAAAGGAACCAGTAATCATCTTTCTGTTAAAAACCTGAAGACTTCAAGGTAGCGGCCATCTCCAAAGCCACTAGGGTGGATTGAATCAAAATACTGCATAATCATCAATCTTAGGAGTTTTATTAATTGGAGTTGCAAAAAGTTTGGTTCAAGACCCAAATCAATTTGAAAAAAAAAATCACACGAATACAGTGATAGTAATTTGCATATTTATAAATAGAGAGAAGCATGAATATTTGTTTCAAAAGTAGTTTTCAACTGATTGCCCTCATTCACCCACCATTGACCCTTTGCATGTTATTTCACAGCCTGCGTAGGAACTCCCTCTGGCTTGCAACCAGTTCAGAATGCGCCCCGCCTACTGCTCAAAGACAGCTGGGAAAGGCTCCAGCACACCTGCGACCCTCGTGAGGAGAAGCGGATTGGAAAACGGATGGATGTACATTTCAGATCCGGAAATTATGTCAAAACAGATTTACTCACACAGTGCCCAGGGAGCAAAGCAGGGAGAAGCGCCACATCTTTGGATGCAAAGTCACACTGAAGAAAACATAAACTAAAGACTTCAGAGAGGAACTTAATTGATTGTGAGTAATAATCTGACATAATTTATACCTCAGCTTTTAAGTTGTGGGAGAGGGCTCATATGGAAGAACCCAGGTTACCACCACATCGCCATCCACAGGCACGGTTGCAATGCCCTATATTCGAAAGCAGATGCTTAACACACTCTGTCTAGGCAGCATAACTGTGCCGCGACACACCAGTGTGGACATGGTGTGGCCAGTTAGCGTGCATGTGTGTGGAGTTCCCAAATGGTGTCGCTTAAAAACAAATGCTGCTCACTTGCTGGTGTGTTTTGGTTCGTGTTTTTTTTTTTTTTGCACTGGTGATGATGGACAGTCCAATTCGGCAGGTGAGTTGTTACGCACTCCTTGGCGCGTTCCGACTTCCATGGCCACCGTCCTGCTGTCTATATCGACCAACACCTTTTCTGGGGTCTGATGAGCGTCAGCATCGGGCGCGCTAACCCGGCGTTCAGTTTATCCCCCAGCGCCAGTTCTGCTTACCAAAAGTGGCCCACTGGGCGGCTCGCATTCCACGCCCGGCTCCACGCCAGCGAGCCGGGACTCTTACCCATTTAAAGTTTGAGGAAAAATAAAATAAAATAAAATTTATGAGGCACATAATGATACGGTGCAGTGACTGGATGGTTTCTTATCACAAAAGGGAGCACAGAGATATTGTCAGGTGTGCCGTGGGAAATTATCCAATTTGTGTGCCTGTGCGGTCTCGCGCCTGGCAAAGTAATCATGTAGTACTCTTCCATACCAGTAATCGGCAACAGCAGCAGCAGATACCTAATTGCCTGGTGCTTGGAGAAAACCGAATATGCCAATTTGGTTAACTTTAGCTGTGGAGGTGGTCAGCAGCACCAAGTTCCTAGGGGTGCACATCACAGACAAACTCACCTGGTCTGTGAACACTGCATCACTGGTGAAGAGGGCACAGCAGCGCCTGTACTTCCTGCGGAGGATGAGGAGAGCCCACCTGCCCCCACCCACCCTCATCACATTCTACAGAAGCACCATAGAGAGCATCCTGACTAACTGTATCTCTGTGTGGTGTGGAGGCTGCAGTGCCTCCGACTGGAGTAGTGTGAGGAGGGTGGTGAGGACAGCAGAGAAAATCATCGGGACTTCTCTCCCCTCCATTCAGGACATTGGCCAGAAGCGCTGCCTATCCCGAGCCAAAAACATCATTAGGGACCCCTCTCACCCCCATCATGGACTGTTCACTCTGCTAGCCTCTGGGAAGAGGTACTGCAGTGTGCGGTGCAGGACCACCAGGTTCTGCAACAGCTTTGTCCCCCTAGCCATTAGACTGTTAAACGGTCAATCACACATATAGTAAGCCTACCCAGCTGTTACCCCCCCCACTTGCGTGTTTGCACTCTACAAACTTTCTATTTTTTTGCACTGTTGTACATAAAATCCCTTTTCTAGATCCCTACTCAATACGACATATTTATATCTGTATATTTAAGGAAACTGTGCGGGTCAGATGTATCGACATTTCGTTCTGTATACATGTGTACAAGAATGACAATAAAGTATATCTGAATCTGAATCTGAATCTGATCTGTACATGTTGACTGTAATTGATGTCAGAGTCGCAAATTTTGATTTTGGTCGTAGGTCTAAATTAAATTCATATTCTTTCACATTTGGCTCAACAAACGGCCTTTGTTTAATATCTAATTCTGAATATTCATTTTAATTTAGCATTCCTCCTTCATCACGGGTTTCTAGCTAGGTGCGCACATGGCGATCGATAACTCTTACACAACACACAGTCACTGTCAGGGTTCGCCAGGCGGCGAGGAGGAGGTGAACCCAAAATGCGAGGAAGCAGGAGAAGGTGAGGTTAAGGGAATTTATTAAGGGACCAAAAATAATGACAAACAATGTGACAGGGTGCAAAATAACAAAGTCGAACTAAACGTGACTAAACAGAACAAAAAACCGAGGAACAAAGACAGTGACAAACACTAGGGACAAGAGCGGGAGCAAGAGGGGGGGCGAGAACAAGAGCATGAACGTGAACGTGAACGAGATCAGGGAGCGGTCGTGACAGTCCAAACGGAGCAATGCACCGACAATGAGTTGTTGGAGTGAGGTGTTCATATAGTCCAGTAATTAGGGGAGCAGATGGGCATCAGGTGTGTGAGGCTAACGGGGAACACGTGCGTGGCTGGTGGGGAACGAGTGCTGAAGGGAAACGCCCCACTCAGCTGACCAAATAAACAGAATGAAGACATGGCAGGGAGGTGAAGAAAAACACTGACATGACCAACACGGGTCATGACAGTCACGTATAATGAATGAACATTTATTTAAATATTCCATATTCAACACTTTTCCATGCGATCTTTCGTTTATTTGCGCACCTTTATTTATTTATTTTTGCTCATAAGTCGTCCAAAGTTATTTTAAGTCACCCCCCCCCCTCCAAAAGAGACATATCATAATGAATGTGTGAATCTCATTCATTTTCCCACGGTTTCGCTGTGGGGGTAGGAGGGGAGCGGAGGGAAGGGGAGGGGAAGGGAGCGATGAGCGCATGCGCGGGTTTTCCTGGTCAGGAACAGGGACTGGGGTTCCTTCGAAGAAAAAAAACTCCAAGAGCGAATTGCTTCACTCTTATGGTTCGGAAACTCGAGGAGTGTTCAAATTTGCCGTTGACGTTTTTCAGTATGGCCCAAAAGAAGCAGTTCCGGAGCATGCTCTCTGGAACTGCTCCAGTTGGGGATGTGGTGCGCAAAGTGCATCAGGGAGAACAGGTGGAAACAGTTCAAGCAAGTGCTGCGGATTGCTTTAGAACAGAGGTATTCAATTAAAAGTCACAGGTCCATGACTAAAATTCTTTCCAATTAAAAGGTCCGAACCAAAGTCTGTCTAGCCTATGTTCACATTTTTATGTAGTTTCTATATTTAGTCATTTTCAACAGAGCGCACGCATATACTAAATATTTAGCAATGTTCCCATGAAACACCTTTGCCAGTCAAACAAATATAAGGCGTTTATTTCACATTCAAGAAAATGTGGCTCCAGGAACTTTAGGGTGCCACTTCCAGAAAAAAACAGTAAAATATCTCCTGCAGAAATATATCAAGTGCTAAGCATTGAGTGAACAACTTTTACCGTTTTTTTCTTAAATCAAAGAGTCATCAGCCTAAAAAAAACGGAAAGCCTAATTATCAAAGGTAACACAGGTCAACATGTTCAGGACACAATCAATATAAATGGCTGTCCTCATGAAAAACTAAGTCAAAATGAGCTTTGACACCACTTTTTCTTTTGAATATTTTTTTAACTTCTCCTAATGAGAAAAATTAGTTTGTGACTGCCCTGCCAGTGACTTAAATCTGGGTTGGAACGACGTCGGGGCCATTGGGATTTGGTAGATTATTTCACACATCTGGGCTTTGTGTTTTCCTTTAAATAATGTTTGTGCAACCAAATTTAAGCACTCCTTCACAACTTCCCCATCACTGAATGTTTTTTTTTTTTTTATGTTTCTCCAAAATCCATGATACTTTTAGTGAACATTCATTTGCATGCCGCTGGGCTGTAAACGAAAATGTAAAAATCTGTTATACTGCACTCGAAGGTCGATGTTTTTGCGTGCGCTCACCTCAAACTTCAGCTGATAACTTTGCACAAAAGGGCGGTGCTTTGTTTCGTAGTGGTTTTGGAGAATATGATGCACACTGGTTTTGGTTTGGTTTCTGCTGCAGCCAGAACAAAACTAAATTTCTCCGTCCATTCATTTAAAACAAGACGCATCGACCTCGCTAACTTTTTAGCAAGGCATACTGTCAGCAGCACTCTCTACTGGTCTGCGGCGCAATTGGCAGTGGATCGTAAACAAAAGATTTGATTGGCTCAAATTAGTGACGCCTTTTCCGCATTAACTAGAATTGCGGCGTCAACGTTTGCGAATGCGCCCTGAGAAAATATTCATCATAGATTGGTCATGGGTCCGGTCCGAACCATCTGTCGGGCCGGATCCGGACCGCGGTCCGCCATTTGGTGATGCCTGCTTTAGAACATAGGGTAGGGATTGCGAAATAATGGGAGGGTAGCGTGCACCTGTTCTTCGAAGACACACACTTCTCAAGTCGCACCCAGAGAGAGAGAGTATTTTATTTTATTTTTTGCCAAGATGGCGGCGCGTATGGACGCAGCGGCTCAGGGCTCTCCCCACCAGTCTCTAATCTCGTTGCACACTGTACAATGACAAAGGGATTTCTGACTGAAAGTCCCCAAATGAAATTAATAAACCATGAAATGTTTAATCAAATTTGTAATTAATTACTTGTTTAATCCATTAAATATGGACTAAAATAAATCCGATGAATAAATAAATGCAAATTTAAATATTTAGTGTCATGAATTAAATGTTTCATTTATTAATTAAAGATGGAATTTAATAAATCAATGTGTCATTGATTAAATTACCAATGAATATTTGGATACATTTCCATATGTAATTATTTCTAAATGAAACATTTAATGACAATTTTATAATGTTGTATTTATTTATTTAATTTTGGCACTTTCAGTCCTCCAGAGAACTTCACTGAAAGCCTCCTGTTAAATGGGGCCTGCCACTGCTCCTCGCCTCGCACACGCACTTTCTACACGCGCACACAAGCACACTCCTATCCCACGCACACAGCCCAAAAGACACGCACGTATACTCACTCCTCCGAGCACGCGAACGCATGCGCGCGCACACACTCCTCACGCAGCACTCACCAAGTCTCGAGTTTGCTCTGGTTATTAAATTTGTGTTTAATTCTATTATATGAAATAAATCCAATGGGACGTGGTATGTGCATGCTAAAATTTTTGCAGTTTTGACAAAAGATGTGTCATTGCAAGTTTAAGAATGCTTTTTACATATTTTTTACATAAAACCTATTTTCTCCCATGGATATTTGCACCTCTGCTTTGCATTTTCCTTTTCATTTAATATTAACTTTATTCTTTTTCCCAATGAAAGAAAAGAAAAATATATTTTAAATGTCATCACACCAAAAAGGATTTGGCAAAAAAATAGTTGGCTATATATCCAGTCTTACAAAACATAGTCAAGTGGCATTTATAGTTTTAAAACAAAACAACAAAAACATCCAGTATTTCATTAATTGTTTATTGTTGTCGGCGTTTGGGCTGATCCCCGTGACGTAGGTGGCCATTTTTTCATTCTACAGTTGACTGACCACGAGGTAGGATGATATATTAGTTTAGACCTACAGAAAATGTAGGAAAATATTCCCTGTAAAATACCATTATTACATGTATTTATTTATTTATTATTCTGTAATTTCTTTTGTGTAATTGTCCCTTTATCAGGTGGAAAATCTAAAATGCCAATTTGGTTACCTTTAGTTGTGCTGTCCATGTTGACTGTAATTGATATGTCAGAGTCCAAAAATTTGATTTTGGTCGTAGATCTTAAATTAAATCCACTTTCTTTCACATTTGGCTCAACAAATGGCCTTTGTTGAATATCTAATTTTGAATATTCATTTTAATTAAGCATTCATCCTTCATCAACGGTTGCTAGCGAGGTGCGCACAAGATGCATGCTAGGTAGGCGAACCGTGAGATGACTTGGGACGACTTATGACAAAAAAAAATAAAAATAAAAACAAAGTTGCGCAAATAAACGAAAGATCACATGAAAAAGTGTTGAATATGGAATATTTAAATAAGTGTTCATTAATTTTTACATGACTGTGTGTCGTGTGCTGAGGATCACATTGACTTTCTGAAAGTAACTTTATGTAATCAGTTTTGTGTATTTCTAATCATGTTTCTATAGAATACTTGTATCAGTAATGATTGCACACACACAGACGCTTACACTTTTGTTTTAGGCTTTCATTGTCAGTCGCTTTCCAGTCTTCTGATAATTAGTTTAGCCTAAAACAAACCACTATTGTCAGTTACTTTCCAGTCTTCTGGAAATCAGTTTAGCCTAAAACAGACCTGTATTGTCAGTTGTCAGTTAACCACCTGTTTCCAGGAGTCAAACACGAATAAAAGAGGAAGTGGCGGGATTGAGAGACTAGAGAGAGAAGTGAGCAAGGCTGAACTCAGCAAGACGCTTTGTCTTCTCTGCTGTATCTCTCTCTCCCGTTCGCGACCGGTCAGAACGAAAACCATGCCTGATTTATTTCTGATTTTCAGCCATTTTTATTAAGTTATTACAGTCCAAGAAAGGCGTCAGGGCATTTAAACCTGACACATTAATCCCCTTGTTGTTGTGTGCTTCCTCAAGCCATCTGCCTGTCTGGCCAAGCCCCGTATCCCCACCTCCTGCCCTTGAAGACCGGACCCCGTCGACCACTCCACCGCCTGGCCCTGCTGACCGCCGGATCCACTGCCTTCACTTGCTTCCCCCAAAATAAACCCCTTCTCATATTGCGATTGCTCATGGGTCCTTTTCGCACCATTACAGTTCCACCCAACCGTTACACCAAGTTTAGTAAACTTCAGCACTCATCTGCAGTCTGAAAGCAGTATTAGTGCTGTACATTTATTGTGTAAGGACTTGTTAAATAATACTTTGTCAAAATATGACTAGGGACATTATTTTTAAGAGGCTGACAATATGTTATTTGGTACCAAGAACATTTCATCTGCAGCAACAATTCACAAAATCACAAAAGTATGAAATAGGACTTCATCGCATGTCTTATCTTGAGAAAATACTGCAATGTCAGGGAATGGAGTGTAACAAATGTTTTATTTAATTTTTTCTTTTCTTATCTTGAATTTATCTTTTTAAACATTATGCACTGTCGGAGCAACTTACACTCTTTTTTTGTCGCTATGTGAGCAGGGCATGAAAATCCTGACTGGTGCCTTTCTTTGACGAGTCTTTCATTCCAGCAATGACAACACCAAAAAAACGACGCCGTTGGAGTTGAACAAAAAAAGGCTTCGCTTTAATTCCAGTTAAAAACAAATGATGTCAAAACAAGGTCGATCGCAGAAAAGTCGTTGCTCCATGCCCAACGTGTCTTCCTCATCAACACCAATGTATATGAAAAATCAGCCATGGACATTTCTTCAAAGTCTTTGTTTTTTGTTTTAAATTGTATTTGTCAGGCAAGACAGAAGTCCACACTTCAACAGATTCCTGTGTTTTGCCCTCGAGGTGTGAGAGAGGAAAACTTAGGGTTAGGTTTACCCGAACCCAAAGAAAAACATCGGTTCCATTTCAGGCCATCACAATATGACTTGTAGAACATTTTACAAATGTTTCAATATTGCAAAAACAGCCAAACGCAGTACACAAAGTTACCAGAAATATCTGAACAAGAAGTTCTTACTGCTTTCAGACTGCTTAAATTTACTAAACTTGGTGAGTAATTGTTGATCTTTTGCTTTATTTAAGTGACAAAATTAAAATGAAAAACTTCTCAGCACTGTTGTCTGCAAAATGACCAGAACTACCCAACATGAAGCAATTACTGCTTTCAGAACAGGAGAAAGTGGTTAGGTTTGATTACATTTGGAGACAAACTGGCATATTGTGCTATGTTGAAGTCAAGAAATCGCATTGAAAAAGTTTGACTTAGTGTGGTCCAGAAGTACCCCAATTCAGAGGACTTATGGTTTTCTGAGCACAAGTGAGTGTTTAGGTTATGAAGGATTGTAATATGTCGTGGTAGCAGAATGCCAATTAATTACAGGTTCATATGTCATGGTGTATGTATGTTGTTTTTGGTTTAGTATTTAGTTTAATATTTTTCCTTGTGTTTGGTGTGTGTCTCTTGTTAAACCTGATTGTGTCCAGCTGTGCTTGGAGCCCCATTCTCTTGTGTGAAGCAATCAGCTCCCTCCAACCCTTTGTGTCTTGTCCAGGTGTTCCTTGTTGTCTCGTTACTTTGTTTGTATATAGTTCCTTGTTTGCTTTCAGTTCTCTTTGGTTCAGTGTCCCAGTTAGTTGTCCTGCCTGTCGCGCCTTGTCGAAATAAGACTAGTCTTTGTGTTTTTTTTATCCCTGTTGTTTTGTACGTTTGATATTTTAGTTTTTTCCCCATGCCTTGTGTGCTTTGTTTTCTTTACCTTTAATTTCCATGAAGTTACTCCTGCCGAGTGATGGGTAGATGAGGCATCCTGTATCGTTTCGACACAGTGACACAATGTATTGACACTGTGTTGACACTGTGTTGCTGAATACTGACCCCTGCTGGACTTGCAGGAATCATTTGACAGGGTCATCTGACACTGATCTGTCAAACTAATTTTATCCAATTCCATTGATTAGGCATTTGCTTTCACATTATTTTTACATATACGTAATTTCATTAAAAAAATCTTTGATCTTCGAGACGCAGTTGATTAAGTAAGTGAACATCTGTCTGAATGCCTCAGTAAAAGTGTTGTGAATGACAATGGACTCATTGTAATTAAAGATTTTTATTAAAAAAAATTAGTTTCTCCAGCGTTTTGTTTTTCAGTCTATTTCTTTTTTTTTAGGCAATTTCCCCCGCCTTTGAGAAGATCCTCTCACAAGGCACTGAAGAGGCCGGTGTGCACAACACCTGTGTGGCCAATATAAATAGGTGAGGGAATGTGGGCTCCATGGACTTCCAGTATGAGAGAGGGTCTTCTGTACGTGCAATGTGTCCTGCTGACAGATAGCACTGCACCTCTGAGTGTGCATCAACAGTGGGGTTGCGCATCATCTGGCCAACTTCATGGTCGAGGTGCTGCCACAGGTCGTCTGAAAAAAAAATGAAAATGGAATTTTAGCGCATTTTCCAGAAATAAAAATTACATAATGACAAAGAACCTGATGGTGTCGGGGTCAGCAGTGAAGAAGGTCCTGGCTGGGCCTCCTGTGTGCGCTCGATGATTCGGGCACATTCTGAACGAAGCCTAGTGATTGCTTCTGTACACCGGGAGGAACTACGGAACCCTAGTGATTTGTATCTGGGGTCTAGAAGTGTTGCTAGTGTTAACACACTTAAAGACTCCAGATTGGAAGCAGTGTCTGCGACTCGACGCTTGAGGTGGTCATGTAACTGTATGGCGGGCTGTGTCTGCAAAGTAGAAGCATGACGCTCAAGTGCGAGATAGAGCATTTTCATCATCGGGATGACCTTTGATCCTGAAACTCGCCTCTCTCCAGACAACTCCACTGTTGCTTGATGGAATGGGGCAAGCACTTGAAGTACTTCCCCCACGGTGTTAAACTCCTCAGCAGTCAGTGGAGTCAAATCTGTCTTTAGAGAGGCTAGAGATACCCACACTGGTTCCCTCTCATCATGCAGCCTAGACAACATTTCATATGTGCTGTTCCAGCGCGTTGGCACCTCATTGATCAGTTTCAGTGTTGGTCGTCCCATCTGTTGCTGCACCTGAGCGAGCTTCTCCTTGGCTGTCGTGCTGGAGCGGAAATGAGTGACTATGTTCCTAGCGTTTTGTCTGATGGCTGCCAGTGCGGGGATCTGGTCACAAGACTTTTTAACTAACAAATTTAGACTATATGCAATGCAAATTATGTGCCGAATTTGAGCTGTTTGATAGATGCGATCATGTTTGGAGCAGCGTCGGTCACAAAACACTTTACTTTGTTAGTTATGGCCCAGTCCTCCATAACAGCTCTCTTGACCTGGGCCAAATTGTCTGCAGTGTGACTTTGTGGAAAGTATTGAACTCCCAACACTGATGTACACAAATGCATATTTTTATTAATGTAGTGACAGGTCAGCGCCAAGTAAGCTTCCATGTTCACAGATGTCCACATGTCAGCCGTTATACTCACTGCCACAGCTTGCTGTACTTCCACTTTCACTCGTGCCCGTTCCTCCCGGTATTTTTCATCTACCATCTGTTTGATGGTCTGAAAATTGTTACAAAAGCAAATCAATACATTAGAAATACTGATGGAATATAACTGGCTTTATCAACTACTACTTTAGGAAAAACAAACCTTTCTGGATGGTAAAGAATATGAGGAACTTATTCAAGTCCTTGAACCCTTAACTCTCCACAATGCTGAGCGGCTGGCAGTCTTTGAGAATGAAGTTCAGGATTGCTTTATCAAGCAGCTCCTTCCGGGAAGCTTGATTGTTAAGCACAAATCATTAATGATGACTGATACCTAACCACTCCATTAAGAGAGTCAGACAAAGCAAAATAATGTTTGCATCCCTGGATTTATCCGGGATCTACCAGGAACTTCATTCTCGTGCCTTGCCCTGTAATGCCTCAGCATTGTGGAGGTGCTCTTGTTAGTGTAAGAAAGTTCACTGCTGCAAATGCGACATTTCACCTGAAAAACAGAGTATGAATAATAAACTAAGACTTACTTTCAAAATAATCATGAAATAACAGCACATTTAGAAAATATGAGCAAGACAGTGAAACAAGGAAGTCAACATAAAACAACACCTTATTTTCACCGATAAGATCGAAATGGTCCCACACAGCAGAAAACTTGCGTTTTCCAGTGATATCTTCCATATTGCGGATATTTGATGCAGAGTAACGTGCCAATAACTCGGTTTGTTTTGAGAGTCCATCCTGTTGACAGATGCGCATGTTTATACACTCAGTTTGGCGCGCGGCCGCTGTGTCGACACGATTCCGGTAGTGGTCACGTGACTTTCTTAAAGCAGTACGTGCACCGACTCGGGGTTTGCCCTGGAAGCTCGGCGCGCGCATCGACGTCTCGGTGTCGCTGGACCCATCACTACTCCTGCCTCACTTCACTGTATCTGGGTCCTCCTCTCACTCGTGGTAGCAGAATGCCAATTAATTACAGGTTCATATGTCATGGTGTATGTATGTTGTTTTTGGTTTAGTATTTAGTTTCATGTTTTTCCTTGTGTTTGGTGAGTGTCTCTTGTTAAACCTGATTGTGTCCAGCTGTGCTTGGAGCCCCATTCCCTTGTGTGAAGCAATCAGCTCCCTCCAACCCTTTGTGTCTTGTCCAGGTGTTTCTTGTTGTCTCGTTACTTTGTTTGTACATAGTTCCTTGTTTGCTTTCAGTTCTCTTTTGTTCAGTGTCCCAGTTAGCTGTCCTGCCTGTCGCGCCTAGTCCTCGTCCTTGTGTTTTTTTAAAATCCCTGTTGTTTTGTACGTTTGATATTTTAGTTTTTCCCCATGCCTTGTGTGCTTTGTTTTCTTTACCTTTAATTTCCATGAAGTTACTCCTGCCTCACTTCACTGTATCTGGGTCCTCCTCTCACTCAACCTCCATACCAAAACCCTGACATTATGTTTGTCACTGCATTTATTAAACAAAATACATTTACCAAATGAAACTAGTAGTAGTTTGCACAGTGAAGACATGTGATTGTGTTTACTATTCTCATATGCTAGATTTATGACTTATTTAAATGTGTTGAACTTGTGTAGGTCATGAAAATTCGACATTCCCACTTGCAACACACATTAAACTAGAGAATGCAATTTCTGGAGAAATCGCGTGTGAAGGCTCCGGAGTTGAAGCCATCTGGGTGGAAGCATGTGGAATGAAATTGAATGATTTTTGAATCGTAGAGAATAGAATTGAATGAGAATGTGGAATGATTGTGAAGGTGGAAGGATGTTGAATGATAGTAAATGATGTTGAATAACACTAAATGGAAATGGAAAAGAAGCCCGCATGGCGTTCTTTTTTGGAAGCGATTGGAGAAGTTGGAACGGTGAGAATCCGAAGAAAAATGTGGAAGGAGTAGCATGCGGGATAAAAGGAAATGGTGTGCAAGTGGTTAGCGTGCGTGTGCGTTGCGTGGGGCCGCCCCCACGCGCGTGTATCCGTGGAAGGAGTGAGTATGAACGGGGTGATGAGTATGCGTGTGCATGCTGAATCTTGTTAAACCCGATTAAATAAAGAAATCAAGTTAAGACACAATATGGAAATAAAAAGTTTTATTTTTTTAAGCATTAAATAAATACAGTGGAACCTCGGTTCTCGAACGACTCTGAGGTCGAACAAAGAGTTCGAACAAAAACGCTCTCGCGTTTTATATAGGTGTACGAAGTGTTTTAGCCCCTAATCATGCCTCCAAAGAAAGTCAGTGCAAGCAGCAAAGGAATGGTTTCGGTGTTCGAACAATTCGCTTTTCGAACAGGGTTCAGTAACGGATCATGGTCGAGAACCGAGGTTCCACTGTAATTACAAAAAAAATCCCTCTTGGGGGACGAGGGGGTCCTCTGGGAATCGCTCCCTCCAGGTGGCGAGAGGGAGTGATCTTGTATTGTCGTCCCCGTCTATGATTTCCACCAGGTCCCACCGAAGTCTGTAGCCCACCACCAGGAAGGGGGTATCTTCCAATTCCTGTGTAAAAGAACACTTTATGAACAGACGTAGGATGAACAGTTTTATTTTCATGACTTCTACTATCACACCCGAGAGCAACACAAACGTGCCCGTTTGACACTCGCTGTCGACTGAAAATAACAGGTATTCAGGTAATCACGGTTCACCTTTCCAACGTAAAATTACGAAATTCAGAAAACGGGTGGTGAATAGATATTAAAGTCTGTCAATGGAAATATTTCAATCTAGTTGATTTTTTTCTACACATTTTGTATTAGCCGGCCTACTTACTTTGATCTCGGTGGGTCACCTTCACCCTTTGGCCCACGTAAACGACAAAGAGATTCGCCTCCCTCCAACGCACCACCTTTGCCGACGCCCCGTCCTGTAATACAAAACGTACAATGAGAATTGCCCGCTGCAGCATATTTAGATTACAATAGTTGAGGTAAAACGCAAAATATTCACTTTTTGGAGGAGGATGACGCCCATGGGCACGAGCTGGCCTCGCACCCTCACCATCCTGATGGCTCGGATCTAAGGGAGAAACAAAAGGATTAAACAATTTTATCACGCACACACTGAGACGGTGCGAGTGTGATACATTACTTCAGTGATGACGCCTTCGATGTTGACCAGGACCCCGTTCCTGGGGAACGTCCCGGATTTGGACTGTCCTGGCAATGGGAAGGATGAGCCGGGCGGCCTCCTCCCCCAACTCCCCAGACACTGTTACGTCCGCACAACGAAATAATTCAGTGTCTGGGCGGGAGAGGAGGACCCGCTCATCCCTCCCAACAGTATATTTTTTTAATAAGAAGCTCTGGCCCTCGGAAACCTCAGAGGCCAGAGCTTCAAAAAGCACCATGCGGCAGTGCGTTTTTCCATCACTGAGGGCCACGTTCACGTTTTTTAAAGTGGACCCAGCCGCCATCGTCCCATCCTCTTTGAGAGTCCAATTTCGGTATGCGGTAGTGGCGCTCATGGCCACCACCTTCGCCCTCAGCGGTGCAGCAATCTTCGTGGTGAAGATTTGTTCCATGCTGGAGAAACGGGGGGAAAATTAAGGGAAAAATTTAGACCTACACCACAATATCAGTTAGATAAAAAATATGGCAACATGGATAAAATGTAAAAAGGTTGCTAACCAAACATTTTCGGGTCAAGTGGATAACGAAACAAAAATGTTTAGTAAAATAAACTTAAACTGGTTGTCTTGTGGGTTATTCGTTTGAGTCAACATGTTAGGTTAAATGAATAACCCATTTTCATTTTTACAATTCCTTTTTGAAGTGATGAAATTTATTTATTTTTGTTACATTAAAAACATTTTCATGTTAATAAAATAAAAGCAGACGTGCATATACCCTGGGGTACGTCTAAACTAATTAACCATCCAACCTTGTCATCAGAATGAAAAACGCCAGCACCTACCGACGGCTGTCGGCAATTAACAATTTTTTTGTGGCATAAAGAAAAACGTCGAATTTAAAATTAATTAAATCACAGCGAAAATACCTTTGAGCAAGGTAGATGTGAAAATATTCTAGGGAGAAAAATACAGGTGTCTAAGCCAATCAATTATCCTACCTTGTAGTCAGTCAAGTTGAAAAGACCAACGGCAAGTTTCTCACGTTTATATAGCCCTTGACGCATACCCACGGCTGACGGCAATTAACAATTAATGGAAACACGTTTTTATGTTTTAAAGACACTTAAATGTGTGGTATTTTTTTGACAATTCATTTTTTGATACTAATTATTTTCTTTACAGTTTGCTGATAAACTCAACATACTAGTTGCAGTTGCGCCCCCCGAGTACAATAAAAGACAGCGCTACTTTATTCATATAGCATATTTTACAAGGAGTTATGGACTGTTGCTCCAAAAAAACCCCATCAGATTAAGGTATAACTCACAATACAAAATATCTGTTGCAACTTCAATCATACATTTACAAATGAAAAACAATAATACAAACAAGAAGGAAAAATACACACACAAAAAAATAAATAAAAGAAATGTCATTACCCACAAAAATACAGTATTTCAACAAAAGGTAGAATCAAAGTCAATGGGGTCAAAATAGTTTGGATTCCTTTCTTTCCGCATCTTGGGACCGGCTGTTGCATGGCAGTGGTTTCTTGAGGATTATTAGCAAATGTTGACACTGATACTTTGTCATACATATGGGACAGTATGTTCAAAAAGTGAGACATTATTATTAACACATTTTGACAATTATGGCCCTGAGCTGAATTTTACATAAATAAATAAAAAATACAATAAAAATTGTTGGAATTTTTTTTTAAGCTAAATGGAAAAAGCATTCATACATAAGATGAAAAAAAAAAATCCAAAATGAAGACAGTTACCACCATCAGTGCAAATATTGAATACTTGTGTAATCGGTTCAAAACTCAGTAGGAATTTCGATCAATAATTATTTGCTTTTTTTGCTATAAAAACCAATGAACATTTTTTGGCTGGCAGTTGTTAGGTCGAAATGGCAGCATAAGGTTTCACGTTTCAAATGTGAGGAGGAGCGGTGAGGAAAAATGTGCATGCACACGCCATTAAAATCATTATTTTGAGCAATCGTACAGTGGAGAGACAGCATTTCATCAAACTAAGTTCCCTCAACTTCCGAAATGATGAAAAACGTGAATTAAATAAACAAACAGATGTATCAAAGCAAGTGTAAAAAAATTTAAATGAAAAAGAATCTTTCAGGTCAAACAGTTTCGCCGCTCACTTGGACAAAATTTTAATGTTCAAACCACTTCCCAGGGAGAGAACACAAACTGCTGCGATTGGTCTGCGATAGGATCCACAGCTTTATGACGTCACCAACCAGAGTGGGCAATTCTATCTCAAAAAGAATGTGAAGTTAACATCATTGCACCTAAATGACAGTAAGGAATGTAAATGTTACCTTGCCTGTCGCACTGACAATGGTTTGATCCTGGAGCAGATCATTTTTATTGCCATTTATTATGGAAAATGTTTGCATAATCACCAACAAATGGAGGTTGATCACACTCCAACAAGACTGTCGACCGCACAAATTAGATGTAAAATAAATAAATAAATAAATGGCTGTTGCATCCACTAAAGTCTTCAAAAATCGTTCACACTGCAACCTTTCTAAGAATCATCATCACTAATAATGGCATTAATTTAGACAATCTAGCTGTACAGAGAACCGTACGGGGATTGTTTTAGAAGACTTGACTTTTCAAAAAATAGAAAATGGTCTGAAGAGAACAGAAAACAGACTATTTGATCCTTGGGAGAACATGTCACGAGCCTTCTAAGCAGGTCAGCAAGTCCTTCCGTCGCCGGGCAAGCAAAGCAGGTTTCATTGCGCTTTCTCACGAGGGCGACTGAGCTTCCGACTGTTCTTTGTCTCGACGAACAGAGCGTGATGAGCCAACAGGGGCGGTGGACAACGCACTAACGGAAATAAATAAGTGGTGAGGCGCATATTCTACGAGTCTTTTTGAAGAGAAAAGGAAATTACAGGATGACCAACTTACCTTTTCCTTTCAATAAATAGAAACAGTCCGAAGAGAACAGAGAACAGGCTTGACTTGGCTCTTAGGAGAAAATTAGTGCCATGGACCTTCCAAACGCGTCTGCAAGGCCTTTCTTCGTCAGCAAGCACAGCCACGTCTCATGGAGAGCTCATACCGGGGTGACCGAGCTTTCTTCTCTTCCACGTCCAGACGAACGGAGGATGCGGAGCCGCGGGCCACGTGAAGAATGTTCTAACAAAAAAATAAAGTAGGTGGTGAGGACAAAAGCTGACAAAGTGTTAAATTACGGACGTTTCCTGACAAAGTTCAATTCGGCGAGAAGGGAAAGACCGCACGGTTGCCACCCTGGTTTCGGATTCAGTGTTCCCTGACAAGTGTTTTGGCGCCTGTCCTCCAAATCTTTTGGTTGAGAGAAGAGCATAATACAGGATCAGCGAGTCAAAATTTAGGCGGTGCTGAGACAGGTTTTGCTGTGACTCACAATATATTAAAAAAATCATGATCATTTTTTTTTCTTAAATCGCTTCACAATTAATGAATATGTCACACTAATACAATAGAAAATAGATCAATGAGGGACACAAACTCACATACCCGTTACCTCCGATCTTTCTCCAGAATGAAGGACCTGTTAAAAGTATAGGACAGTAAAATTCTAACATTTACTGGCTTTACAAAAAAGAAAGGAGCCGTTTAATGATGAGCTACCTACCTTTTCCCTTCAATAAATAGAAATGGTCCCAAGAGAATAGAGAACAGACTTTACTTGAGCCGAAGGAGAACACTAGTGCCGCGGACCTCGGAAACTCGGCAGCAAGTTCTTCCTTCGTCAGGCGAAAGCGGCCACGTCTCATCGAGAGCTCGTAGCAGGGTGACCGAGCTTCCATCTCTTCTTTGTCTGCACGGTTGCCACCCTGGTTTTCGGGGTCAGTGTTCCACGTTGTACTCTTTTGTGCGCCCGTTTGCCGAATCTGTTGGCGGAGAAAAGGCAGACACGGGACCGGTGAGTCAAAATCCTCCCAAGGATCTAGGTACAATAGTTAGGTACACACATACCCGTGACCTCCATTGCTGTGTGAGCAGCTAAGGTGTATTTTTTTTGCTTGTTTTTTCCCCTCGTCCTCCCAGGGGTTAGAAACAGGGGATGTTAATATTTGTCAATGAAGCCCGATGCCAATGAGGCCCTTTGAGACGTTGCTGTGGTTTTATTTTCTCCAGAACAAAGACCTGTTAAAAGCAGAAGAGAGTAAAATGACATTTACTGTCATTACAAAAAAAGATCTGTTTAACAATGGCTCACTGACCTTGTCAGTTTTCTGTTCTCATCCCATGCCAACGATCGGTACGTTTAAAATGTTAAAAAAAAGTTACAAATCTAACCACTCTCTCTTCCCTCGACGTCACTTTCGCCGACCCCTCCACTTGCCTTCCTGCGACCCTCCACCGACCGACTGTTGGACCTCCTTAATTCCCTCTCTCTCACTCCTCCCAATGCTCTTCTGCCACTCACCTTCTAGTTCACACGCTAAACCAGGGGTCCTCAATCCTGTTCCTCGAGGGCCGGTGTCCTGCAGGTTTTCCATCTCTCCCTGCTGCAACACAGCTGATTCAAATGATCAGATAATCAGCAAGGTCTGCAGAAGCTAGATAACGATCGCTCAGGTGTGTTTCACCAGGGAGAGGTGGAAAACGGGCAGGACACCGGCCCTCGAGGAACAGGATTGAAGACCCCTGCGCTAAACCATCTTCACTCCAAATCTCATCTCAAAATCTCAAACCAACTGGAACCCATGACAACTTTTAATCATTTAAATCTCACTCTGTATTGCTTTACTTACTGCCATATTTCATTATTTGGATATCATGTATCTGAGATTTACAAGCACTATATCACAATAAAAATTAAAAAATCCACCACAGTCTCTGCCCTTCATTCACTCTGTCGATGAGTCCGCAGTCCACCGCTCCCTCTCGCCGTTGTTTACTCTCACACATCCTTCTCAAGTCAACCGAACTTCTCACACTGATCTTTGGGCTTTTCTGTTTCAGTCTTACTTGTCCCAGTAAGATGTTTGAAATTTTCATTTGCAGCATTGATCGGCTCGCACCCAACTTTTCGCAGGCGTCGGACCGAAACCTCCGCCTTCACACAACGAGAAAATGCGATTCCCGAAGAAATTGCGTGTGAAGGCAGAAAAGCTGGATTTTTTGGGGGGGAATTATTTTGAATGACACTGAATGTTTTTGAAAAATCCTGAATGACACTGAAATGTTGAATGGGGTTGAATGAATTTGAATCATAGTGAATGAAATTTAATGATTTTGAATCATCCATCCATCCATTATCCGCCGCTTATCCGGGGTCGCGGAGGCAGCAGCTTCAGCAGGGAAGCCCAGACTTCCCGCTCCCCAGCCACATCTTCCAGCTCTGCCGGAGGGATGCCGAGGCGTTCCCAGGCCAGCTGGGAGACGTAGTCTCTCCAGCGTGTCCTGGGTCGTCCTCTGGGCCTCCTGCCGGTGGGACATGCCCGGAACACCTCCCCAGGGAGGCGTCCAGGAGGCATCCTAAACAGATGCCCGAGCCACCTCATCTGGCTCCTCTCTACGTGGAGGAACAGCGGCTCGACACTGAGTCCCTCCCGGATGGCCGAGCTTCTCACCCCTATTTTGAATCATTTTGAGTAAAATTGAATGATATTAAATAGAATAAAATTGAACGATATAAAATCAAAGTGGATGATATGAATACTGAATGACATTAGATAATTTTACATGGAAGTGAATAACATTGAATGATACTGAATTACAATGAATGATTGTGAATTACATTAAATAATTTTGAATGAAAGTGAATAATCTTGAATGATTTTGAATCATATTGAGAGGAATTGAATGAGATTTTATTATATTGAATGATATGAAACCATATTGAATCATAGTGAATATAATTGAATGATATTGAATTATATTGCATGAAATAGAATGATTGTGAATAATATTGAATCACAGTGAACAAAATTGAATGATTTTGAATTATAGTGAATATTAAATAAAGGAATATAAGAGTTTGAGCTTAACATAGTTCATTAGATGTTGCTGCATCCTGTGTATGAAAGTGTGAGACTATAAAGTGCTGAGCGTGTGGAGCGGAACAGAGTAGGGGGTGCAAGAATGTGCAGGAATGGAATGTTTTAGGACAGACGGTGCTGGCAGCAAGGAGGGGGCGGAGACGAGATGACTCAAGCACAACCAGGAGGAGCCACCACGTGATTCTTCAGGGGAAGAAAGACCAATAAGCTAAAGTTAACTGCAGGATACACATAGCCAATAGAATCATGCCAGGATGCCTTTGTCTTTGTATAATTTACATATTGTATAGTATGAATCACTACTGGGCAACTCGGAAAAAGTGCTGTTCTGTTGGTGGCAAGAGAGGTGTAGAGTTGTATTGAGAGGGATCCGAGACCCAGGCGCATATGTAGTAAATCTGTGTATTGGGAATGAATCCACTCGTGCTTGTAAATGCCGGCTTCCTGATACCTTTCTATTGCAGAACGAGCGCGCATATTGTTGGATGAGTGAGAGTTGGGTAAAGTCACAAATTGGAGTCAGATTGCTAATTTGAGTTTACATTGGGTTAAAATTAAATTCCAACATTGATATAAAGCTAAATTCCAACATAAATTATATTGAATCGTAGTGAATGTAATTGAGTGATTTCAAATCAAAGTGAATGAAATTGAGTGATTTTAAATTAGTGAATGAAATTGAGTGATTTTAAATCAAAGTGAATGAAATTGAGTGATTTTAAATTAAAGTGAACAATATTGAATGATATTGAATCATAGTGAATGGAATTGAATAATTCTGAATTAAAGTGAATGAAATTGAATGATTTTGAATCAAAGTGAAAAAAACTGAATGATATTGAATCATAGTGAATGAAATTGGATGGTTTTGAATCGTAGTGCATGATTTTGAATGAATGTGAATTAAATTGAATGATTAGGAATGATAGTGAATAATATTGAAAGATTTTGAACCAAAGTGAATAAAATTGAATGATATTAAATAAAAGTGAATAATGTGAATGATTTTGAATCATAGTGAATAAAATTGAATACTGAATGACATTAAATAATTTTGAACAAAACTGAATAACAATGAACAACTTTGAATGATCCCGAATTACAAGCAATGATTGTGAATGAAAATGAATGATGCTGAAAGACATAAATTTATTTTATACGGATCTGAATAACATTGAACAACTTTGAATGAAACCGAATGACAACTAAAGATTGTGAATGATAATGAATGACATTGAATGATTTTGAATTATGCTTAATGAAAATGAAAGACGTTGAATGATACTGAATAACATTAAATAATTTTAAATTGAACTGAATAACATTGAACAACTTTGAATGATACTGTATTACAATGAATAATTGTGAATGAAAATGAATGATGTTGAATGACAATTTATACTAAATACATCTGAATAACATTGAACAACTATGAATGAAACTGAATGACAACTAAAGATTGTGAATGCTCCTGAATGACATCAAATAATTTTGAATGAAACTGAATAATATTGAACAACTTTGAATGATACTGAATGACAAAGAATGATTGTGAATGAGACTGAATGACATTAAATAATTTCGCATGATACTGAATAACATTGAACAACTTTGAGCTCTCTCTCTCTCTCTCTCTGTGGTGTCAGAAAAACACGTTATGTGATTAATCCAACCCCCTTTTAATGCCGTCAATCTTATAAAGGAGCGATTAAGACTCATCTGGGCCTAATAAACAATGTAGTCCTATGATGTAGCGCTGACGCTTGAGAGACCTGAAAAAAACCTCAAGGACCTGAAATTTAGGGCACGCCTGAACCCTATGGTGAAAATATTTTTGAGATGAATATTTAATATGCGTTTGACATTGAACCTCTTCGTCATGATAGCATCAGCTGTTTGTGTGTTCCGGTCTGAGAGTGTCTGCTAAATGGCTGACGTAGTCAACATCTTATATTATGTCTAAAGACGTATTGATTGAAATACAACATTTCTGTTCATACCTGTTGGCTCTCCACCAGGGATGTAAAGAGTCATCGAAACTCAATTTAACATGTATGTATGTATCGATGTGAAGAATCGATTGGCAAAACCATGTTAACCAAAGCCATTCTCTCACTACGGCAATGCCATGCACGAGATGACTCGGCGATGCATATGATTGTACTCGATCATAATGGTATTGGCGATAGTGGTAGGTGCGTGTTGTGTTAAACCGTTCCTGCTTGCCGCCTAACCATGGTCGGGAAACGCTCCTCTTACAGAGCACAGAGAGACAGGGATCGCATTGCAGTTTAGGGCTGAACAATTGATCATTTTAGGAAAGAAATCGCGACCTCAGACGCGTTTTCGAGATTGTCAAAGCTGGGTCATATAAAAAAAAAAAAGCGTTGTCGTGCGTCTTCTTTCACCGCTGCTTGAGCACTCGGCGCTAAACTATCTTGCGAACTCTGTCGCAATAAATAATTGATAGCCTGGTGGCATGGATCGATATTTTAAAACAACACAAATAATGGATTTGCCTTGTCGTCACCGTCTGTATTTAATCTCTCCTGTGCTGTGTGTGGGGGCAGATAAAAAGTGAAGTTGACTTTAATTTTACTCATCCATCCAAAAGAGAATATAAGAAATCAATGCTTCTGAACATTAAATGAAATTACCGTAGTCAAATGTATTTAGAATGCTGCATGCTTGTCATTAACTATGGTAATGAAATGTTTTTGAGTTTGAGTACTGAACACTCAAACAAATATGTTACTGAAATCAAAAATGTCCAAGTCACACTTTTTACGAGAGGAGTTTTTTTTTTTTTTTGTCAACTAAAGTTGACTTATATTTTACAATGTAGTACTACCACTATACAAAGTACCAGGTTTTTATCATTTTTGAGGGTGACTCACAAAAAAAACTACAAAAATAAAATACTGTAAATTAAATTTGACAACACGCCATATAAACATACCATAGTATTTTTCCATTGTAGCAAAATTCAAACATGAAAACCTTCAGGGCATCATGGTAGAGTCTCAGTCTGTTTTCACGTTCCTGTTTGCTTATAACTTCACCTCGATATTCAATAAGAAAGTCTCCCTTCTGAAAGCGGCAGCAACTGAACACTCCTCGACCTTACAAGGGAAAGAATTAGGATGAATTAGAATCATTAAATTAAAACAATGGTGAAAACAAGGCTCAAACTAAAGAAGTGATTGCCAATTCTCACCTTAAAATGAATTTATATATTTTATGAGGAACCTATCCTTGTCCTTGCCCAAGGATGAAAAATATGCTACCTCTTCTTTGGGTTTAACCTTAGTTCCTTGTGGCCTCATTGCTGACATATCTTGCTGAAGATGAAGACCTAAAGAAAGCCATAAGGCGGGAATTACAAGTTAAACTATCCGGTGTATAATTACTTGGTGCAGATCTGTTTAGCAGTTAAATTTCAGTCTTTCAGTGTACCATGAGAGCCTATGTAGTAAATACAATACAAAACTAAATAAAATATATTGCATGTGTCACAGCACAGCTCTACTAAACGCCGGTTGAAATGAGGTGTAAATATACACTAATAGACTACAATGTTTTCATTAAAAGAGTTCAGATTTAAGTAAAAACAAATGCAGCATTTTACCAAATCATGAGTGCAGAAGTCCTCGAATTTTGTCCATATTGATTACACCTAGTCATTATTTAGAACATTTCAATTATTATTATTTAAAACAGCAAAGGCAATTGAACTTTAAATGAATAGACAAAATTACAGCTCAGCTTGGAAATTGCAGTGCGATGTTGTTTTCGGTTAGATTTGTTTACCTGACATGTTTCGGCGAGTCTTTCGCCTTCTTCAGAGTGTCGCATGATGGTGTCTTGTTACTCGTCTTTATTAGCTGATGTTCCATGAGGGCGTGACTTACCTGTCAAAAAAAATGTCAAGTCACGCCCCCCGGGGAGCCTTCATCCTGTCAACCACTTGGAGCAGCATCTTGGAGGAGTGAACGGACAGCATTATAACCATCGGCCAATCAAAAGCTGTGAAATATAGACTGTGTGAATTATTAAGTAGGGGGTGCAATACAAGGTCCTGCCTACAGGGGCGTTTTCTCACACAATAATACACAACATTCATATTATTGTGGTTTAAAGGGACATTGGCTAAAATTTGGAATTTGAGCATTCTACACCCTTAGAAACATGATAGTGTAACCAAGTTAAAAATACTCAAATATTTTTGACTAAATGTTATTCAATTTCTAATAAGTTGTTTGTTGTATTATAATATTTTTGGGGAATGGGCTTTTTATAATAGCCCATGAAACAAATTAGGTACACAGTTTGTGTTGTAATTTTGTGTATTTAGTTTTGTTATTAAAATGAGCGGATCACATCCGGAGGAGGAGCGAGTGAGCGAGAGAGTGAGCGAGGAGTGGGCGAGCGAGCGAGAGAGGGACGACGGCGATTGCGGCGGAGATAGGAGAATGAAGGCAGACGAGTGTACAAAAAGTAGACTGTTAGAGTTGGTTAACGAAAGTGTTCAAACCAGACTCTTTTAGAAACCATTAACAGTGAAAGAGTTGGTCAGTTTGAGTGGACTACTTGACTTAAGACCTATGTGTTTGGAATTAGCCGTTAGCCCAGCGGCTAATGAATGGCATGGACTTAGCTCTGCAGTTGGCAACAAGCTAACGCATTATCTAAGGCCTGCGTGGCTGAAGACGTGGACGACGCCGATCGGGACGCCAGGCGGTCAACAGTGTGTTGTGGACTGAGAGGACCGGGCCAACATCGCATCGTGGATGTGGAATATAATTTTTGTCTTTCCCTTTTTCTTGCCGGTGGGACCATAGGAGTGAACCTGCTTCATTGGGAAGTATCATTGTTTATTTTCTGCCTTTGGGTGAAGGAGCCATTTTGTTTTAGGCTACTACGCACACAAGCATCTATCTGGCCAGCAACGTTACTTAACATTGGGGTACGTGACTTTGGTGACTGCCTGCTGTGAGGTAAAGTGACTGGGCCCTTAGATTAATGTTGTGTAGGTGGACCTTTTTTTGTTTAACCTTGTACTGTTTACTAGGCATTCATTTGTGTAACACACCAACTTGAGAGAACATTTTTTTTCCCTGCCTTATTTAATTTCTATCAGTAAATGTTTTTGTTTTCTATATAAGCAAGTGTGTTTATTGCCTACTTGAAAGATTGGGTTATAAATTTGAGTGCTTTTTGAAGTCCAATAATTTTGTACGGTTATTGTCCTCTTAAGAGAGATTAGAAGCGGGGCAACGATTATCAGCCATTTAAGAAAGCAAATTGCCAGATACTACTTTGCAACGATTCAGTAAATAGATGTACATACGATAAACTGTTGAGGGATAGTTATAAAACAAAAGAACCTAGGTTAGCCACCTCTCAATATAGTCGCCCCGGCTAGAGAGGCGCTACAATAGCATTGTCCGAATTTTGAGGACATGGGTTGCGTCCTCGTAATTCAAATTGTCCTTGCAGTGTTGCGTGTATTCAGGTCAAATGTCCCTGCAATGCATGAAAACAAACATACACACACACACACATCTGTTTTATGGATTCAATTAGTTTGGAGGATTACAACTCCCAGACGATTGCCCGACATCTTCTTCCGGCTCAGAGCCATGCAGTCATATCGAAATTAATACTTTTGAAATTAATCCCAAATGCTGGTATATTCAATTAATAGCCCATGGCAAAAACGGAGGACATATTCCCGAAAATTATAGGTGGTTTTAGTTTTGTAAACATAAAAATTAGTTTCAGATACAGTGACGGGCCATGCATTTCACACGCAGGCCTTCAGTGAAGTCCTACTTAGTCTGACTTGAATAAACACCCCTCAGAACACCATAATTTCACCATAATCGGCTGGAGAAATAATATACAGAAACACACTTACACACTACTGAGTGAGTGTTGGACGACCTAGCTTCTCTTGAAAGGGCCGCCTTGAAAATGGCCTCGCAAGTGTATCTGAAATTAAATTCCCTACATTGGTTTTAATTGTTTAAAGAGCGTTTTTGTTTTATATTTTCATTTTCAAAAATGTGCTTTCTATTCTAGTTATTTAGTTCGTTTTCGTTTACTAAAATAACCTTGTGCTGCACCTGCTATCGCAGCAACTGCTCACCATATTTTGGCCACGGAATATGCCAATTGGTCAGAGAGAAGACCGCGACAAAGAATGGCCCAATCGAAATAAACACTCGACATCATATGTACCTTGTTGAAGTTTACACGTGGTGTCAGAGAGCACAGGTTACAAGCGTACCAATATTGCAAAATTGGGACTATGCGTGTGACGTAATCGACTTCCGTCTCTGATGTCATCGAGAATGGCGGCACGTTTTTGTTTTTTAAATAACAATTCTTCAGTTTAAAGTGACATTCAAACTTAAGTAATGAAGAAGTCAAGTAAAAACTCAGGGACGGCCTTCCCACTGATAGGAGCTATGGCTCCATTTGAACCATTTGCGGCGCCTAATCGATCTGCAGCATATGCAAAAGGTCGCCAAGTACGGTAGCTGCACTTGGACAAAACAAGTGGGTGACTTTAAACATTAATCGAAATTACACACATACAACTGATAAATTATGTAATAATTTGATATGTACACTTGTAGAGACTCATTTTTTCGTCACCGACGCAAGAATTCCACCGAACATCGCCAGTTTCATGGTATGTTGGTCAAATCCTAAAAGAATTGTCGGCAATATGCTTTGGCTGTGCTCTCAAACACTTGTACGCCGTACATACGTCATGAGAGTGTAGTGTGGGTATCGGGTGTCATGATCCGTCTCTGTCTCGCCACGTGTTTTTCGGTCTCTGTTTTTGTTTTCTCAGCTGACCCGTGGGCGTGTCTCCCGGCATTTTCATCATGCCATGTTTTCACGGCCGGAGAGGCACGCCCACCGGTCACTCAGCTGTAACCTGTCATGTCTTGATTGCCGCCCTGTATTTAAGCCTCACGCCACGTACCACGCCTTGTATTGATTTCTCGAACCTCTTGTTATGACCCTCGTTACGCCCATTGACTACGCATCGCGCCCTGCTCTCGTCGGATCCCTTCGCTCGTTTCTGATTGACTCCCCTTGCCCTTTTGCGGCAAGCGATTTCCGTTCTCGTTCTCCTTTCTTGCGTTGCAAGCTCTTTTTGTTGTCGATATCGTTTCCCCCTGGAGTGGATTTGCCCTCCAGCGCTTTATGTTGTCCTTCGTCGGCTCCACGCCAATTTGCATTGTAAGTACCTGTGTTCTAATAAACATCCTGTTAAACGCTGCATCTCCTGTGTCCGTGGTTAAAGGGTTCCATCTACACTGCTTTCTCAGCCGCGGCTGGGGAAGCAGCTCCTTACAGAATAATCCGACCACCATGGACCCTGCGGACGCAGCGAGAGTGTATAGAGCCTTGGCCAGTCAAGGAGAGATGGTGGGGCAGCAGTCGGCGGAACTCGCGGAGCTCCGCAGCGTCGTTGGCCAGCTGTCCCACCGCCTCGAGATATCGACACCCACCTTGGCAGCCTCCTGCCGCGGACCGGCGAAACCCCCGATCCGACGGTTCTCGCGGCCGGAGCCTCCCCAACCGCCTTTTTCGGACGGGAGCCAAATTTACCACACCCCCCTCGCTACGGAGGGGAGCCTGGCACTTGCGCGCAATTTATTCACCAGTGCCGTCTGATCTTCGATCAGCAACCAATCACCTATGCTCACGACAGCGCCAAGGTGGCATTCATGATGAGCCTGTTGACCGGCCAAGCCAGCGCCTGGGCCGTGGCAGTGAGCAATGCCCGGTCCGATCTTCGTTCCTCCTTTCCCGCTTTCCTGGAGGAATTCGAGCGGGTTTTCCACCACCCAGTTCAGGGGAGGGCGGCGGGGGGGGAACTCCTCGACTGCACCTAGGGCAGCCGATCCGTTCCTGACTACTCGATCGCCTTCCGCATTTGCGCGGCGGAGAGCGGATTTAATGACGTTGCCTTACGGACTTTGTTTCCGCCGCGGACTCAATACGGCCCTGAAGGACGAGCTCGCCGTTCGCGAGGACTCCTCCTCCCTGGAGGAGCTCATCTCCTTGGCAATCCGCTTGGACAATCGCCTGCGAGAGAGACGCCAGGAGAGGGGAGCTGAGCAGCCGCGCCCCGCCGACGAGCCGATGCAGCTGGGAGGGGGCCGGCTGGATTCGACGGAGCGCCAAAGACGTTTGCGTTCCGGATCGTTTTTCTACTGCGGCACGTCTGGTCACCGCGTGTCCTCCTGCCCGGCACGCCCCCCACGCGGCTCTCCGCCGGCAACCCCCAAGGAACTCTGTAAGTCGTCCGCCGTGCCACCCGATCCTCCCTCCCCTCAGGGGGAGGTCGCCGACGATCTCCCTATCGATCGGGGGGATACGGAGCCCGAAGCACCTAAGAGAATTGAGTTGAGTGGAGAGGTAATCGCTCCGGGCGCCCGGTATAGCGTCCAGTCGTTAGTGGACTCCGGCGCCGACGACTGCTTTATTGACCCCGGGTTGGTCGCCAAGTTAGGTTGCACGGTAGAAACTCTCGCGAAGCCCAAGAGGGTCTGTGACCTCGACGGGCAGCTCCTGACGGAGATCAGGCAGGTAACCCCCCCACTTACGTTAAGAGTCCTAGGCAACCACGTAGAGAGGCGGGCGTTTTTTGTTATGCCGTCCAGAGCGGCCCCCATCGTTCTCTGTCTACCCTGGTTACGTCGCCACCGACCCGTCATCGATTGGGACCGGTTGTCTATCGACAACTGGAGCCCCCATTGTCACGCAAATTGCTTACGCGCGGCAGAGGAGGGGCCGAGCCCCCGGTCCTCAACCCCCGAGGTGATCTGTCTCGATAACGTGCCCCGAGTCTACCACGACCTCCGGGGGGTTTTTAGTAAAGATAGGGCCCAGTCTCTGCCTCCCCACCGCCCGTACGACTGCGCCATAGATTTGGTGCCCGGCGCGCCCCTCCCATCGGCGCGCCTATATAAGCTCTCTCAGCCGGAGCAAGCAGCGATGAAGGCGTATATTTCCGAGTCCCTTGCGGCAGGGCTGATTAGGCCGTCGAAGTCCCCGGTAGGCTCGGGCTTCTTCTTCGTTCCAAAGAAGGATAAGACATTACGCCCATGTGTAGATTACAAGGGGTTAAACGAAATCACGGTAAAGAACCGGTACCCTCTCCCGCTGCTCGACTCCGCTTTCGCCCGCTGCAATCCGCCACGGTGTTCACAAAATTAGATCTGCGCAGTGCCTACCATTTAGTGCGCATTAGGGAGGGGGACGAGTGGAAGACCGCGTTCAAAACCCCCAGAGGGCACTTCGAGTACCGGGTCATGCCTTTTGGGTTGACCAACGCCCCCGCCGTGTTCCAGAATTTAATTAACGACGTGCTCCGCGACATGTTAAACGTCTCGTGTTTCGTCTACCTCGACGATATCTTGATTTTCTCTCGCTCCATCGAGGAGCACCAGCACCACGTTCGGGCCGTGTTACAGCGCCTTCTCCAGAACCGCCTATACGTGAAAGCGGAGAAGTGCGAGTTTCACGCACGCTCGGTTCAATTTTTGGGCTTCATAGTAGAGGAGGGGCAGCTTAAGGCCGATCCGGCCAAGATAAGCGCCGTGGTGGATTGGCCGACACCC
The DNA here is from genome assembly GCF_059441095.1 of Idiotropiscis lumnitzeri. Classification (NCBI taxonomy): domain Eukaryota; kingdom Metazoa; phylum Chordata; class Actinopteri; order Syngnathiformes; family Syngnathidae; genus Idiotropiscis; species Idiotropiscis lumnitzeri. The sequence goes on from NC_142406.1 coordinate 1,620,437, forward strand.
ACAAACCGTAAACAGCTCCAAGGTTTTCTCGGGTTCGCTAATTTCTATCGACGCTTTATTCAGGACTACAGCCGCCGAGCGCTACCCCTTACGCGCCTCACATCCACCAAGACGCGCTTTGCGTGGGATCGGGCTGCTGAAGACGCGTTTTCGGCCCTCAAGAAAGCTTTCACTAACCCGCCCGTTTTACACCATGCTAACCCCGATCTCCCTTTCATGGTAGAAGTAGACGCGTCTGATTCAGGGGTGGGGGCGGTGCTGTCCCAGCGCTCCCCGGTCGACCAGAGGCTCCACCCCTGCGCCTTCTTTTCTCGCCGCCTCACCCCTGCCGAGGCCAACTATGACGTGGGGAACCGGGAGCTGCTGGCCGTCATCATTGCCCTCCAGGAATGGCACCACTGGCTGGAGGGCGCGCCCCATCCGTTCACCGTGTACACCGACCACAAGAACCTGTCATATATCCGATCCGTCAAGAGACTAAGTCCACGTCTGGCACGGTGGTCCTTGCTCCTCAGCCGCTTTGACTACGTTCTGACCTACCGACCCGGCTCCCAGAACGTCAAGTCCGACGCCCTGTCAAGAGTCCACGATCCCATGGCGGAGGAGGCGGAACCGGACAGCGTCATCCCGGACCACCGCCTGGTGGGATCCCTGCGCTGGGAAATCGAGCAGCGCATTCAGCGCGCACAGGAAAGCGACGGCGAACCATCTGGATGCCCGGCGGGCCGGTTGTTCGTGCCAGATCAGCTTCGCGGGGAGGTACTAAAGTGGGGACACTCCTCCCGGGTGGGCTGTCACCCCGGAGTTCGCCGCACCCTCGGCCTCGTCGCCCAGCGCTTCTGGTGGCCCGAGCTAAGGGCCGACGTCAAGGACTATGTCAAGGCCTGCCCCGCCTGCGCGACGAGCAAGGCGTCGCACCAGCCGCCGGCAGGGCTACTTCATCCTACCCGACCTTGGTCACACATCGCCTTGGACTTCGTGACCGGCCTGCCCCCCTCCAGGGGCAACTCTGTCATCCTCACCGTCGTCGATCGTTTTTCCAAGTCCGCTCATTTCGTCGCCCTGCCGAAACTCCCCTCGGCTCTTGAAACCGCTAAATTGCTGATTTTACATGTCTTCAGGCTCCATGGGATTCCTGCCGACCTTGTGTCGGACCGCGGCCCGCAGTTCGTCTCACGGGTCTGGAAGCTGTTCTGCCGAGCGCTGGGGGCCACGTCAAGCCTGTCCTCCGGGTACCACCCCTAGTCGAACGGGCAGTCCGAGAGGGCCAACCAGGACCTAGAGGCCACACTTCGGTGCGTATGCAGCGACCGACCATCGTCATGGGCGGACCACTTGCCCTGGGTGGAATACGCCCACAATACTCTGGTGTCGTCGGCTACGGGACAGTCGCCCTTCATGGCGGCCTACGGCTACCAGCCCCCGCTCTTCCCGTCCCAGGAGGGGATGGTCGAGGTACCCTCCGTCCAGCTGCACCTCAAGCGCGCCCACCATGTCTGGCGGGAGGCCCGAGCGGCCTTGTCCCGCACCGCCGAACGCAACCGGCAGATCGCTGACCGGCCCCGACCTACCACCCGGGCGACAAGGTATGGCTCTCGTCCCGCGATCTCAACCTTGCAGGCTCCTCACGCAAGCTGGGTCCACGCTTCTTGGGCCCGTTCGAGGTCGACTCCGTCATCAACCCAGTGGCGGTCAAGCTCAAGCTCCCGACTACCATGAAGGTCCACCCCGTCTTCCACGTGTCCCTCCTCAAGCCCGCCTCCTCCTGCCCACTGCTTCCTCCATCCGCCCCACCTCCACCGCCGAGGATCATCGAGGGAGGTCCGGTGTACACGGTGCGGGAGATTCTGGACTCCAGGCGCAGGGGCCGGGGTGTGCAGTACCTGGTAGACTGGGAAGGCTACGGACCGGAGGAGCGCCAATGGGTCCCCCGCTCCTGGATTATGGACCCCACTCTTATGAAAGACTTCCATGATAGCCACCCGGGCAAGCCAGGTAGTCCGCCAGGAGGCGTCCGTTAAGGGGGGGGTACTGTCATGATCCGTCTCTGTCTCGCCACGTGTTTTTCGGTCTCTGTTTTTGTTTTCTCAGCTGACCCGTGGGCGTGTCTCCCGGCATTTTCATCATGCCATGTTTTCACGGCCGGAGAGGCACGCCCACCGGTAACTCAGCTGTATCCTGTCATGTCTTGATTGCCGCCCTGTATTTAAGCCTCCGACACTGACTAGTCAGTGTCGGATTATTCCTTCCGATTGCTCACGCCACGTACCACGCCTTGTATTGATTTCTCGAACCTCTTGTTATGACCCTCGTTACGCCCATTGACTACGCATCGCGCCCTGCTCTCGTCGGATCCCTTCGCTCGTTTCTGATTGACTCCCCTTGCCCTTTTGCGGCAAGCGATTTCCGTTCTCGTTCTCCTTTCTTGCGTTGCAAGCTCTTTTTGTTGTCGATATCGTTTCCCCCCTGGAGTGGATTTGCCCTCCAGCGCTTTATGTTGTCCTTCGTCTGCTCCACGCCAATTTGCATTGTAAGTACCTGTGTTCTAATTAACATCCTGTTAAACGCTGCATCTCCTGTGTCCGCGGTTAAAGGGTTCCATCTACACTGCTTTCTCAGCCGCGGCTGGGGAAGCAGCTCCTTACATCGGGATTGAGCCACTCGCCTTGCACGAGACCTTGAAACACACATACACGCGCACACACCCCCACACACGCTCACACCCCCACACACGAAGGTGACCCTCCAACCCCTACAGCCATTTAATGACACAATTAATAAAATAAACTAAAATAATGTCAAACAACAGCCAATTAAAAAAATGAATCCCCTCATACGTACATTCAAGTGACTGAAAACAACCCCCCCTCACCAACTTTTATCCTCAAGAACATAATTCTCAGGTTGACCGACAGAAGAGGGAGAACCTCCATCACATTCTTCTTTCGTGGTCGGCGGATGACATCTGACGTTTTGAGGTGCTCGTCTGCCACCTGCTGTGCTGAACTATGTATTAAACAAGAAAATCAAATTGTTGAATGTTTTCCCATGAAGACTGAATTGTAAAATACCCAGAGATGGCTTACCTGTTTTACTGTGCATAAACATTTTTCCAATTGTCCTTTTTGTTGAGATAACTGTTTAATATTGAAATTGCACACGGAACTGGTAATTGAGTTACAGATACTATATTAACATACTAAATGTTAAGTTTTGTACACTAATGATTGATAAGGGTGCATAGTTAGTTAATTGAGTCAATTAAATAAGCGCTGAACTGTATTATTCACTATCCATCAAAAATAAAAGCTGAAACCCATGAGACGAGGCGAAGCGCCAAAATGAATCCACAAACTTTCAAATTTTTAGGATATGAATTTTTATTTTTAATGATGTGGTGTGTGTGGGTGTGGATGTGAATGACAAGGTTACTAAAATGTCATTTGAAACAATTAATGTTGAATACTCAATGTCCAAGGTAAAGTATCAAAAGGAAGGTCTTATTTCTATACTGCAAAATCAAACTAGCACAATTTGTTTTGCTCCAGGAAACTCATTCGAATGAAACAGATGAACATTTTTGGACAACTTAATCTTGAGACAAAATATTTTTTTCACATGGTACTTCATCATCTGCTGGTGTAGCAATTCTATTCAATAATCAAGCCAAAATAATTACTACTATATCTGATGATCTGATCTGGGGAATATTTATGGTCATTGCAGCATAGCACAAAATAAGTCTCCTCTCTAAAATAAAAGAAGTGATACATATTTCATTTGGAGTTGAAGTATCAGAAAACATTATTTTAGGAGGCGACTGGAATATGGTTAAAGACGAATGGCTCGACAGATTTCCCAGCAAGTATAATTCTCTACACCTAAAATGTACATTGTCCCATTACTATGACTTCTTAAATCTTATTGACCCATGGCAGACAAAGAAATCCAGATAAAGATAAAGATGTCCTTTATTAGTCCCACAATGGGGAAATTTGAAGTGTTACAGCAGCAAAGATATAGATCACACAGAGTCGGCGGTGTAATGTAGCCGTTAATGTGTAACATTAGCAGCAGACATTCATAAAAAGCATGCAAATATACACAGTATAAACGTATCTAGTGAAAGGAAACACTCCTAATGTCTGTCCATTATACAGAGGGGGAAACACTGTAATGATAAAAACTACTGAATGATTGAAAATACTGCAATGATAAAGATATTACACTGATAAAAGTACTGTAATGGTGAGAGTACTGAAATGACAGGAAAGTACGGCAATGATAGAAAATACTGCAATGATAAAAGTACTGTAATTGTAAAAGTACTGCAATGATAAAATATACTGCAATGATAAAAGTACTATAATGGTAGAAGTACTGCAACGATGGAAAAATACTGCAATGATGAAGTATTGTAATCGTAAAAGTACCGCAATGATAGGAAATACCGTAATTATAAAAGTACTGCAATGATAAAAGTACTGTAATAGTGAACATCCTGCAGTGGTAGAAATACTACAGTGATAGAAGTATTGTAATAAGAATACTGTAATGGTAAACAAAATACATCATTGGTCGATGTTTAAGTACACCCTTGGCTGAAAGTACAGTAGTAGTGTATATTGCATTCTAGGACTGCACAATTGCACTAATGCCCTCCTGTTTGTAGGCCTGACCCAATGTTCTTGTTAAAAAGTCTGACAGCAGTCGGCAGGAAGGAGCGGCGAAATCTCTCTTTGGTACAGCGAGGGTGTAAAAGTCTGTCACTGAAGGAGCTGTAAAGTGTTCTCAGAGTGTCATTGAATGGGTGGGCTGGTTTGTCCAGCATTGATGACAGTTTTGCCGTCATCCTTCTGCCCCCCACTGAGTCCACAGAGTCCAGGGAGCAGCCCAGGACAGAGCTGGCCCTCCTCACCAGTTTGTCCAGTCTCTTTTTGTCTCGGCCCGAGATGCCTCCTGCCCAGGAGACCACTCCATAGAAGATGACTGATGAAACCACCGAGTCATAGAAGTTCCTGAGGAGTGTTCCCCGAACGCCAAAGGACCTCAGCCGCCTGAGTAGGAAGAGTCTGCTCTGACCCTTCCTTTCGAGAGCGTCTGTGTTGTCGCTCCAGTCCAGTTTATTGTTCAGATGAACACCCAGGTACTTGTAAGTTGAGACCCTCTCAACGTCTGTTCCCTGGATATTCACTGGTGCAGGTGGAGAGTGCCGACGCTTGCGGAAATCCACCACCAGCTCTTTGGATTTCCCAGCGTTGATTTGGAGGCGGTTCTGCTGACACCAGTCCACGAACCCCTGCGTAACCCCTCTGTACTCCCGATCGTCATCGTCAGTGATGAGGCCGACAATCGCAGAGTCATCAGAGAACTTCTGCAGGTGACAGGTTGTGGAATTGTATTTGTAGTCCGAGGTGTAGAGGGTGAACAGGAAGGGAGCCAGCACAGTTACCTGCGGCGCTCCCGTGCTGCAGAGGAGCACGTCAGACACACACTCTTGTGTTCTCACGTACTGTGGCCGGTTTGTGAGGTAGTTGTGAATCCATGTGATGAGGTGGTGGGCCACTCCCGCCTGCTCCAGCTTGTCTCCCAATAAGGCGGGCTGGATGGTGTTGAAAGCACTTGAGAAATCAAAGAACATGATCCTCACCGTGCCCCCCGCCTTCTCCAGGTGGAAGAGTGAAGTGTGGAGCAGGTAGATGATGGCATCATCCACACTGATGCCAGCCTGGTATGCAAACTGGAGTGGGTCCATTGAGGAGCTGACCAGGGGGCGCAGATGGACGAGGACCAGTCTCTCCAGGGTCTTCATCAGATGAGACGTCAGCGCCACTGGTCTGAAGTTGTTGAGCTCCTTCGGATGGGGTGTCTTTGGAACCGGAACCAGGCAGGATGTTTTCCACAGCTGGGGGACTCTGCCCAGCTTCAAGCTCAGGTTGAACATGTGCTGGACGATTCCACACAGCTGGTCTGCGCAGGATTTGAGGAGCTGGGAGCTGATCCCATCTGGGCCTGCCGCCTTCCTCGCCTTCATCTTCCTCAGCTGGTTCTTCACCTGAGATGTTGTGAGGAACAAGGCTGAGCAGGAGGAAGTGGTGGTTGTCTGATGAGGCTGGGAACTGGAGCCTGTGGAGAGAGAGAGGGGCGAGAGAGGGGGAGAGAGGGTCTTGTTCGCAGTGGCAGGAGGGGTGGGTGGGGGCTGCATCAGGGAAGCCTGAGCGGGGTCAGACATTTGATCAAACCTATTGAAAAATAGGTTCAACTCATTTGCCCACTGAAGCCCCCCCCCCTTCTGGGTCTTACCTGCTTGTCCGTGGCCTGAGATGGTCTTCAGGCCCCTCTAGACATCCCTGGCATTGTTCCGCTGCAGTTGTTCTTCCATCCGCATCCTGTAGGACTTTTTCCCCTCTCGGATCCTCCTTCTCAGCTGACGCTGCACTCTCTTCAGCTCGTCCTTGTCGCCTGAAACAAAAGCCCGCTTTTTCTCCTTCAGGAGAGCTTTAATGTCCGGTGTGATCCAGGGTTTGTTGTTGGAGAAACATCTTACAGTCCTGGTGGGAATGGTGTTCTCCATGCAGAAGTTAATATAGTCTGTAACTGTGTCTGTTAGACCATTAATGTCCTCACCGTGAGCTTCGCTGAATACCTCCCACACAGTTGTGTTGAAACAGTCCTTTAAGACCTCCTCGGCTTCTCTTGACCATCGCTGAACTGTGCGTGTCACAGCTGGCTGCCTGCGGACCAGAGGTTTGTACACAGGCAGGAGAGCAACCAAGTTGTGGTCAGCTTTGCCCAGCGGGGGGAGGGGCAGTGACATGTACGCCTCCTTGGTGTTGGCATAGAAGAGGTCCAATATTTTATTGTCTCTGGTGTGGCAGGTTACATATTGTGTGAATGAAGGCAGAGAGGAGGAAGGAGAAGCATGATTGAAGTCACCAGAGATAAGGAACAGGGCATTTGGGTGCTGTGTTTGCAGCCTGCTCACAGCTGCAGTCAGTACATCACAGGCTGTCTCACCGTTAGCAGAGGGTGGCACGTACGCCGCCACCGCGATCACATGACTGAACTCTCGCGGTAAATAGACCGGACACATGCGAACAGCTATCAGCTCAATGTCCCGACTGCAAAGTTGATCCTTAACAGTTATGTGCCCAGGGTTACACCATCTATCATTAACAAACACAGCCAGCCCTCCCCCTTTCCTCTTACCGCTCTCCAGTGTCCTGTCCGCGCGTAGTATTTGGAAGCCGTCCAATTCCACGACGGCGTCCGGCGTTAGCTCTGTTAGCCACGACTCCGTGAACACCAGCAAGCTAGCCTCCCGGACAATCCTCTCGTGCCGAGTTAGCGCTGTTAGCTCGTCCATTTTATTGGGGAGGGATCTAACATTCCCCATAATAACGGACGGGAGGACGGGGTTGTATCGTCTCCTCCTTGCCTGGCGTTTAGCCCCCGCACGACATCCCCGTCTCTTCCTCCTCAGCTCGCGGGGGATATCGGGTCTCGCTCCGGGAGCCCACGCGGGGTTAGCACGGAGTGCTAACAGCTGATCTCTTGTGTACACGATCGATCCGTAGCTCCGAGTTTCGTCTCCGGACACGATCGCGCAAAAAACAGCCCCCAACAGCAGTAAAACCACCGCAAGTTGGATGTCCATTGCTGAGGTGAGGTAAAAATAAAATAAAAAAGGGTAAAGGGAAAAAACACACGAAAAAGGCTCAATAGTGAGCCACGCTGCTGTATATATATATATACATACAATATATATATATATATGTATATATATATTTATATATATATATATATATATATATATTGTTATAGTTTTGGTCGAGACCAGTTCCATTTATATTTGAGAGGATAATATGACTCCCAGGGAAAAAAATTTCAAGCAATAAATCCAGGTTATATTTGTGTCCTTATACTGGATGCCTAAACGACCAGCAGTCGACAAGGACTCAATTTGTGCAGTTCTTTGCTCATCAAAAGAGGCCATAATACAAAATGGCAACATAGCCACACCAAATCAATCTGTGTGGACGGATCTGAGTGAAGAGCTGGGAAAAAAGGTGACTGCAAAGGCTCTGTACACCTTTGTTAAATCAAACAGACACAATGTCTGGTCAGCTTTGGGCTTCAGTCAACTTGAAACAGAAGCTGAAACTAGTGACACTGGCTCTGAATTAGATCCCCTTTTTCCTCAACGATCATTTCAGCTTCAAATGCCTTTTGATAAATGGAAGGAATTTATTCCAGAAAAGGCTACATACAAAGACAAGTATTGCCAAACCCAAAAGAGAAGCTATACAATTTTGAAGCCTGGCACCTGGAGCCACATTATGAATGAGGAAATCTGGAAAGCAGTAAAAATTCCTTGTACATTTGTTTTTAAAAGAGCCAAGGTCTATCCATTAGCCACAAATAATTATATTGAAATTAGAGGAGACTGCAAGGAATGTCATGGCCATCTTGACATCAATTGCGACAGAGAGCCTGAACTCAACAGTCTAATGATGCTCAACTGTTACATCAAGAACATTGATGACTCCCAGCACACTGGCAGCTCAAAGCGATTCCTGTCTGGGCAGTTGCGTGTGAAGATAGCCAAGGAACTTGTTGAGGGCAGGATGGAACCACATGTATGGCGGGCATCGCAGGCAACAACACTAATGGACTTCGGAGATCCTGAGCCAAGCCACCTCCCAAATTTGGCCACCCTGCGCAAGGCAAAACAAGAGAGAAATGACTTGGCATTAGGAGATAAAAATCCAATTTTGTCGTTGCAGCTGTTAAAGTACAGTACACCTCACAGTGGGAGCATCAAAGACATTGGACTTGACAAATTCTTCTGTCATTACTGGAGTCAAACACAAATGCATGTGTACAAGACATTGTCAAAAAAAACTCATCCAACTGTATGCTTTGATGCTACTGGCTCAGTAGTTAAGAAACTGGTGAGACCGAATGGCTCGTCCGGCCACATCTTCCTTTATCAGGGTGTTCTGACGGGAAATAACAGCTGTAGTGTCCCAGTGGTGCAGATGTTATCAGAGAAGCATGATGTTGGCGCTATCACAGGGTGGCTAAAAGAATGGATCCATGCAGGTGCACCGGTCCCAAAAGAAGCTGTAAGTGATTTCTCTCTCGCAATTCTTGGATCTCTGGTCAAAGCTTTTACCCCACATCCTGATTTGAAGAGCTACATTAATGAGTGCTTTAAAGTCTTGCTGGGGAATTGAAGTGAAATATGGTTTATTAATGTTGTTTTACCACATAAATGCTGCATAATAACCATTTTATACCTATATACACGCATTAGTAGATGTCTGTGTCTATGTGTTACGAGAATGGGAATAATTGGAGGGAATTTGCACAGGGCCTAAGTAATTAAATAGGATGGTTGAAGGCACCAGGAATGTCTGACTCATGCGAAAAGGTACAGCCGATACCGAAAAAAGGGAGTATCGAAAAGGGAGTAAGGATTTGCAAAGGCCAAGGTTGTGCGAAGGGCCATGCAAACCATCAAAGCGCACTCGAACGGGAGGGGATGGGGTGCGATATTGGCTATAAGAATGTGACGGAGGCAAAACGTAAGTGGAGTCGGCTGAGGGTTCTACGCGCGGACGCCCAGCATCGTATTTTTTGCTCGCATTACTGAGGACGCCGGGGCTCTCCGTCCTTCCAGCACACGGTAATGAGATTTATGTATTGCATGTAATCTATGAGCTGAAATACAATTGTTGCTTGCTTGCTTGCTTGTACACTTTATACTGTGGTTTAAATAAAATGTGCCGCTTGTTTAACGCAGTGAAGTGTTTGCTGTCCATGTAAGTCGCCGACGATCCGCGATCCTGAAGTTAATAATAAGTCATAGCAATTGATCATGAGTTGTGACTATTATATTATTTGATACTGTAATTGATTATAAGCAGTGTCTACTCAAGGGCTCACGCTTGTCTGATTGGATATAACAGACAGCTTAACCCATTGTAGTTCACGCTTGTCTGATTGGATATAACAGACAGCTTAACCCATTGTAGCCTGGCGATTGGGCATCAGTCTCGCTACTAGTCACTCTTATTGATGCTGTAATTGATCCTAAGCAGTATCAGAATTGTTTCAAAACAGGAATCAGCATGCAAACCTGCCGCCATGCTTTGTCAGGGTAGATGTTGCACACTGCATCAAAATGATCTGCCAATGGGACTGCCTGAAAAATAAAAGACATCGTGTTAAAGATTTTTATGTGAGATCATTAGCACAACTACTCAAGTCACAATGTGTGGAACATTCAACAGAACTTCTACGTGCCTTCACTACTGTGGCACTGAGTGAGTCCGAAGGTAATGACAGTTCTGGAACCCCTCTCCCATCAGAAAAGTGCAAGAAATACCTAAAAACACAAATTGCACAAGAAGACTGTATCACCATGCCAGGCACAGGAACCCGTCGAGGCGCATCAACAGATCCACACTAATGCTCGACAGTGGGTGACAGAATTATGCGAGGAGAGCAGGTCACTTGCCATGGCTGAGGGAGACAGGGATAACACCCACTTCCTCCCTGAGATTATTCCCCACATCATGAGACTGGGAAGTTACTTACCACTCTGGACAGGAGTAATGGTCCCTCTCTTCCGAAGCACCACCATCACTGCAAGTTCTGCAGCTGTTGAAGCAGAGTTCAAAAACATAAAAAATGGGCTTTTCAAGCATGAAAGCCTTCCCATTCGTGTCGACCGGTTTGTTGCTCGTCATCTTGCCTTCATTGAGGGAAACATGCGGATTTCTGCTGCAAAACAAAAAAGAGAAAAGGCTGATGTAGGTGATGCTACGACTGTCTTAAGACCTGACGATGTCTCTACTACCCAGAGTGGGGGAAAAAAATGTAAAAAATGATGCTGACCTTGGTGATGAATCTGATGCTGCTGCAAACAATCTTCATATTACCGAAGTTGAGAACTGGAGAGGCTTAGTAGTTCCACCCAAAAAAAGGAATATGAGTTCATATCTCTCTCCTTGTCCTGAGTGGCTGCATGTGGATTCATCCATGGAACGTAAAAAAGTCAAGGTGCAATTGTTGAAAAATGGAAACCAACAACAGCCTGTTAAACTTTCCAAGTTGAAAGTCGCTGTGCTCAACACTTGTGCATTTGATGCCGTGTTTCAGTGTCTTTCTTGCTCTTATTGTGACAGCTTTTCATTTGAAAAGGCTGTAAGCAGCAAGACCTGTGACAATCCATTCCTCCACTTGGTAAAAACCATCGCAACACGAGGTGTGACACAACACGTGTATTCCAAGAGGGCAGAACTCCTGAAAGAAATATTCAAGCCTGTCCACCTAACCTCTGGTGCTCTCCAAATAGATGCACAATGCCACATCTCGACAGTGATTGAGAGAGCTATGAGGAATCTTCCAAGTGTATACTTGAAAAAACAATGTTCCTCACCGTACTGCAGCCTAAGCACTCAAGTAATAAGGGAAGTTCCGCTTGTGTGTACCAACATTGCTGTCCTGCAGACCTGTGGCATGACTCATCTTCAGACTGCTGCTGAAGAAGGACTGAGCCTTCCTGACTCTACTTGCCTCCGACCAATCCAAAATGCATCTCAGTGTCCATCTACATTTAAAAAGCAAGACAACAGTACAGGAAAGGCTCTGTGTTCGGCGAATGTTTCCCACAGCTACAGCTGGGAGAATGTTTGTGGATTGACACCGACCTCGGTACGAGTTGGACAGAAGTTGCTCTGCTTGAAATTCCCTCCAGTCTGGTGCTGCAAGAGAATATGTTTACTTTGAGAGCAGTCATAGGATTTCAAAGAGGCTTGACCCAGGATTCTCTTGGACATTATGTGGCATACTGCAGGAGGGCTGCTTTTGCCTGGGACTTGTACAATGACCTGGAAAGTGGAGTGAAAGCAGCATCAGAAAAGACAAAGATCTTCCCACATGCTTTGTTCTTCACAAAGCAGTGATTGCTTAATTGTTGCAATGTAAATAGTTTGGTGTTTTGTTTGTTGCTGTTTTTTTTTACACATAAAGCTATTGTTTCAACCCAAGCTTTCTCTGCAGGGTCTCATCAATTACACATGTACTGTTTTTATATTAATTCAGTTGTTCTCAAATGAGGGAATGCTACATCGAGGGGTGTGTTTATGTTGTTTTTGTTACGATCCGTGCTTTGTTTACCTGTTTTCAGCGAGTGGGCGTTTCCCCCCGGCGCGCGCCGTACCAGCTGGGAGAAACGCGCGGACGAGCCCCGCACCTGATTCCGATCATGCCACTAGTTACGGGACTACTTAAGCCGCCGCCGAGAAACAGCCGGCGTCGGATTATTATCCTGCGACACTCACGTTCATGGTTCACGTTCTGATTCTGCCCTTCTTGTTCCGAGTATTGTTTGATCGTTTGTTTCTCAGCCTCAGCTATTTGCCGGCTCGCTTTATGTTTGCTTTTTCGCTCATTGGACTTTGCCTTCCCTTTTGCGGTAAGCCATTCTCGTTTTTGTATTTTCCTTGCATTGCAAGCGCTTTAAGTTTAACTTTCGTTTTCCTTTCCTGGTGTGGCTGCGCCCACCAGTGCTTTTGGTTGTCTGTTCCCGTCTCGGGTGTAAGTTACGATACCTGCCTCGATTTAGCTCCCCTGCTGATTCATGCGGTAGGTTCTGCATGGATTAATTGCTTGTTGCCGGACACAATAAACATCTTGTCGAAACTTCCTTTTCTGGTCAGCGTTTTTAGAGTCCACCAAACGCTGTCGGCTTCGGCCGAACAGCAAACCTATCAGAATAATCCGACCATGGACTCTGCTGACCGCGATCGGATCGTAACGGCTGTGGCCAATCAAGGACGCTTAGTCGGTCAACAGGGCAACGAGCTCTCGGCCCTGCGCGAAGCGATCAAGCGTATGGCACTACGCCTAGAAGCTTACGATGCCCGTTTAGGTCCCTCGTTCGCTCCCGGCTCAGACCCGGGCGCAGCGGCGTCCGGCACGCCCCCACCGGGACTGCCGATTAGAGAACCCAGCCTGCCCCACCCCAGTCGCTACGGCGGCGAGCCCGGCCTTTGCGGCGTTTTTGTCCACCACTGCCGGTTGATTTTCGACCAACAACCCCTCACGTACGCCCACGATAGCTCTAAGATTGCGTTTATGATGAGCCTCCTGACTGGCCAAGCTAGTGCGTGGGCCATGGCCGTGAGTATCGCTCGCCCGGAAATTCGGTCGTCACTCCCCGCCTTCCTGGAGGAGTTCCAGCGGGTTTTCCACCACCCGATCAGAGGAAAAGAGGCGGGTGCCTAACTGTTGGACTGCACCCAGGGGTCCCGATCGGTCGCGGAGTACTCCATTGACTTCCGCATTAGGGCTGCGGAGAGCGGCTTCGACGACTGCGCCCTGCGGACGATCTTCCGGCGGGGATTGACCTCCGTACTCAAAGACGAGCTGGCCGTGCGAGAGGACTCCTCGTCGCTGGAGGAGCTCATCTCCCTGGCGATCCGGCTGGACAACCGCCTTCGAGAGCGCCGCCGCGAGAGGGTGGCCGAACAGCGCTGGCCCGACCCAGCCGCCTTCCGGGTCCCTGAGCCAGCAGCCGCCGAGGAGCCGATGCAGCTGGGAGCGGAACGCCTGGTCCCACTCGAGCGGGAGCGCCGCCGGAGGACGGGCGCGTGCTTCTACTGCGGTCTCCAGGGTCATCGAGTGGCTTCATGCCCCAAGAGAGCTACTCGCCGTGACTCGCCTTCCGACCGCGTCGCCCAATGTGAATTCGCGGCCGACCTTCCCCCGGTAACCCGTCCTGGACAGGAGCCGCCCGGCGTCGGGGCTCCAGGACGGGGGGACGGTAACTCCCGGGGCGCGTTGAGAATGGAGATCGAGGGGGAGATCTCGGGCGCAAAGTGTAAAGAGTGGTGGACGCGGTCCGGTCTTCAAGGGCAGGAGGTGGTGATACGGGGCTTGGCCGGACAGGCAGAAGGCTTGAGGAAGCACACAACAACACGGGGATTAATGCGAGCACAAGAACAGAGGTAACACAGTGCAAATTTATATCTGTCTGATTGCCCTAATAAGCCGCACTTGCTATTGTCAAGTTCAAGCCAGTGTTTCATTTGGGTCAATGAAACAGACTCAGTTGTCATCTCTCATTTTCTTGAGCACTGGCAATTTGTGAGATCATTATTGCCTCGCCAAACAGGCGGCTTCCTGAGGTGTACAAGTTTTGATAATGGCAGTCATCACCACTTAAACACTAGAACGCCTATTATTATAATTGAATTTAAAAACTTCTAACAGTAGTACGCAAAATGACCAGAACTACCCAACATGAATCACATACTGGATTCAGAACAAGAGAAAGTGGTTAGGTTTGATTACGTTTGGAGACAAACTGGCATATTGTGCTCTGTTGAAGTCAAGAAATCGCATTGAAAAAGTTTGACTTAGTGTGGTCCAGAAGTACCCCAATTCGGAGTACTTGTGGCTTTCTGAACACAAGTGAGTGCTTCGGTTACAAAGGATTGTAATATGTGGTGGTCGCAGAATGCCAATTAATTACAGGTTCATATGTCATGTTGTTTTTGGTTAAGTTTTTAGTTTCATGTTTTTCCTTGTGTTTGGTGTGTGTCTCTTGTTAAACCTGATAGTGTCCAGCTGTGCTTGTCGCCCCATTCCCTTGCGTGAACCAATCAGCTCCCTCCAACCCTTTGTGTCTTGTCCAGGTGTCCTTGTTGTCTCGTTACTTTGTTTGTATTTAGTTCTTTGTATGCTTTCAGTTCTCTTGGGTTCAGTGTCCCTGTTAGTTGTCCTGCCTGTCGCGCCTTGTCGAAATAAGACTAGTCTTTGTTTTTTTTATCCCTGTTGTTTTGTAGGTTTGATATTTTAGTTTTTTCCCCATACCTTGTGTGTAGTGATGGGTAGATGAGGCATCCTGTCTCGTTTTGACACAGTGACACAATGTATTGACACTGTGTTGCTGAATACTGACACCTGGTGGACTTGCAGAAAACATTTGACAGGGTCATCTGACACTGATCTGTCAAACTAATTTTATCCAATTCCATTGATTAGCGACGTGATGTGTTTTTATATATTCTATTTCGTATTACTTTCCATCACACTAATTATTCTCTTATTCATCTAATCTAACTGAATTATTGTTGTATTGCACTGGAGAGGGGAGCTCTCTAATCTCGTTGCGCACTTGAGTACAATGATTCTGATTAGGCATTTGCTTTCACATTATTTTTACATACGCGCAATTTCATAAAAAAAATCTTTGATATTCGAGACGCAGTTGATAAATTAAGTGAACATCTGTCTGAATGTCCAAGTAAAAGTGTTGTGAATGACAATGGACTCATTGTAATTAAAGATTTTTATTTAAAAAAATTAGTTTCTCCAGCGTTTTGTTATTCAGTCTATTTCTTTTTTGTGTGGCTAATATAAAGAGGTGAGGGAACGTTGCCTCCATGGACTTCCAGTATAAGAGCGGGTCTTCCGTACGTGCAACGTGTCTTGCTGACATATAGCGCTGCACCTCTGAGTGCGCATCAACAGTGACGTCTTCCATCTTGCGGATATTTAATGCAAAGTAACGTGCCAATAACTCGATGCTTGTTTTGAGCGTCCATCCTGTTGACAGATGCGCTTCCTTATTAACACAGTTTGGCGCGCGACCGCTGTGTCGACACGATTCTGGTAGTGGTCACGTGACTTTCTCAAAGCAGTACGCGCACCGGCACGGGGTTTGCCCTGGAAACTCGGCGCGCGCATTGACGCCTCAGTGTCGCTGGACCCATCACCAGTATTGACACTGTGTTGACACTGTGTTGCTGAATACTGACACCTGGTGGACTTGCAGGAAACATTTGACAGGGTCATCTGACACTGATCTGTCTAACTAATTTTATCCAATTCCATTGATTAGCGACGTGATGTGTTTTTATATATCCTATTTCGTATTACTTTCCATCGCACTAATTATTCTCTTATTTATCTAATTTATATATTTAACTGAATTATTGTTGTACGTATTGCACTGGAGAGGGGAGCTTTCTAATCTCGTTGCACACTTGAGTACAATGACAAAGGGATTTCTGATTCTGATTAGGCATTTGCTTTCACATTATTTTTACATACACGCAATTTCATAAAAAAAATCTTTAATATTCGAGACGCAGTTGATAAATTAAGAGAACATCTGTCTGAATGCCCAAGTAAAAGTGTTGTGAATGACAATGGACTCATTGTAATTAAAGATTTTTATTAAAAAAAATTAGTTTCTCCAGCGTTTTGTTATTCAGTCTGTTTCTTTTTTTGAGGCAATTTCCACCGCCTTTGAGAAGATCCTCTCACAAGGCACTGAAGAGGTCGGTGTGCACAACGCCTGTGTGGCTAATATAAATAGGTGAGGGAACGTTGCCTCCATGGACTTCCAGTATAAGAGCGGGTCTTCCGTACGTGCAACGTGTCCTGCTGACATATAGCACAGCACCTCTGAGTGCGCATCAACAGTGACGTCTTCCATCTTGCGGATATTTAATGCAAAGTAACGCGCCAATAACTCGATGCTTGTTTTGAGCGTCCATCCTGTTGACAGATGCGCTTCCTTATTAACACAGTTTGGCGCGCGACCGCTGTGTCGACACGATTCTGGTAGTGGTCACGTGACTTTCTTAAAGCGGCACGCGCACCGACACGGGGTTTGCCCTGGAAGCTCGGCGCGCGCATCGACGCCTCGGTGTCGTTGGACCCATCACTACTTGTGTGCTTTGTTTTCTTTACATTTAATTTCCATGAAGTTACTCCTGCCTCACTTCACTGTATCTGGGTCCTCCTCCCACTCAACCTCCATCCCAAAACCCTGACATCATGTTTGCTACTGCATTAATTAAACAAAATACATTTATCAAATGAAACTAGTAGTAGTATGCACAGTAATGACACATGATTGTGTTTACTGATTATGATAGTATTCTTATATGCTAGATATACGCGACTTATTTAAATGTGTTGAACTTGTGTAGGTCATGAAAATTCTACTTTCCCACTTGCAGCACACACACATTGAATGTTCAGAAACAAAATTTTGCAAAGCACACACATACTCATTCTGCATATACAACTGATGACAATTCATATTCTCCCAAAGATACAACAAAATCAAAAAAGCACATCTGCCACGCAGACAGTAGAGCCAAAGACGCAATGAATTTGACACTGAAGAGCTCACAAGAACACCATTGCGAAAAACACATTTGAAGAAGCCACAACTTGTGATCTGAACACAAACACAATTACAAAAGAACGAATGAAAAAAAAGAGAAAAAAAAGGCTATGTATTGAGGAAATGGGGAGGCAGTGGACACAGTATGTAGAATTAGTAAAACTGTGAACACGACAAGCACTGTCGCTTTCCATTAAATGTTATGCGAGCCGCCTCTCTGTCCACTTTTAAAACTCATTTGAAGATACATTTTTTTGGGGCTTATAAATCAACATGAGAATGTTGCTGTGCTGCAGTTTTTCTCATATCTACTTTATATGTGTTAATGTGATATAATTTGAGTTCTATACAGACAATCCCATTGCATTGTATTATATTGTATTATAAGGCCTTATAGAAGACCTCAAATTTAAGAACCAATGGGAATGATGAAGCTACTTTAGCTGACTGTAAGAGAAAAATGTTAGAATACAAAGTGTGAAGAAGAAACATTTGTAAGAAACATTTGAAGTTTTATTGACAACGCTCACAGCGGTAAGGATGGCAGGAAAGTCAGCTTTGGTTCATTTGACGCGTTCTAAAAAGGTCATTTCGGTTGAAAACTCCTACAAAGGAGATGAGAAAAAGTCTGATAATAAGATGGTCTTATTTCATAAGACACCTGACTAAGTAGAACGTATATTTTAGCTGAAATGTCCCAGAAGTGGTTAAACGTAGCTGTTCCATGTTCGATGGATGTACAATGGTATTCTGATATTTCTGTTATGTTATATGTGGGGATGACCCAGAGTTACATAAGCAAACTCTGATGTGATCGTACAATACCAAAATTGCGAGTCCCAATTACAAATGAAAAGGCATTTGCAAACACCAAGCAGATAACTGAAAAAGGTAATGAGACGTATTTGTGGAGGACATGTTTTAGATTTGCGTTGGAACTCTCTAATTAGTACTCAAGTGGGTAACTATTGGTCCACAGAAAAAAGTTGCGAGGAATGGTATGTACTTTCATGAAAGGATAGCACTTCCAAATTACGCAAACAAAATTGTGTTGTTGACATTATGAATAATGCTAATCTTGATAATACATGGATGGATTGGGTGTTTCCTGTGACTAGAGTGGATGATCAACATGTTTTCTATGAAAAAAAAATAGCTCTTGAAAATTTCAATTGTGTAAATGTTGCTGACAGACCAGAGCGGTTAGGAACTTTATCAACACCACTGTGTCTGGTTTTGACAGTGGTTGAAATAAACTTCAATCCACAACCAAGAGGGGAAATCTGATAGTGGTGTGGATATGATAGATTGTTCTGCCTTTCAGGCAAAGTTTATTTGTTTATGACGACTTTTATTTTGAAAGGCATGCTTTTATTTTGGCGGATGTAACCTAAATCAGGAAGTGTTAATGGCTCAACTACGTGTGGGAGGGAAATATAGAGTTGTTGAAAGAGAGATGGCTTTTGTTGGAATTTAGCTCTAAATTAATGTTAGAATTTAATTTTAAACCAATGTGACCTCAGATTAGTAATCTGACTCCAATTTGCGACCTTACCCAACTCTCACTCATCCAACAATATGCGCGCTCGTTCTGCAATAGAAAGGTATCAGGAAGCCGGCATTTTCACGCACGAGTGGATTTATTCCCAATACACAGATTTATTACATAATCGCCTGGGTCTCGGATCCCTCTCAATACAACTCTACACCTCTCCTGCCATCCACAGAACTCCACTCTACTTTTTCCGAGTTCCCCAGTAGTGACTATACAATATGTAAATGACACACAGACAAACGCATCCTGGCATGATTCTATTGGCTATGTGTATCCTGCAGTTAACTTTAGCTTGCTCTTATTGGTCTTTCTTCCCCCGCCGAATCCCGTGGCTCCTCCTGCGTGCGATCCCCCGATGGCCGTTCCTTCATCCACTGCTCCCGGAGTCATCTCGTCTCGCTCAGCACCGTCTGCTTCTAAAACATTCCATTCTTGCACACCCCTGCAACCAGTTTCGCTCCACCAGTCACACTCTCAGCATTTTACAGTATCACATTTTCATACACTGGATGCAGCAACATCTAATGAACTATGTTAAGCTCAAACTCTTATATTTCTTTAATAGTCAAATGTATGAAATCCTTTAAGTGTAACCGAAGTTTGGACCATGCTAATGACAAGACCTTCAGGAGAGGAATGCAGGAAGATTGGATCAAGGCTGCAACAAAGGAGGTGTGAACGAGACACCTCTGAAACAATGGACTTCCATGCCGGGACCACAAAAGTGGCTCCTAGCAGTCTACCCTTTGCTCTGTTTAGATTGACTGCCATAATTACATTATCCTTTACTTTGAATCCAACTTCGATCCAGCAGAAGCTATTTACTCCAACAGAAGCAACGCTTGTATGTAACATGTCACATTGTTGTTTGTTTGAATCTAAAGTTAACATTTGAGGGCTTTTGGTTGTATACCAGTGAATTGCTGTCGAATTATTGGTAGCTTCTGGAGAGTGCCATTCCACAAAATGTACTTGATTGATGGGAAATTGTATGTTTTATATTGTTTGTGTATAAACTTTGTGAACAGTCCACTGTCATGCCAGGGCATTGGTGACGCTAAAAAAAGGGAAAGCAGGGTGGCACGGCCAAAATAATTCAAGATACATTGAAGCTATTGGTGGACTTAGTAAGTGTAAATTCGTAGCTCAAGTAACAGCAAGATTTGAGTCCTCGAACGAAGAACGCAGACAGGTCAATTGCATCCATCACAATGTGCACAAAATTGGGTAATTGGACGCAAAAAGGGTTTGAAACTGTGCATGAAAGGCTATCAGCCAATCCCTTATGGCATTCCGAAACAGGATAGCTGTTGATATGTGATATATGATGAGAGAGGTGGTGTGCTATGTTCGGTGAACAATGTTGCACATTTATTCTCAACAACACAACGGCGGGTGGTAGTCAGACCAGGGCTACAGAAGGTCTTCAGACTCTTAATGGTAAAATGAAAGGACATTCTGGTTTTGACGCCACCATGTGAAGTTCCTGGACGAATGCCTTTGGACAACACAAAGCCCTGGTGTCCTTGATTTGGTATCAACCGCTGTTTTTGCAGCATTCTTGATCTTGTGAGGATGCTGTTGTATTCCGTGTCAGCATTCTCTCATTAACAGATTGAAAATCAAAGCAATATTGCCCATGGACAACCGGTTGGCTCAATTGTATCCTTTGCTTGGCCCTGATTATGAAGGTAATGGCAATGATGAAAATAATGACATGGTTTATGACTTACTTGAATTGTTCCCTGACCCTGGGAACTGCAAATAATTAACATTGCCTCTGAGGGTAAATGTATTTGTTTTCATAAATATGATCCTCCAGTCGAAAATCTCACTGATGTGAGAATATGAGTAAATATGTGATAAACAGGAGGGAAATGTTAGGGTGAATATTTCCGCAGGGGCTGTTGCACCAGACTTAGCTGCTTTCTTGGGTGGTGGGGGCTCCTCTTCGGTTTCTTCATCATTGTCGTTGTCATGCTCATCATCTCCAGACTCCTTATTGGCTTTTACCATGCCTGCCTTTTTTGTTTTAGCAGCTGCCGACGCAGGTGTGCAGACAAATGCATCAAACATCTACAACAAACAAAGAGTCAAAACGTAAAAGAAAAAAGTATGCCAATGACACAATATTTGAACATGCTACCCAGTAAGAGATAACGTAGGCATAACATCAAGGAAAGAATTTTTCAAACAATGCGGGCTTCCTCCTAACCCCAAACAATATCTGCTCCACCGCAGGTTTCTGTCCACCCTGAGCTCGCCTCAGGACACCTGCGTTACTGTTTGACAGGTGTCCCAGTCAAACTCCTCCCCTGCCACTCTCGCCAAAGCGCCCGGGATGCGCGCTTGGCGCCAGAAGCGAGAGCCCGCGCGGAGTTTGCCTTTCCGCCTCACCGGGTAAGTGAAAAAAATTATGAGTAGTGGTATTTCACCGGCGGTGGTGGCCCGAGGGCGGGGTCTCCCACTAATTCTACACCCCTAATATGTCTTCATAATGCCAGACACAAGTCAAGTTCATCAGGGTCTTCGTTCCCCGCTGATTCTGCCAAGCCTGCCACTAACCAGGCCATGACACCATTTACCTTCCCGCTCTCAACCCATTCGGCTCTAGTTTTCCGTGCCATTGTTGCAACCTAGAAGTGCTAAGGGATTTATATTTCATTCATGTGTTTAAAAACAAATAGTGTTTCAGTTTGGGTAACATCCTTATTTTGTCATGCCGGTATGTTTACATGTTCTGTAATAATTATCGGGTTGTTAGGACCCAGGGGTTTTCGAGTTGGAGTGGCGGCTGACGTCATGAAGGAGAAGAGACGGGGAAGTTACTGTTGGTTCGATCTAATAAGCTTCACGAAAAACTCCAACTGAACAAAAAGAAGAAAAAAGAAATTGGCTCAATCAAAGAAGAGAGATGTGTCTTTATTTTGAGACTGCAACATAATCTTTGGAAGCAGAGGATGGTTGTCTTCTGCTCTTAGCATTTTTGCGTATTCTTTTTCAAAAAGAAAGAAGTTGACGGACAACCTCTTCCCGGCTTGTTGTTGCCTTTTTAGGTGGTTAAAAAAAAAGCTTTTTCCTGTAGCTTTTCTTTTAAAAATCCAGGAAAAGACCTGTAAATATGGCATACAATTATTCTCTTTATTTTATATTCCATTCAACATAAAACAACCTTCTTCAGAATATGTTAACAATCAAAATGATGGTGTTAACTTGACTGTATATAAATGTGCTTTGATAGCATATTTGTTACAGCTCCAACTGTTGTGAAATATGCTATATAAATAAAATAATATTTGTTTTGTGCAATAGTTTAGATCAGTGATTGGGGTCAGGCCCCAAAAGTGGGTTTTGGTCCCATTGTGACAGCTCCTGAAAAATGACATGCATTTGTATTTACAGTTTTTCCTAGAGTTTTAACAATAGAGAGCTGTAAAATGTTTCCACAGAATGTACATAGGATTAACATCAGGAAATGTGACTCATTTGCGCTCTAGTCATTAATGTGTACAAAAATACAATACAGCTCAGCCTTAGGTTAGCAGAGATCATAACTAGCAGAAACTCAATTGAAACGGCAACGGTATAAATTCCTGTGAAAGTATTTTCAGAGGATACAATGATACAAAGAAACCATTGGTCATGAATCATGACTTCTATAAAAGTGCAACAATAAAAAGATGGGGGTCCCAAGGGTCAAAAGTATAGAGTCACTGATTTAAATGGTTTTGGTCTGAAAAGGAATGAGTGGATTTTTCCAAAAAATTTCAAAGTTTGAGGGATGTTGCTATAAAAACAGCCTGAACAAATGAATCAACCAGCCAGTCTTTGTCACTCGCGAGGAGCAGTCACAGTGAGAAGGCCCAGAGAAAAAGCTAAAGCTTCCTGCTCCCGTGTGTTTTTTATTGCATCACAGCAAAGCAATTTGAATATGCATCTCATACAGAATGGAAAACTTGAAGACTCAGACATTATCGCACCCGTCTAACAGTTTCAGCTTTCAAGACATCTTTTGGTTCACACTTCTGCTAAGTTTGAGCTGACCGGTTTCCTGTTCTAAACAGTTTGAGATGTGCATCTGTTTTGTGGCTTCCTGTCAGCGCAGGCACTTCTGTTAACACTGAATCACAGGTACATGTTCATTTGAACTTCAATTGACCTGTAAGCATAGTTTGAAACTTCATAATATGATAAACTAATTTCTTTGACACAAAGCCATTTAATGGTGACGTAATAAAATGCCTAAATTTGAAGTGTAATATAATTTGCGATTAATAGACAGAAATAGACATACGATTATATTAAAAAAAATTACATTGATGATTTTTGGGCCATATTATTGACGTTAATAGCATGTTTTTCAAATGAATTAACATTGAAAAATCTAAACATTCGAAACAATGTTCCTTGGAGTTTCAGGAAATATTCACAGGCTACCGTTGTTCTGCTTTCTGCCTGAATCACAATCAGGGACCTTGTCTGTTAAATGTGCTTGAACTGGGTGTGGAATTACTGCAATCAAATGACCCTTGTACCCTACTGTGCCATTTACTGAGACATTGAGTGTTCAGGGCCAGTGTGACCAGTTCTTATTTGTTGGGCTGTCTGCTGAGGCCGCCCTGTTGGAGCTGATTGTGCTCCCTGTCCGACAGCAGCTTCTCCCTGGTTTATGTTGCCCTTTACACTGCTCGGCATCTGCACCAGATTTTGAGCAGTGGTGAGCACCTCTCTTAATTGGGCCTGAGTGAGAAAAATACAACTTCTGTTCTAGACATAAGTATTGTCATTATTGTACAATGCCTGCTAAATAACTTCTCTAATCACACACTTGGGTCAGCATCCACACCAAAGAACACACCAGCCTGGACCAATGCCAATCACACTTGTAGTCCTGCTCGAAAGTGATTGACTGCTGGACTCAGATTTATGACCGATAAGTATAACTGGTGGTGGCAATAATAGTCACAGTCCAGTTCTAGTCTTGAACTTGCACGGGCCAACTTCTGGCTGAGATTAATGAATAGTAGTATTCATAAATTGGTCGTTGAATTCTGATCAACTTTACGTCTCTTTCATTTCAGATTTTGCACGTCATTGCTAACCATGCGTATCGTCACTGTGCTGTGAGAAACATATATGTCCAATTTTGTCAAACTTTTTTTAATATTATGTTAATGGGATGTCTGTAGCGCAGAAACACCATTAACATAAAAATGACTTCAATCCATTGCATGTGAAAAATGGAAAACACAATGGACATTTTTTTTTACAGGCCAGCAATGACATATTTTACAACACTAGATGGAGCCTGGACTAATTGGGGCGAAGTGCAGAGTGGCTGCCATCTTGAACCAAGAGAGGAGAAAAAAAAAATTCTCAAACAGATCAAACAAATTATATTGTTTTGCAGTTTGCACCAAACCATTTATCCTTTCACGTCTAGCTGCCATTAGAATTAAAGATTGGAATTATTCGTTTGACTTGTTTTTTAAACATGACAGTGACAAGGCCTTATTTTTCCATTTTCTGGAGTGAATATAGCATTTACCTCATAAAGTTATCATATTTACCAAATTTGATAAAGGAAGGGACTCATCATTGAATAAAATAAATTGTTCTTTTTTTAAACAGATTACATTCACAATATTGTTTTTGAGACAATCCCAAAAAATGTGATTGCGGCCAATTATGCACTTACATTTTGTACGCCAACGCTATGTGCTAATGCTAACACAGTAAAAATGCATCATTAGCTTGTGAGTCCAAAGCTATTACATATATTTATTATATAGCTATTATATATAATGACTGTATGAAATAATTATTAAGAAATTGTATAAACACGTTGCTGACTTTACCTGCGGTGAAGATGCGTCTCTTGAGCCGCTGGAAGCGCCGTCCGATCCGCTTGCGTTCGCCATCTTTGTTTTCTTCAATCTGCATGCGCGAGAGCAGGAATCGCGGCTTGATTAGCTTACCCTGGGACCTGCCTGAGGCGTTCGTGACGTCATCCTAATTTGCATGTTGTGCAGATTCGTACTCTCACAGGGTGATTCATATCCTCAGCTGGCAACTCGTGCGAAGTGAAAATTCGTAGTTGTAGAAACGAACATTTCACACCCACAATTTTTATTTGTACTCTCCAAAAAAAAATTCAAACCCGCACAATTTTGATCCTTACTCACAAGAAAAAAAATCAACTCCGATTTGTACTCATGGGGAAATAATTACGGATACAAATCGTTTCATTACACATGCCTTTTTGACAGCAACCTTACTCCATTTAATTTTAGGGCTTTATGTGTGGGTGAGAACATTTAGGCTCATCCTCCCTCCCTTTTTTTTTAACATTCCAAAAAACTGTGCCTATTGAAACAATTTCAGCCAGTGTTTATTCCGCTTTGTTGTGAAAAAGGATCCTTTGGAGTTCATCTATGATCGAACAGCAAGGGATCGAAAAAATTACTTTATAATTACATTCAAATGAATAATAAATGACTAGGCAATGTAATTTCTGGAGAAATTGCGTGTGAAAGCTGAGAAGCTGAAGAAATTTTGGTGGAAGGATGTGGAATGATATAGAATGATGTTGAATGATACTGAATGACATGAAATAATTTGAAATGGAACTGAATAAGATTGAACTTTGAATGATACTGAATGACAATGAATGGATAACTTGTTGTTGATTCACTTGTTTTTTAAATAAAGATGAATAAGCACTTGATTTTACCGCCTTATTTCACATTTCACTGGTCGCATGAGCACAAACATCGACAAAGTAACACGGAACAATTAATGTCAAAACACTCTTCAAATATATAATTTTTGGTGTTCAAAGCATGATTTACACCTCACCATTTTATTGCATGCACCAAGCATGCTATACATTTTTCTGTCCATGGCGTAGTCAAGAAAAATGAATCATCTTGAAGCTCCTACATGTTGTCATGACCCGTTCGGTCATGTCATGTCTTTGTTTTTGTTCTCCCAGCTGAGTGGGGGCGTTTCCTCCAGCGCTCGTTCCCTTCCCTTGTCATCGGGGCATGAGAGACGCGCCCACCAGCCACACACCGGTTCCTCATCAGTCACGCAGCTGTGTCACATTGACTGTCAATCACCCGGACTACTTAAGTGCTTAGGACCGACAGCTTGTTGTCGGGACATTGCTTCCTTTCCCTGACTGTCACGGCCGATTCCTGCAATCGTTCTCGTTCTCGTTCTCATTCACGTGCCTAAGTCATTTGTCACTGTCTCTGTTTTCCTCGTCAAGTTTAGTTCTGTCCAGTCGCGTTCTTTGTCATCCTCATTGCTTTTCACTTCGTACGTTTGTTTCCCCGAATTCATTGGTTGCATTAATTAAAACTCCCCTTATGTTACATTTTGCCTGGCTTCCCTGCATTTTGGGTCCTTCTCTCTTCCTCCATCACTGGTTTCATGTAGTTTTAAATTTTTTAAGGGCATTTCTGTTTTATTTTTTAATTTTAAAAAATGTGTTTTGGGGTTGGTAGCCCAGACAAGCCATAAACGGGAACATACCTGTGGGTGCGCAGGAGAGGGAGTTGTGGGCGTACTCGATCCATGGGAGGACCTCGCTCCAGGAAACCGGGTTCCGGGCCACCACGCACCGCAGCGCCGCCTCCAGATCTTGATTGGCCCGCTCGGTCTGCCCGTTGGTCTGGGGATGGTACCCGGAGGAGAGGCTGGGCGTAGCGCCCACCGCTTTACAAAACTCCTTCCAGACTTGGGAAGAAAACTGGGGGCCTCGGTCGGAGACAATGTCAAGAGGGATGCCGTGGAGCCGGAACACATGCTGGGTTAAGAGTTTGGCCGTCTCCAGGGCGGTGGGTAGTTTGGGAAGGGGGACATAATGGACGCTTTTGGAGAAGTGGTCGATGATGGTGAGTATGACCGTATGTCCGTCGGATGGGGGAAGACCCGTGACAAAGTCTACGGCGATATGGGACCAGGGGCGGCTAGGGATAGGCAGGGGGCGGAGGAGACCTGCCGGGCCGAATGCGAGGCCTTCCCTCGGGCACACTCCGCGCAAGCCAGCACGAATTCCCGTGTGTCCTTGGCCATGCTGGGCCACCAGAAGTGCTCCCGGAGGAAACGAAGGGTGCGAGTGACGCCCGGGTGGCAGGTGAGCGATGAGGAGTGCCCCCACTGGAGGACCTGGGATCGTACGGCGTCGGGGACGAACAGGAGATCCGAGGGGGCCGCTCGGGGATCGGGTTGCGACTGCTGGGCCTCCCGAACCGTGCGCTCGATCTCCCAGGAGGCCGCTCCCAGGAGGCAAGAGGAGGGCAAGATGGTCTCCGAGGTCTCCTGACTGGCGGGTGGAGCGAACATCCAGGAGAGGGCGTCTGCTTTGCCATTGTTGGGCCCGGGCCGAAACGAGAGAGCGAAATTGAAACGGCTCAGGAAGAGATGCCATCGAGCTTGGCGGGGGTTCATTCGTTTGGCTGACTGCAGATAGGCCAAGTTCTTGTGGTCGGTCCAAACGAGGAAAGGGACGGGGGTGCCCTCCAGCCAATGCCGCCATTCCTGGAGAGCCCAGACGACTGCCAACAGTTCTCGATTGCCGACGTCGTAGTTTCTCTCCGCGGAAGACAGGCGCCGGGAGAAAAAAGCGCATGGGTGTATCCTCTGTGTGTCGGGGTCCCGTTGGGAGAGGACAGCTCCTGCCCCCGCGTCGGAGGCATCCACCTCCACAATGAACTGGAGCGAAGGGTCGGGATGTCTAAGGACCGGGGCACTGGTGAAGGCCTCCTTAAGGTGTCCAAAGGCTTGAGCTGCCGCCGGGGTCCAGTGGAAGGGGGTAAGGGTGGAGGTGAGTGCTGTGAGGGGGCTAGCGACCTTGATGTAGTTGCGAATGAAGCGTCGATAAAAGTTGGCGAAGCCCAGGAAGCGTTGGAGCTCCTTGCGGGTAGTGGGGGTAGGCCACTCCACCACCGCCTTGATCTTAGCTGGGTCCGGCTGGAGCTGCCCTCGGGCGATGATATATCCCAGGAAGTGAACCGAGGGCACGTGGAACTCACACTTTTCTGGCTTGACAAACAGACGGTTTTCCAGGAGGTGCTGGAGTACCAAGCGGACGTGGCGGCGGTGGTCGTCGAGGGATCGGGAGAAAATGAGAATGTCGTCCAAGTAGATGAAGACAAAACGGTTGAGCATGTCCCGGAGAACGTCGGTCATCATGGCTTGGAAGACGGCCGGGGCGTTTGTGAGGCCAAAGGGCATTACAAGGTATTCAAAATGGCCTAAGGGGGTGTTGAAGGCCATCTTCCATTCGTCACCCTCCCTGATGCGGACCAGATGATAGGCGTTCCTGAGATCCAGCTTAGAGAAGACCTGGGCGTCGCAGAGGGGCTCGAACGAGGGATCAATGAGGGGCAACGAGGTCTTGTTCTTGACGGTTATGCTGTTCAGGGTTTTGAAGTCAATACAGGGGCGAAGTGACGAGTCCTTCTTTTTGACGAAGAAGAAGCCCGCCCCCAGGGGCGAGGAGGAGGGTCGAATGAGACCGGCAGCCAGTGAGTCGCGGATGTAAGTCTCCAAGGCCTCCCTCTCTGGTCGGGAGATATTGTACAGGCGGCAGCTGGGTAGAGGAGCCCCGGGGAGGAGATCGATGGCGCAGTCATAGGGTCGGTGGGGAGGAAGGGTGCGGGCGAGGTCCTTACTGAAAACCTGAGCCAAGTCATGGTAGTCGGAGGGCACCGCCGCCAGGTCGGGTGGAGCCGGGGCGAGAGGGGAGGACCGGGGGACCGGGTCAGCGGAGAGCAGGCATTGCGCGTGGCAGAGCTCGCTCCACCCCGTGATGGAGCATTTCCTCCAGTCGATGGCGGGGTTGTGCTTTTGGAGCCAAGGGAAGCCCAGCACCAGGGGGACTTGCGGTGAATGGATGAGAAGGAGCTGGAT
The DNA here is from genome assembly GCF_059441095.1 of Idiotropiscis lumnitzeri. Taxonomy (NCBI): domain Eukaryota; kingdom Metazoa; phylum Chordata; class Actinopteri; order Syngnathiformes; family Syngnathidae; genus Idiotropiscis; species Idiotropiscis lumnitzeri. The sequence goes on from NC_142406.1 coordinate 1,649,131, forward strand.
GGTCTCCCGGTGGTTACCGGAGACGATGAGAGTGAGGGGCCCGGTCTGTTGGAAGACCCGGGAGATGAGGCGTCCGTCAAGTGCCACCACTCGCCGCGGGGAAGGGAGAGGCTCCAGGGGAACTCCTAGTCGGCGAGCCAGAGCCAGGTCCATGAAATTGCCGTCCGCCCCGGAGTCTACCAGAACGATGACCGAGAGGGACTGGCGTTGCCACAGGATACGAGCGGGGGTGGACATGCGGGACGAGGAGCCCGTGGCTGATAAGATATGGCTCGCCGCAGGGCTCCTGATCAACGGCGAGCCCCCTCTTTTGGCTTCACCGGGCAGTCGGCGATGTAGTGGCCGGGGTTGCCACAAAAAAGGCACAGCTGGCTCAAGAGGCGCCTCTGGCGCTCCCGGGGGTCCAAACGGGTCCTTCCCAGTTGCATGGGCTCCTACTGGGTGTTGGGAGGTGATACCGGGACCCGCGGGGGGGCGACGGCGAGGGGCGCGGGGAGGCGCGCGATTTGTCTGGGCGACCTCCGCGCGCGATCGGCCTGACGCTCCCGCAGCCGGTTGTCAACTTTAACAGCGAGGGCGATAAGTTCCTCCAGGGAGGTGGTCTCGTCACGGACGGCCAGTTCGTCCTTGAGCTGGTCCGTCAGACCATCGACAAAAACTCCCCGGAGCGCGGGCTCGTTCCACCCGCACTCGTGAGCAAGGATGCGGAACTCCACCGAAGAATCGGCGGCGGACCGGGAACCCTGCCGAAGCGCGAGCAGCCGACGGGTTGCCTCGCGTCCTCTAACGGGATGATCGAAAACCCGCCGCAATTCTTGGCAAAAATCATGGTAGGAGGCCATCGCCGGCGCCGATGCCTCCCACAGGGCGGTAGCCCATTTTGCTGCGCGGCCGCGGAGCAGATTGACCGTATAGGCAATCCGCGAGCGATCGGTCGGGTAACTCTGGGGCTGCAGGTCGAAAACCAGCGAGGTGCTCAATATAAATTGGCTACAAGAGCCCAAGTCGCCGGAGAACGGCTCCGGTGTGGGGATATGAGGTTCCCTGCCGCTCGGCGAGGGCATAGCGGGAGGAGGAGGGACCGGGGAGGTGGTCTCCGGGAGACCGGGAGCAGGAGAGAGAGAGCTCACCTGCTTGGAGAGGAGCGCGAGTTGGAGGTTGAGAGCCTGGACGGAGTCCATAAGCTCCTGCATTATTCTCTCGTGACGACCCAGTTGTCTATCCTGGTGGGAGAGAGCTTCCTGGAGGGGATCCGCGCTCGCTGGGTCCATGGTGATGGCCGGATTATTCTGTTGTGGTTCAGCGAACCGAGTGGAAGGATGACTGGACCCAAATGCAAGGGGTTAGCGCGGAGAACATGTCACGGAAAACCAGGCAAGTGCGAGGAGATCGGAGACGTGAGCCAGGTACCACGGTTGGGAACGGGATAATCCGGCGTCTGGCTCCTGGCAGCGCTGAGCTTTAAACCCCCGCGGTGATTGGTGTTGATGAGCTGCAGGTGTGCTGGAGCCGACGCCTTCTCCAGCCAGAGGCGTGCCTGGCGAGAAACTGCCGGAGATCTGCAACAGAGAAGCTTGCCAGGCCCCCCCATAGCCGAAAACCCCCACACCTTTTGTGATAAGAAACCATCCAGTCACTGCACCGTATCATTATGTGCCTCATAAATTTTATTTTATTTTATTTTTCGTCAAACTTTAAATGGGTAAGAGGCCCGGCTCGCTGGCGTGGAGCCGGCGTGGAATGCGAGCCGCCCAGTGGGCCACTTTTGGTAAGCAGAACTGGCGCTGGGGGATGAACTGAACGCCGGGTTAGCGCGCCCGATGCTGACGCTCATCAGACCCCAGAAAAGGTGTTGGTCGATATAGACAGCAGGACGGTGGCCATGGAAGTCGGAACGCGCCAAGGAGTGCGTAACAACTCACCTGCCGAATTGGACTGTCCATCATCACCAGTGCAAAAAAAAAAAAAAAACACGAACCAAAACACACCAGCAAGTGAGCAGCATTTGTTTTTAAGCGACACCATTTGGGAACTCCACACACATGCACGCTAACTGGCCACACCATGTCCACACTGGTGTGTCGCGGCACAGTTATGCTGCCTAGACAGAGTGTGTTAAGCATCTGCTTTCGAATATAGGGCATTGCAACCGTGCCTGTGGATGGCGATGTGGTGGTAACCTGGGTTCCTCCATATGAGCACTCTCCCACAACTTAAAAGCTGAGGTATAAATTATGTCAGATTATTACTCACAATCAATTGAGTTCCTCTCTGAAGTCTTTAGTTTATGTTTTCTTCAGTGTGACTTTGCATCCAAAGATGTGGCGCTTCTCCCTGCTTTGCTCCCTGGGCACTGTGTGAGTAAATCTGTTTTGACATAATTTCCGGATCTGAAATGTAAAACCATCCGTTTTCCAATCCGCTTCTCCTCACGAGGGTCGCAGGTGTGCTGGAGCCGTTCCCAGCTGTCTTTGAGCAGTAGGCGGGGCGCATTCTGAACTGGTTGCAAGCCAGAGGGAGTTCCTACGCAGGCTGTGAAATAACATGCAAAGGGTCAATGGTGGGTGAATGAGGGCAATCAGTTGAAAACTACTTTTGAAACAAATATTCATGCTTCTCTCTATTTATAAATATGCAAATTACTATCACTGTAATTCGTATGATTTTTTTTTTCAAATTGATTTGGGTCTTGAACCAAACTTTTTGCAACTCCAATTAATAAAACTCCTAAGACTGAATACAATTACAAATACAAAAACAAAGATGATTACTGGTTCCTTTTGTTGATATCTAAGTCTGGGTCTAAGAGCCGTACAGGTCTACTACTGGATTTAAACCAGTTTCCATGTTTACGTTTAAAGTAGTGTGCTTTCAAATTTGACTCTTTATCCCTTGCATGTTTGTTTAATAAAAAAATATTTGACCATGTAATCCTGCTATGAGAACCAAAGACCGTAGATGCTTGCTTGCATGTCTTGTTTTTTGGTGGGGAAGCTCGGCAGTTATGTTTGGACTGTTAGTTTATGTTTTTTGTTTTTCTTTTTTCTGCTTGCGTTGTTCATGTTCATATGTTCCTTACATACAGTAAGTCGCTACTAGAAATTCCTGTTACTCCTTGACACTTTTTAGCTAAGGTAAGTGTTCACAGGTAAGTTAAGCAATTTTTTTTTAGCAATGCTCTTAGGGAGTAAGGTTCATGTTTCATGGTAGAGATTCAGATTCAGCATTACCTGAACAAGGTTCGATAACTTTTCAACATGTGAATTGCAACTTCCATCTCCCAAAGCTTTTCAGTAACCTTGCACGTGCTGTGTCCAGTGGCAGCGCATTGATGACCACATACCTGACTGACCAGGTAAAACGTGCGACAGGAACACAAATCTATTAATTTTCAAAGCGCAGCTCACACTTTTACTTAGGCCTTTTTAGTCAACCTGCTTTTTCTGTTACGATTTGATTAAAAGCTCCAATGTGACACTAGTTGCTGAAAATTGCACTTTTATATGATCAAAGTTTAAAACATGGAGCGTATATGAGAAGATCTCAGGTTATGTGAATCAATGATGACATTTCCTTCTACCCCTATAGAGTGCACCTCACTGAAGGATTGTATTACGATTACTGGCATTAATTTAAACACTTACGGGACAGAACGTCGATTATTTAATTTAGCAGGTTCATATTTGCTGAATATGTTAAACATTGATTAAACAAGAAGCATTTATAAATAGAAACTAGAAGCACAGGTCACAAGAATGACTGGGATTGTAGTCCTGATGTTTACTGATTTATTATATTATTCGCATATGCTAAATTTATTCTACTTAGTCTACTCAGCCACCCTCACGCTGAGCACCGGTTCCCCCCAAGGATGCGTGCTGAGCCCTCTCCTGTACGCCCTCTACACCTACGACTGCAGCCCGGCCCACGGCAACAACACCATCGTCAAGTTTGCTGACGACACGACAGTGGTCGGTCTGATCTCGGAAGGTGACGAGACAGCCTACAGAGAGGAGGTAAAGAGACTGACAACTTGGTGCAAGGACAACAGACTGCACCTTAACTCTGCTAAAACAAAGGAGATTGTCGTCGACTTCAGGAGGAACAAGACGCTGCCGCCCCCCCTCTGCATCGAAGGCGTGTGCGTGGAGAGGGTCCACACGTTCAAGTTCCTGGGAGTACAGATCTCCGATGACCTTTCTTGGAGTCACAACACCACAGCAGTGGTAAAGAAGGTCCGCCAACGTCTGCACTTCCTGAGAGTCCTCAGGAAATTCAACCTGGACAGGAAGCTGCTGCTAGCCTTCTACCACTCGTCCATCGAGAGCCTGCTGACGTACTGTGTCTCCACCTGGTACAGCGGCTGCACTGAGGCGGACAGAGTGAGGCTCCAGAGGACAGTCAAAACAGCGCAAAGGATTATTGGCTGCCCTCTCCCCTCGCTGTCGGACATCTACACCGCCCGGTGCCTCAGAAGGGCTCTCAACATCGTCAAAGACAATACCCACCCAAACTCACACCTGTTCGACCTGTTGCCCTCTGGCAGGCGCTACAGATGCATCAAATCAAGGACCAATAGACTGAGAAACAGTTTCTTTCCGAGAGCCATCTCCATACTGAACTCTCACACACACACGAGACCACCCTAACCTTGCAAAACAGCATTGTGATGTGTTTCTATGTGCCCTATTCAGTACTGAATTCCATTGCACTGTCTTATTTATTTATCTAATTTATATATTTGTCTGTATTATTGTTGTATTGCACTGGAGAGGGGAGCCCTCTAATCTCGTTGCACACTTGAGTACAATGACAATAAAGGGATTTCTATTTCTATTTCTAATGTGTGAACTTTGTTGAAATTTTCAGTCGTGAGACAAACTTGCACATATCACATTTCCATAACCTGCACTCACATTCACAGCAATTCATGGACAAATACGACAAAGCACATTCTCCACATTGGCTGTAGAGATGCAAACATACCGAATTTGGTACTGGAGGTGTCACAGGGACGCTATCGTAAAAAGGCATTCCGAAAGACATAACAATTTGAGATTGGAGCACACACACACGCACATACAAATGCACACATGCACACCGACAAGATTACAGGGAAATGCCAGCACGAGAGACAAAGAGACTGCCCGCCGGAGAATTCCAGCCTTGGCGGGCCAGTCTTGGGGAGCAGACGTGAATCAACCTTCCAGACGATAACTAAGCTGGAGAGGATCTTCCCTTGGACGTGGACCCGTGCCGTGGGAGGGAGCGAAGACGACCGATTCAACCTACGTTATCCTTGACATAAAAAAACTCCAATAAAATCTGAAACTGGGCTGAAAGATGCGCGCCATTTTTCGACTGTGCTCGCCCGAGTACAGTTTCTCGTGAGATTAAGAAAAAGCTGCCCAGATATCTGTCTTTGTACTATTTCCTGAACACCAGAAATAGAAGAAACTAAATATCGGAGCTTTAATCAGTTGTTGGGTCTTTATTTGAACCTTTTCTTCTTGAGTACAAAAAAAACGAACACGCATTGGAGTAAGTTTGGCTTTTAAGGTTCATTTACCAACTACTTTTTATTTTCCTCGGTGACTCAACTTCAACAATACGTATATAGTAGAGGTGTCAGAAAAACGCGTTATTAATGGGATTAATCCAACCCACTTTTAACGCTGTCAATTTTTGTAACATTTTGTTCTAATAAAAAATGTAGTCCTATGACGTAGCGCTGACGCTTATGAGACCGGGAAAAAACATCAAGCACGCGAAATTTAGGACACACCTGCATGGAGTTTTTGCCAGTTTATAGAACTAAAAGCATCATGGTGAGTGGTAAAAATGACGCAAATTAAATTCTGAATGGCAAGTTTTATTTAAAAAAAAGTTACCTCAATGGTGTCGTTGATAAGAGCAAAGTCATTTGTGTGTATTGCCATCGTGAACTGAATTCCCATCAAAGCACATCCAGTTTAAAATACCATTTGATGGCCAAGCACACCCCTGATGCCAATTCTCCAGCCCCTTGTCAAACCCAGGCATCACCAGGATAATTTGCGACAGAAACCGATGGATGGGTCAATTTAAAAGAGACTCACCGAAGCCATCGTTAAGTGGGTGGCCACTGCCTGTTCGGATCGTGGAGGACGAAGGTCTGGCTGAAATACTTTGCATTGCATCCAACGACTGCACTTACAAATTGTCCTCGAGATACACCATTGCAACCCGCATTCAAGACTTGCAGGAAGCGGAGAAGGCGGAAGCAGTCGCACTCGGTACCCTCGGTATGACAGCCCATTATTTTGACCCATTTCATTTGCACTTTGTTGGCATTTTATATTTCTTATATGACTCCAATTTGATCCCTTAGAAAGGCTGTTGAGATGCTGTTTTGAGTCAAATACTATGATTTGTTTTTTCAATTAAAAAAATTAAGTATTTGCATAAAAACAAAAAAATCAATTTAAAGGTATTGCAATTCAATAAAATATTGAATTATATACATAATGTACAAAAAAATGGGAGGGATTTTTTTTACAACGAATAAATTGTGCGATTAACTACGAGTTAATTATGAAAAATGCGATGAATTATAATTAAATATTTTAATCGCTTGACAGCACTAGTATACAGTACAAAATATAACAATTAAAATGCTTTTTAGTCAGTTAAATATTTTTTACAAAGTTTGAACCACGTAGTAGTTTAATATTAACATCCTATTTGGATGGGAAAGCTATAACACAGCCATGTCACGGCTCACTTCACCAATTAGACGCTATTCCACTGCTCGACGCTCGGTGTAGGTACTAGATAGGGACGGATTGCTAGACGGGAGAGGCGATCAAGATGGCGTCCTGGGCGGTGGATGCGTAGCGAGCTCCGAAACTATTCTGTATCACGTTAAAAAAAGGCGGATAAACCAGACTCGAGATATGTTATATTGCTATGTGAACCAAAAAAATAGCAGCTAACGTGGTTGTTAGTGTGAATTCGTCAAGGAGAAAAAGTTGCTAATTGACTGACTGCTAAATAGCAACTTTCGGGCCTTGATATCCACCAATAGATTGTGGCAGTGATGTCAGGAAAAAGAGATAGTAAACGTATCGACAAGAATATGTCTCTGTTGAGCCAGGAAATTGAAACATTTGACGGCTTGTGCGCACCGCTCTCCGAGTCACCACTCAGCAGTCCATCTGGGAAAAAACAATGTACGAAAGCAAAGGAGCACAAAGAGGTCTGCAGTGCGAATAAAATGGACTCTGAGCCCGTGAACCTCTCAAATGCTGACATTCTGAAAGCTGTCGTTGAACTGACGGCGCGTTTCACTGCTCTTGAGCTGAATTTGTCTCAAAATACAAAAGTCATCAATGAGATATGGGAGCACATGAACAGAATCGAGATAAGGGTAGAGAAGAATGAAGAAGACATAAGGAGCAACAAAATAAAGTTGGACACCGCTGGAGAACAAGTCTCAGGGGCTGCGGAGACAGAGTGAGGATGCGGAGCGCTACAGCCGGAGATGGAATCTACGCCTGTATGGGATGAAGGAGACGGTCACAGAGAATATTCGAAAAGAAGTATGCCGGCTCCTTGCAACACTTGCACCAGAAGATAAGGAGAAACTGGGCTTTCTTGTTGACATAGTTCACAGAGTTGGAGTCAGGCGCGAGGATGAAACTCGGCCCGTCGTCATTCAATTTACTATGAGATCTTTCAAAGACAAACTGTGGAGAACATCACGAGATCACAAGATCTTGAAAGAGAAGAAACTTATTGTCAAGGAGGATCTGACGCTCAGTCACATGTTGCAACGAAACAAGCTTTGACCACTGGAGGAGGCTGCTAGGAGACAGGGGAAGCGGGCTGGCTTTTGTGGTCCCGACGCGTACATCGAGGGGAAGAAGGTGACGACGACCGACTGATGAAGATGTGTACCCAACTGGTTTCTTATCAAAGGTTCTCTCGTTAACAAGTTACACTGGTGATGATGTTTAACAGATCCTGGTTTACAATACAATTTTTTTTTTACAAGGTACTCGTAGTTGAAGCTCGAGCTACTGTTGGTTAGCGCATTTTTTTTTTTTATCTCTATCTATATTTATTTGTTGTTGTTGACATTATTCAACGCTGATTTATGACAAAATTTGAGTTTAGTGCCTTAAGCTTATGTTCAACAAATGTCAGGGGGTTGCGCGATAAAACAAAGCGAAAAGCTGTATTCCTTTTTTGTAGACGCTATAATGTAAACTTAATTTTTTGACAAGAAACACACTCATGCAGCGATGATGAAAAGTTCTGGAAATCACAACGGGGGGGACCAATTATTTTTTTCGCACGACTCAAATCACTCTGCTGGAGTTGCGGTTTTATTGAACAAGTTTAATGGGGACGTTTTGGAACATTGGCTCGATGTGGAGGGGAGATGGATCATTTTGGTTGTGAAAGTGGACAATATGACGTTTATTATTTGCAATGTTTATGGACCCAATAGATCTGGACAAGCAAAAGAGCTATTTCTAAACTTTCTCTTAAATTGGATAATCTAAAGGAAAAATACAAGGAATCTATTTTTGTCATTGGTGGAGACTAAAATGACGCTCCAGATGAAGAAATGGATCGGTGGCCTCCAAGAACTCTTTCAAACTCTGGATTTCAACCCACTTTATTTTTATGTGACAAATGTGCTTTCGGATGCTTGGAGATTCATGAACCCTGATGCCAGAGACTACACATGGACCAACATGAGTAGATCCGTTTAGTCAAGGATTGATCTTTGGTTGTTAGCCACAAAAGGGTAACAGTATATATCTGACGTATCTCATGCCCATGCTCCGCTGTCTGACCACAAAGTCATACATTTAAGATTGAAGGGTTCGAAAGAAAAGACAAATATTAGGGGGTATTGGAAGTTAAATAATAATATTTTGAAAGACAAACAATTTAAAGAAAGTGTAGAATTACTTGCTGAGGATATCTTTAATGCGAAAGAAATGTACCCAATACAGAAATGGGAATTCTTTACATTTAAAGTGAGAGATTCTGCGATGAAAAGGCCTAAGGAAAACAAGAAGCCAAACACGAGTAAAGATGATCGTTTGTTGACCCAACTGCGACAGTTGAATTCTAAACAAATATTATCTGAAGACGAGAAAAGAGAATTTCAAAATCTCAGTGACGGTTTAGATCATATGTATATTAATTAGGCCAAAGGTGCTTTTATCAGGTCCAGAACTAAGTGGTTAGAAGAAGGCGAAAGGAATTCAAGTTACTTTTTTGGTCTCGAAAAAAGAAATAGGCGACGCAATAACATTGTCTCTCTCAATATTAATGACACAATCAGTACAGACCCTGCTGAGATTTCAAAATGTGTTACTTCATCTTATGGCAAATATACACCTCAGTGTTTGACCAAGCAAAATGTGACACAATTATGGAGAAAATTGGCCAGTTTATTCCAAAAATATCTGCCCAATTTCAAGAAAATTGCGATAATGAGCTTTCTTGTGAAGAAATTACTGATGCTGTTCATTCGATGAAACGAATGAAGTCACCTGGATGTGATATAATTAAGGATGTTTTATTTCTTGTGTACAAGGATTGCTTAAATCGAAAAGAAATGGCAACCACGCAGGATTTCATTAATACAATTATGCCTGTGGGCAATCCTTTTGTAACAGAAGAAAATTCTTTATGTGCGATTGGAAAGATTTTTGTTTTCATAAAGTCTTCAGAACTATAGAGATTGCCATTATGATCAAAAAGATCTGCAATTAAAGTTATGCCCATTATAGAGACTTTTACGCTCACAGAATTCGGAGAGTTTGATTGGCAATTTTGTTACTGAATAGTTACATCCAAGCCAAAATTTCAAACCTCCTACTTTCTTGAAAATATTGTTAGGAATAAAGGACCATAATGAATTTGGACATTGGAGACAGTTCTTGATGATATCAATTGGAACAGAGCTTGGTTATACCCCTTTAAATTCTGTATCTCAAATAAGTGCAAAGAAATTCATTTCAAAATCTTACACAATATCTATCCAAGTAAGGTAATTATTTCCAATTTTGTTGATATTAGTGCAACTTGTTCCTTTTGCCAAATTGATCCGGAAACCATCATTCACTTATTTTGTCGCTGCTCAGTTACATCTAAGTTTTGGAGTGATGTAAGGGACTTTATTTTGACGAACACCGGCAAATGTATAACGATTGAGTCTAAAGATAGCATAACTGTTTTGACTCTGAAGATGTATCACTCCGTTATGTGATGAATGTTACTAATTTACTTTTGGGGAAATTCCACATTCATAAGGCAAATTTCTTTCATTCTTCTCCTCTTCTTTGTGTGTTTTTGTTTGAGCTGCATTCATATGTACATGTACTGTCCCTCGTGAAAAACAAGAAAAGTCTGCACACGTTGTCACACTTAGCTGAGACGTTTTCTGTCTCCCCTGACCAAATTGGGAATGTGTTAAAGTGTTGAGTCCTTTGTTTTTTCAGATAAAATGTCAAATTACAGCGTAATTATTGTATTAGGTTGGTTGTATTGTTGTTGTATTTTTGTTGTTCTTGTTAATGTGCATTTCGTTCATACATTGTTCTGTTTCATTTGATTGTAAAAATGCTATTTTTGTGAGTTGTGCAAATGTTAAATAAAGCCATTAAAAAAATAACTAAAAATAATAAAGAGAAAATTGGGTTTGCTAGATGTGGAGGGGTCCTTTGGTAGCCTTCGCATCTGCTGATGACTTTTGACTCCATGTTTGTCACTCCTGTTTGTTACATTTGTATGTTCTGAGTTACGAAATAATCACAATTAAAACAATAATAATAAAGTAGAACATTTACTGCTACTTTTGCGAGTATCATCCTTTTTTTTTTTTTCCGTTTGGTGTCCTCTGCGTGCCTGTAGAAAACGTCACGTCAATGCTACGTTGCTTTGGGAATCAGACCGGTTAAGTGTCGGAGGAAAATTTTGGGAATGTTTTATTAAGAAATGTTTTACACTATATACAGACATTCTATTCCTACAATCGTGTAGCCTGAGTGAACCACTGGGCAAAGAAATATATTTGAAAATACGTGTTAACGTGTGACGTCATTAGCAAGCGCGCAGCCTCCGAAGGATCCCGTCCACATCTAGTACCTACACCAGCAACACAAGACGACGATACAAAACGGTTATATACTCATTTTATGAAGAGCTATGATGCAACAATGAAATATAAAGTAAACGTCTATATAATCACATTATAAATGTTAATTTGTAAACCTTTACCCACCTGAAAAACAGGTTAAAGTGTGAGGTGGTGTAGAGCCAGCGACACTGCAGTCGGTTGTTCGCCAATTCTCATCGGCAATGAGGAAATGGCTGCGCGCATGCGCGATTGACGACCATCGCAGGTGTCGCAGGCTTACCACTCGGCTCACACTGCCATCTCCTGACCAAGTTGAATGATTGTCTGACACGCCAGAATATCAGAGGGGAAATAAAAATCAGTCTCAGATGTCTTGACAAAAAAAAATAAAAAAAAACATACACCACTGTGATCACACACAGTGGGTATCACACAGTGCCGGTTGGGAGTATGACTGTACTTATAGGATCAGTATAAAAAGTTTCAATGTTCTCGCAGAATCGAGGTTCAAAGCCATGTGCAGGCAACAATTCAAAAAGTAACTGATTTTCCAATTTATCAAAAGCCTTTTGAAAGTCAATGAATAGGATGAATCCTTGGTCTTCTATCCATCCATCCATTATCTGTACCGCTTGTCCTCACAAGGGTCGCGGGGCTGCTGGAGTCTATCCCAGCTATCATCGGGCAGTAGGCGGGGGACACCCTGAACTGGTTGCCAGCCAATTGCACGGCACACAGAAACAAACAACCATTCACGCTCACATTCATAATCAATCAGCCTGCCATGCATGTATTTGGAATGTGGGAGGAAACCGGAGTACCTGGCGGAAACCAACGCAGGCACGGGAAGAGCATGCAAACTCCACACCGGATGGCCGGAGCCGGGATTGAACTCACGACCGATGCTGTCTCTCACTGTGAGGCCATCGTGCTAACCAGTCGGCCACCGTGCCACCCTGGTCTTCTATCTCATCATAATAATCTAAGAGGTCTTTAATGAATTTGATGTCAATATGAATTGATCTTTTGTTTACAAAGCCCGATTGTGTTTCACGGATAATTAGTATTTAATTTCTTAAAGTCTGTCATTATATATGTATGTTTGTCGCTTGTAGTTATTATTTAGAAGTACAATGCTTTCATAGTTTTGGATTTTTGTCCAGTTTCGGGATTAGAGCGATCATACCTTGTTTCGTTCTCGTTAATAGGATTAGATTATTGATTGTTCCCTTAAAAACTTGAAAAAGTATGTTCCTATGTGATTTCCAGAAGTGTCTGTAAAAGTTGCCAGCTAAGCCATCTGTCCCTGGTGAGCGGTCTAGTTTTAAACACATAAAATAGCCTTATCAACCCTTACAAAAAAGAAGTTTATCTAAGTATACTGCAAGTATACTTGTTTTATACTAAAACATAGGCAGTATACTTTAAGTGTACTTAGAAATACTAGGTTTTATAAACTTCACAGAAGTATGCTTAAAAATACTTGGCTTGTACTGAAAAGTATACAGAAAAGTCCAAGATAAAATTTTACTTACATGGAATCTTAAAGTATACTCGTTCCTTCTGTAAAGTACACAGGAAAAATACAAGGTTATAAGGACATTAATACTGCGACTTACATCTATATGAAAGCATATATTGTACTCTACCTCAAAGTGCGAATACTTAGCCCTGTCCATATTGGTCGTTTCCGATTCATGTTTGCATTAACGTTAGAAGAACAAATATGTTTTTCACTATATTGAAAAGCAGTTGTACATGTTGAACATTCTAGTGCTGTAGTTTTCAGGTTTACAATTGCGCCGTAAATGTGCTCAACTGCATTCTTTATATACATTAAAAACACACAAAAAGATTCAGAAACATTTGACTTGACTTGATTAATCCAGGTTTTAGTCCCTTTCATAAGGATTTGGCAGTGGCGTCATATACACAGCATCATGTGTTTCAACAAGACATTTCAGGCCAGACAGCTGAAATTATTTTCATTCTTTTAACATCATATGTAGCGTCGGTTGAAATAATGAAGCTTTACTGGTGGTCCGAAGTTTCTCCTTTTATTCCTTTTGTCTCGTACACACAAAACCTCTTACACCTGGCGCTAAAAAATAAACAAACATGACGCCACGAGATTCAATTCTCTCTATACATGCAAAGTGCACTTAATTAAACGCATATTCAAATCAGAAACATAAATCTGTAGACCGATAAACACAAATATTCACCTTATTGACACTTTCAACCGGGCTAAGTATCTTTAAATTATCAATCTTGTCGTCGGAGAATCCTTTTTTTCTTTCTTCCGAATCGTCTTGATACGGACTGTCAAACAGCATCCATTCAGGAGTTATCCACTTCCGTGTTCCTTCAAAGTAAAACTTCCGCCCAACAGGAAGTAAAAAAAAAAAAGTCTGGTACAGTGAACCCTCGCTACTTCGCGCTTCACCTTTCGCTTCAGTGCTTCGCGGGTCTAAAAAATATTCGGGGCATTGTAGTTTCGCCGAGCGGCACAAGGGGGCGCTGGAGCGGTTAGACGGCCGGCGTGCGCCGAAGAGGAGAGTGGACGAAGAAGAGCACGTTCCCCCGGGCACGATTTGGGGCGACGTTTTGCGCGGTTCGGACCGTACCAGAGCTTCGGCCGGCGTGCGTGGCAGTTAAGCCGTAGAGGAGCACCTTCCCCGGGCACGGGCGCGGCGACATTTCGCTTCGCTCGGGACCGTGCAAGAGCTCCGGAGGAGACCGGCCGGCGTGCGTGGCAGTTAAGCCGAAGAGGAACAACTTCCGCCCGGGCATGAGCGGAGCGCGAGGCTGTCAGTTATGAATGAATAAATAAATAAATGAAGAATGCCACCTTTCATTTCACAGGGCACACCGGACGGCGTACCAGCAGGTAAAAGTCGAAGTAATTAAATAAATACAAAAAGAAGTAATTGAATAAATACAAAAATAATGGCTGGGGAATAAAAAAATAAGTTTTAATAATAATTTGTTTTGTTATAACATGAATTTCACTCTCTCTCTCTCTCTACCCGTATATATATATATATATATATATATATTTTTTTTTTTTTTTTAAGCATTTTTTAAGGTGCGCCGCTACTTCGCACTTTTTTTTTTTTTTAAACATTTTTGAAGGTGCGCCGCTACTTCGCGGATTTTCAGTTTTCGCGGGTGGTCTCGGTCCCCATTAACCGCGATAACCGAGGGTTCACTGTATTGCAAAACAAATTCGCTAATAGGCCCATAGTCCTTTACACCATATATGAATGTACTTTTCACATTGATCTGTGAGTTTGTACATACTGGGTTAACTGATTTAGTAAGAGCCTCAACTAAAACGCAACATAGTTTGGCACATGAACAAAATGCAGAAAACGAATGTGAACATGCTTGTTTGAAAACAACCAGATCTTTGATTAAACAAAATGTGCCATCTTTCAAGCATATAGCACTATTGTACCTCTTCTTCAGTCTGTCATAGTTTTGACTGCGATATAAAACTCCATTGATCAAAAACCGGTTATAAAACCAGAAGCAGTTGTTTAGATTTGCACAAAACATCTCCGATCTGATCCCAAATTGTCGTGTCTTTTTGCAATGACGTCCTAGTGAGCCGTCCAGTGGCCAATTCGTAGTGTCTGCAGCTCTCAAGCCCATGTGCCAAATGTGCTTTATCATATTTGTTCTGTCTATGAGTAAGTGTGCGCTGTAAATGTGAGTGTTGGTCATGAAAATACTATGTGCGTGCGTTGTCTACAAAGGAAAATTCGACACAGTTTAACTAAGTAATATCAATCTAGCATATGAGAAATATATGATAATCAGGAAATATCATCCAATCCAAGTCTATACTGTTCACGGTCCTTCTAGTCAAGTCAATTTTATTTGTATAGCCCTTAATCACAGACAGTATAAAAGGGCTTCTAGTTCCATTTGATAAATGCTTCTTGTTTAATCAATGTTTAACACCTGCCATTAATATGAACCTGCTTTTATTTACTGATTGACATTCCGTCGCGTAAATGTTTAAAATAATAACACTAACCGTAATACAATACTTCAGTTTGCAGTGTTTTTTTTCACCATCCTCTATCCCTTTGAACTTTCCTTCCATACATTTGATCAAATTTTCCTTGTAGTTGCAAAGGTTTAAGGTCATTGTCTGAGATTGTAGGACACAAAGCAATTGCAAGTTTGTCTTTTATCTTTTCTTCTTCAATAGTTTTTCTTTTTAAATTGCTCAGTATACAAAATTGAATATTGACGAATTTAATATGTCAAAAATTCAAATTTTTGGGTACATTACTCAAATGATTCATTTTCAAGGGTGTTTTTTATAAGGTCCTCAATGCCTTGACAAAAATCGAAACACAGAGGATTTTCCGGTATCCATTTTTTTCTGGCAGGTTTTGGGAGAGGCGTTACGTGAAGGTAATACAGTGAACCCCCGGTTATCGCGGTTAATGGGGACCGAGACCACCCGCGAAATCTGAAAATCCGCGAAGTAGCGTCGCACCTTAAAAAAAACAAAACAAAAAAAAAAAACACCGTGTATATATATACTTCGCACCAATATATATATATATATATATATATATATATATATATATATATATACTGGAAGAGAGAGAGAGAGTTAGAACAAAAAAACTAATTATTATTAAAACTTATTATTTTTTTATTCCCCAGCCATTATTTTTGTATTTATTCAATTACTTCTTTTTGTATTTATTTAATTACTTTGACTTTTACCTGCTGGTACGTTATGTTGTTGTCGTTGTGTTGCTCTCTCTCTGATCGGCGTGGTTGCGGCCAACAGCAGCCGTTTTTGGCTTAATAATAAAAGCGTTCGCTGATGGACAAATTGGCCTGATTTATTATACAACGTTACAATATTTATTATAATCACAATATAGTCAGTGTAATCAGCGCGTCTCGCAGCAGCTGATGGCATGGCGCGAGACGATCGCTGGAGGAACGCCCACACAGCTGAAAAAACAAAAACACACGCGGCATGACAGGCACGGATCATGACAGTGAAATGAAAGGTGTCATTCTTCATTTATTTATTTATTCATTCATAACTGACAGCCTCGCTCTCCGCCGTTGCCCGGGCGGAAGGTGCTCCTATTCGGCTGAACTACCACGCACGCCGGCCGGTCTCCTTCGGAGCTCACGCACGGTCCCGAACGAAGCCAAATGGCGCCGCGCGAGTGCCCGGGCGGAAGTTGTTTATCTTCGGCTTGACAGCCACACACGCCGGCCGGTCTCCTTCGGAGCTCACGCATCGTGTCCGTCGCCACCAATCGTGTCCGGGGGAACCTGCTCTTCTTCGGCCACTCTCTTCTTCGTCCACTCTCCTCTTCGGCGCACGCCGGCCGTCTAACCGCTTCAGCGCCCCCTTGTGCCGCTCGGCGAAACTACAATGCTCCCGAATATTTTTTAGACCCGCGAAGCACTGAACCCACGAAAGGTGAACCGCGAAGTAGCGGGGGTTCACTGTATTTCACATTTGAAAATTTGATTGCGTACATCATCAAAATTAACCAGTAATCTAGTCTGGACTTTGCTGAACCATCCAGTTTGAACCAGCTATATTGTCTTTTATCTGGATTTCTTTGTCTGCCATGGGTCAATAAGATTTAAGAAGTCATAGTAATGGGACAATGTACAATTTAGGTGTAGAGAATTATACTTGCTGGGAAATCTGTCGAGCCATTCGTCTTTAACCATATTCCAGTCGCCTCCTAAAATAATGTTTTCTGATACTTCAACTCCAAATGAAATATGTATCACTTCTTTTATTTTAGAGAGGAGACTTATTTTGTGCTATGCTGCAATGACCATAAATATTCCCCAGATCAGATCATCAGATATAGTAGTAATTATTTTGGCTTGATTATTGAATAGAATTGCTACACCAGCAGATGATGAAGTACCATGTGAAAAAAATATTTTGTCTCAAGATTAAGTTGTCCAAAAATGTTCATCTGTTTCATTCGAATGAGTTTCCTGGAGCAAAACAAATTGTGCTAGTTTGATTTTGCAGTATAGAAATAAGACCTTCCTTTTGATACTTTACCTTGGACATTGAGTATTAAACATTAATTGTTTCAAATGACATTTTAGTAACCTTGTCATTCACATCCACATTCACACACACACACACACACCACATCATTAAAAATAAAAATTCATATCCTAAAAATTTGAAAGTTTGTGGATTCATTTTGGCGCTTCGCCTAGTCTCATGGGTTTCAGCTTTTATTTTTGATGGATAGTGAATAATACAGTTCAGCGCTTATTTAATTGACTCAATTAACTAACTATGCACCCTTATCAATCATTAGTGTACAAAACTTAACATTTAGTATGTTAATATAGTATCTGTAACTCAATTACCAGTTCCGTGTGCAATTTCAATATTAAACAGTTATCTCAACAAAAAGCACAATCGGAAAAATGTTTATGCACAGTAAAACAGGTAAGCCATCTCTGGGTATTTTACAATTCAGTCTTCATGGGAAAACATTCAACAATTTGATTTTCTTGTTTAATACATAGTTCTGCACAGCAGGTGGCAGACGAGCACCTCAAAACGTCAGATGTCATCCGCCGACCACGAAAGAAGAATGTGATGGAGGTTCTCCCTCTTCTGTCGGTCAACCTGAGAATTATGTTCTTGAGGATAAAAGTTGGTGAGGGGGGGTTGTTTTCAGTCACTTTAATGTACGTATGAGGGGATTCATTTTTTTAATTGGCTGTTGTTTGACATTATTTTAGTTTATTTTATTAATTGTGTCATTAAATGGCTGTGGGGGTTGGAGGGTCACCTTCGTGTGTGGGGGTGTGAGCGTGTGTGGGGGTGTGTGCGCGTGTATGTGTGTTTCAAGGTCTCGTGCAAGGCGAGTGGCTCAATCCCGATGTAAGGAGCTGCTTCCCCAGCCGCGGCTGAGAAAGCAGTGTAGATGGAACCCTTTAACCGCGGACACAGGAGATGCAGCGTTTAACAGGATGTTTATTAGAACACAGGTACTTACAATGCAAATTGGCGTGGAGCCGACGAAGGACAACATAAAGCGCTGGAGGGCAAATCCACTCCAGGGGGGAAACGATATCGACAACAGAAAGAGCTTGCAACGCAAGAAAGGAGAACGAGAACGGAAATCGCTTGCCGCAAAAGGGCAAGGGGAGTCAATCAGAAATGAGCGAAGGGATCCGACGAGAGCAGGGCGCGATGCGTAGTCAATGGGCGTAACGAGGGTCATAACAAGAGGTTCGAGAAATCAATACAAGGCGTGGTACGTGGCGTGAGCAATCGGAAGGAATAATCCGACACTGACTAGTCAGTGTCGGAGGCTTAAATACAGGGCGGCAATCAAGACATGACAGGATACAGCTGAGTTACCGGTGGGCGTGCCTCTCCGGCCGTGAAAACATGGCATGATGAAAATGCCGGGAGACACGCCCACGGGTCAGCTGAGAAAACAAAAACAGAGACCGAAAAACACGTGGCGAGACAGAGACGGATCATGACAGTACCCCCCCCTTAACGGACGCCTCCTGGCGGACTACCTGGCTTGCCCGGGTGGCTATCATGGAAGTCTTTCATAAGAGTGGGGTCCATAATCCAGGAGCGGGGGACCCATTGGCGCTCCTCCGGTCCGTAGCCTTCCCAGTCTACCAGGTACTGCACACCCCGGCCCCTGCGCCTGGAGTCCAGAATCTCCCGCACCGTGTACACCGGACCTCCCTCGATGATCCTCGGCGGTGGAGGTGGGGCGGATGGAGGAAGCAGTGGGCAGGAGGAGGCGGGCTTGAGGAGGGACACGTGGAAGACGGGGTGGACCTTCATGGTAGTCGTGAGCTTGAGCTTGACCGCCACCGGGTTGATGACGGAGTCGACCTCGAACGGGCCCAAGAAGCGTGGACCCAGCTTGCGTGAGGAGCCTGCAAGGTTGAGATCGCGGGACAAGAGCCATACCTTGTTGCCCGGGTGGTAGGTCGGGGCCGGTCGGCAACGGCGGTCAGCGATCTGCCGGTTGCGTTCGGCGGTGCGGGACAAGGCCGCTCGGGCCTCCCGCCAGACATGGTGGGCGCGCTTGAGGTGCAGCTGGACGGAGGGTACCTCGACCATCCCCTCCTGGGACGGGAAGAGCGGGGGCTGGTAGCCGTAGGCCGCCATGAAGGGCGACTGTCCCGTGGCCGACGACACCAGAGTATTGTGGGCGTATTCCAGTATTCCACCCAGGGCAAGTGGTCCGCCCATGACGATGGTCGGTCGCTGCATACGCACCGAAGTGTGGCCTCTAGGTCCTGGTTGGCCCTCTCGGAATGCCCGTTCGACTAGGGGTGGTACCCGGAGGACAGGCTTGACGTGGCCCCCAGCGCTCGGCAGAACAGCTTCCAGACCCGTGAGACGAACTGCGGGCCGCGGTCCGACACAAGGTCGGCAGGAATCCCATGGAGCCTGAAGACATGTAAAATCAGCAATTTAGCGGTTTCAAGAGCCGAGGGGAGTTTCGGCAGGGCGACGAAATGAGCGGACTTGGAAAAACGATCGACGACGGTGAGGATGACAGAGTTGCCCCTGGAGGGGGGCAGGCCGGTCACGAAGTCCAAGGCGATGTGTGACCAAGGTCGGGTAGGAATAGGTAATGGATGAAGTAGCCCTGCCGGCGGCTGGTGCGACGCCTTGCTCGTCGCGCAGGCGGGGCAGGCCTTGACATAGTCCTTGACGTCGGCCCTTAGCTCGGGCCACCAGAAGCGCTGGGCGACGAGGCCGAGGGTGCGGCGAACTCCGGGGTGACAGCCCACCCGGGAGGAGTGTCCCCACTTTAGTACCTCCCCGCGAAGCTGATCCGGCACGAACAACCGGCCCGCCGGGCATCCAGATGGTCCGCCGTCGCCTTCCTGTGCCCGCTGAATGCGCTGCTCGATTTCCCAGCGCAGGGATCCCACCAGGCGGTGGTCCGGGATGACGCTGTCCGGTTCCGCCTCCTCCGCCACGGGATCGTGGACTCTTGACAGGGCGTCGGACTTGACGTTCTGGGAGCCGGGTCGGTAGGTCAGAACGTAGTCAAAGCGGCTGAGGAGCAAGGACCACCGTGCCAGGCGTGGACTTAGTCTCTTGACGGATCGGATATATGACAGGTTCTTGTGGTCGGTGTACACGGTGAACGGATGGGGCGCGCCCTCCAGCCAGTGGCGCCATTCCTGGAGGGCGATGACGACGGCCAGCAGCTCCCGGTTCCCCACGTCATAGTTGGCCTCGGCAGGGGTGAGGCGGCGAGAAAAGAAGGCGCAGGGGTGGAGCCTCTGGTCGACCGGGGAGCGCTGGGACAGCACCGCCCCCACCCCTGAATCAGACGCATCTACTTCTACCATGAAAGGGAGATCGGGGTTAGCATGGTGTAAAACGGGCGGGTTAGTGAAAGCTTTCTTGAGGGCCGAAAACGCGTCTTCAGCAGCCCGATCCCACGCAAAGCGCGTCTTGGTGGATGTGAGGCGCGTAAGGGGTAGCGCTCGGCGGCTGTAGTCCTGAATAAAGCGTCGATAGAAATTAGCGAACCCGAGAAAACGTTGGAGCTGTTTACGGTTTGTGGGTGTCGGCCAATCCACCACGGCGCTTATCTTGGCCGGATCGGCCTTAAGCTGCCCCTCCTCTACTATGAAGCCCAAAAATTGAACCGAGCGTGCGTGAAACTCACACTTCTCCGCTTTCACGTATAGGCGGTTCTGGAGAAGGCGCTGTAACACGGCCCGGACGTGGTGCTGGTGCTCCTCGATGGAGCGAGAGAAAATCAAGATATCGTCGAGGTAGACGAAACACGAGACGTTTAACATGTCGCGGAGCACGTCGTTAATTAAATTCTGGAACACGGCGGGGGCGTTGGTCAACCCAAAAGGCATGACCCGGTACTCGAAGTGCCCTATGGGGGTTTTGAACGCGGTCTTCCACTCGTCCCCCTCCCTAATGCGCACTAAATGGTAGGCACTGCGCAGATCTAATTTTGTGAACACCGTGGCGGATTGCAGCGGGCGAAAGCGGAGTCGAGCAGCGGGAGAGGGTACCGGTTCATTACCGTGATTTCGTTTAACCCCTTGTAATCTACACATGGGCGTAATGTCTTATCCTTCTTTGGAACGAAGAAGAAGCCCGAGCCTACCGGGGACTTCGACGGCCTAATCAGCCCTGCCGCAAGGGACTCGGAAATATACGCCTTCATCGCCGCTTGCTCCGGCTGAGAGAGCTTATATAGGCGCGCCGATGGGAGGGGCGCGCCGGGCACCAAATCTATGGCGCAGTCGTACGGGCGGTGGGGAGGCAGGGACTGGGCCCTATCTTTACTAAAAACCCCCCGGAGGTCGTGGTAGACTCGGGGCACGTTATCGAGACAGATCACCTCGGGGGTTGAGGACCGGGGGCTCGGCCCCTCCTCCGCCGCGCGTAAGCAATTTGCGTGACAATGGGGGCTCCAGTTGTCGATAGACAACCGGTCCCAATCGATGACGGGTCGGTGGCGACGTAACCAGGGTAGACAGAGAACGATGGGGGCCGCTCTGGACGGCATAACAAAAACCGCCCACCTCTCTACGTGGTTGCCTAGGACTCTTAACGTAAGTGGGGGGGTTACCTGCCTGATCTCCGCCAGGAGCTGCCCGTCGAGGTCACAGACCCTCTTGGGCTTCGCGAGAGTTTCTACCGTGCAACCTAACTTGGCGACCAACCCGGGGTCAATAAAGCAGTCGTCGGCGCCGGAGTCCACTAACGACTGGACGCTATACCGGGCGCCCGGAGCGATTACCTCTCCACTCAACTCAATTCTCTTAGGTGCTTCGGGCTCCGTATCCCCCCGATCGGTAGGGAGATCGTCGGCGACCTCCCCCTGAGGGGAGGGAGGATCGGGTGGCACGGCGGACGACTTACAGAGTTCCTTGGGGGTTGCCGGCGGAGAGCCGCGTTGGGGGCGTGCCGGGCAGGAGGACACGCGGTGACCAGACGTGGCGCAGTAGAAACACGATCCGGAACGCAGACGTCTTTGGCGCTCCGTCGAATCCAGCCGGCCCCCTCCCAGCTGCATCGGCTCGTCGGCGGGGCGAAAAGCGGCGACCGGGTGACGCGCCGCCTCGGTGCGCGGCTGCTCAGCTCCCCTCTCCTGGCGTCTCTCTCGCAGGCGATTGTCCAAGCGGATTGCCAAGGAGATGAGCTCCTCCAGGGAGGAGGAGTCCTCGCGAACGGCGAGCTCGTCCTTCAGGGCCGTATTGAGTCTGCGGCGGAACAAAGTCCGTAAGGAAACGTCATTAAATCTGCTCTCCGCCGCGCAAATGCGGAAGGCGATCGAGTAGTCAGCAACGGATCGGCTGCCCTGGGTGCAGTCGAGGAGTTCCCCCCCCGCCGCCCTCCCCTGAACTGGGTGGTGGAAAACCCGCTCGAATTCCTCCAGGAAAGCGGGAAAGGAGGAACGAAGATCGGACCGGGCATTGCTCACGGCCACGGCCCAGGCGCTGGCTTGGCCGGTCAACAGGCTTATCATGAATGCCACCTTGGCGCTGTCGAGAGCATAGGTGATTGGTTGCTGATCGAAGATCAGACGGCACTGGTGAATAAATTGCGCGCAAGTGCCGGGATCCCCTCCGTAGCGAGGGGGGTGTGGTAAATTTGGCTCCCGTCCGAAAAAGGCGGTTGGGGAGGCTCCGGCCGCGAGAACCGTCGGATCGGGGGTTTCGCCGGTCCGCGGCAGGAGGCTGCCAAGGTGGGTGTCGAGAATCTCGAGGCGGTGGGACAGCTGGCCGACGACGCTGCGGAGCTCCGCGAGTTCTGCCGACTGCTGCCCCACCATCTCTCCTTGACTGGCCAAGGCTCTATACACTCTCGCTGCGTCCGCAGGGTCCATGGTGGTCGGATTATTCTGTAAGGAGCTGCTTCCCCAGCCGCGGCTGAGAAAGCAGTGTAGATGGAACCCTTTAACCGCGGACACAGGAGATGCAGCGTTTAACAGGATGTTTATTAGAACACAGGTACTTACAATGCAAATTGGCGTGGAGCCGACGAAGGACAACATAAAGCGCTGGAGGGCAAATCCACTCCAGGGGGGAAACGATATCGACAACAAAAAGAGCTTGCAACGCAAGAAAGGAGAACGAGAACGGAAATCGCTTGCCGCAAAAGGGCAAGGGGAGTCAATCAGAAACGAGCGAAGGGATCCGACGAGAGCAGGGCGCGATGCGTAGTCAATGGGCGTAACGAGGGTCATAACAAGAGGTTTGAGAAATCAATACAAGGCGTGGTACGTGGCGTGAGGCTTAAATACAGGGCGGCAATCAAGACATGACAGCTGAGTGACCGGTGGGCGTGCCTCTCCGGCCGTGAAAACATGGCATGATGAAAATGCCGGGAGACACGGCCACGGGTCAGCTGAGAAAACAAAAACAGAGACCGAAAAACACGTGGCGAGACAGAGACGGATAATGACACCCGATACCCACACTACACTCTCATGACGTATGTACGGCGTACAAGTGTTTGAGAGCACTGCCAAAGCATATTGCCGACAATTCTTTTAGGATTTGACCAACATACCATGAAACTGCCGATGTTCGGTGGAATTCTTGCGTCGGTGACGAAAAAATGAGTCTCTTCAAGTGTACATATCAAATTATTACATAATTTATCAGTTGTATGTGTGTAATTTCGATTAATGTTTAAAGTCACCCACTTGTTTTGTCCAAGTGCAGCTACCGTACTTGGCGACCTTTTGCATATGCTGCAGATCGATTAGGCGCCGCAAATGGTTCAAATGGAGCCATAGCTCCTATCAGTGGGAAGGCCGTCCCTGAGTTTTTACTTGACTTCTTCATTACTTAAGTTTGAATGTCACTTTAAACTGAAGAATTGTTATTTAAAAAACAAAAACGTGCCGCCATTCTCGATGACATCAGAGACGGAAGTCGATTACGTCACACGCATAGTCCCAATTTTGCAATATTGGTACGCTTGTAACCTGTGCTCTCTGACACCACGTGTACACTTCAACAAGGTACATATGATGTCGAGTGTTTATTTCGATTGGGCCATTCTTTGTCGCGGTCTTCTCTCTGA
The DNA here is from genome assembly GCF_059441095.1 of Idiotropiscis lumnitzeri. Taxonomy (NCBI): domain Eukaryota; kingdom Metazoa; phylum Chordata; class Actinopteri; order Syngnathiformes; family Syngnathidae; genus Idiotropiscis; species Idiotropiscis lumnitzeri. The sequence goes on from NC_142406.1 coordinate 1,673,376, forward strand.
CTAAATAACTAGAATAGAAAGCACATTTTTGAAAATGAAAATATAAAACAAAAACGCTCTTTAAAAAATTAAAACCAATGTCAAGTCAAGTCAAGTCAATTTTATTTGTATAGCCCTTAATCACAGACAGTCTCAAAGGGCTTTACATAGCCACAATCGACATCCCCGATCTTAACCCCCAGGAGGGCAAGGAAAAACTCACAAAACCTCATTAGGGGAAAAGTGAGAAACCTTGAGAAGGGACCACAGATGGGGGAATCCCCCTTCCAGTATGACCAGGCTGCAATGGATGCCAACTGGGCAACATTTGACACATACAATGATGCTATGCAATAATAGATGAGATAATATAAGAGTCAATTGAATGAAGTGCTGCAGGAAGATGACTTCAGTGGAGTGGGTCCTCATCCAGGGCCGTAATATCCATGGCAGCATATCCGAAGATGAGCCTTCGATCTTGTACCGGTCAGTTGGTGTAAATTCAGTTAGCCACTTCCTAGTGAATCGCCATCACCTAATTCGGGGAATTGGGAACAGAAAAGAAAGAACAGAAATAGCAAACAGGCCAACAAGTAGTTCAATGAAGTGCTGAAATATAAGGAAATCAGAAAAGGCGCTGCATGAAGACGACTTCGGCAGAGCAGGTCCCTTCCCGGTTCGTCAGTGCCTTAATCTTCAAAGCATGTCCCCATCACCTAATTCCCAAGCAGGGGAAGGAGGGGGCAGAAAAGAGAAGAAGCGGCAGTAAACAGGCCAACAAATAATTAAATTAGATGCTAAAGTATATAAATAAATTGATCAAATGTCGCGCTGCAGGAAGACAACTTCACTGAAACAGGTGCATGCCCAGTTGGTCAATGCCTTAAACTTCCTAGTGGGTCACCGTCACCTAATCCCCCAGCCGGGGGAAAAGGGGGCAGAAAAGAAAACAAAAGAAAAAAAAGCGGCAGTAAACAGGCCAACAAATATTTCAGCTAAATGCACAAGAGTATAAATGCGTCTTTAATAGTGTTTTGAACATTTCTACTGAGGTGGCGCCTCTAATATCTGAGGGAAGTGCATTCCAAAGCATTGGTGCCCGAATAGAGAACGCTCTAGAACCTGCGGACTTCTTTTTGGCTCGCGGGATCACTAAAAGACCAGCATTTTGTGAGCGAAGGTTTCGGGACGGAACATATGGTACCACGAGGTCAACGAGATAAGAAGGTGCTAAGCCGTGCAATATTTTAAAAGTAACTAGCAGAACTTTAAAATCACATCTCAAGTGGACCGGAAGCCAATGCAAATTGGCTAATATCGGGGTAATATGATCAAACTTTCTCGTCTTAGTTAAGAGTCTAGCTGCTGCATTTTGAACTAACTACAGACTTTTAATACTCGACATGGGGAGACCCGAGAGCAAAGCGTTACAATAGTCGAGGCGAGACGTAACAAACGCATGGATTAAGATTTCCGCGTCACACGTTGATAGAATTGGGCGAATTTTAGCAATGTTACGCAGATGAAAAAACGCAGTTCGAGTAATATTTTTAATGTGCATTTGAAAAGACATAGTTGCGTCAAATATAACACCAAGATTTTTTGTTGAATCCTTTTGGATAATATTACATTTATCGATATTCAGAGTGGTGTCTTTGAAAAGGTACAGATGACGCGCTGGTCCAATGATGAGCATCTCGGTTTTATCTGAGTTAAGACGCAAAAAATTGAAAGGTGGTTGCATCCATTGTTTAATTTCGGCAAGGCACGCCTCTAATTTATAGCAGTCGCGCGGATTCGTTATATCCAACGGCATGTATAATTGCGTATCATCAGCATAACAGTGAAAACTAATGTTATATTTCCGTATAATATCACCAAGCGGTAGCATATAGATGCTAAACAATAGAGGTCCAAGTACCGATCCCTGCAGAACTCCACATGTGATCTTACAAAGATCCGAAGTCGTATTGCCATGAATTACACGGTGCGTCCTCTCCGACAGATACGAATTAAACCAAGAAAGCGCTGAACCTGAAATGCCAACACACGTTTCAAGGCGTTTTAATAATATGTTATGATCAACGGTATCAAAAGCGGCACTAAGATCGAGTAAGAGTAATATTGATGAGGTGTCGGCGTCCATAGCTATGAGAAGATCATTAGTAACTTTAGCAAGGGCCGTCTCAGTAGAGTGGTCGGCTCTAAAACCCGATTGGAAAGGTTCAAATTGATTATTAGCAGTCATATATTCATTAAGTTGTTGCGCTACGACTTTTTCAAGAATTTTTGCAATAAACGGAAGATTTGAAACCGGCCTATAGTTGATGAGACTCTCTGGGTCAAGGTTTGGTTGCTTAAGTAACGGTCGGATAACGGCGGTCCTAAAAGCTGCTGGTACTACACCCGTGGTAAGTGATAGATTAATTATATTTAAAACAGACGGTTCTAGGGTCGTAAACAGTTCTTTAATTAGTTTACCAGGAAGCGGATCGAGCACACAAGTTGTCGGTTTTGCTGCACTAACCAATTTTGTTAGGCTCTCAAGAGATATTTTTTTAAATTGACATAAGGTTATCGGACAGTTATCAGCCCTAATGTCCCTATTAACACCATTTATCGCGGAATTCGACGGTATTTTAAGAACAGTGTCTTTAATCTCATCACGAATACATTCTATCTTCTGAGTAAAAAATTGCATAAAATCGTGAGCTGAATAGGAAGAGCTATCCGAGGTTGGTCGCTGTTGCGTTAGCATTGCTACGGTATCAAATAAATATTTAGGGTTGTTTTTATGTAAGACAATTAATCTAGAATAATAATTAGTTTTGGCTAAATTAAGCGCTTCTTTGTATATTAGTAAACCATCGCACCATGCCTGACGGAAGACCTCAAGTTTGGTCGCACGCCATTTGCGCTCAAGCTTCCTACAAGATCGTTTCAGTACGCGCGTTTCCTCTGTAAACCACAGAGTAAGCCTCTTTGGACGAGTTTTAGTTTTTAAAGGCGCGACGGAGTCAAGCGCATTTAACAAAGCGACATTAAAGTTGTTTGTGAGATCATCAATCGTACCAATATAATTAGGAAACGAAGCAGTTGCTAAAGGGAGTAGCTCAGAGAACGCAACGATGGTTGAGGAGCTAATGTTACGGCTGCTATAATTTTGATTATGGTCAGAACGATGACAGTGAGCCAAGACTTCAAATTTGATAAAGTAATGGTCAGATATAGCACTGGTATATGGTAATACAATTATTTTTGAAGATGCTAAGCCTCGGGTTAATACCAAATCTAGCGTATTGCCATTTATATGCGTTGCTTCATTTATTATTTGCGTGAAACCAAACATATCAATGATTGTCCGAAACGCCACGGTAAGTGGTTCCGACGGGAGATTCATATGAATGTTGAAGTCGCCCATGATAAGTATATTATCCGCATGAGTTACTAAATCAGCTACGAATTCAGAAAATTCATCTAAAAAGCCGGAGTAAGAGCCAGGTGGACGATAAAGAACGGCAAGATAAAACGGCAGCTCGGCTGAGGATCGCATAATGAGAACTTTAAATGTTTTAAAGGAATTGCTAAAACGAGGACTAAGTTTTAGGTTAGATTCGGAAATGAGGGCTACACCCCCGCCTTTCTTTTGAGGGCGCGCAACATGCGAGCTCACGAAGTTTGGAGGCGAAGCCTCATTTAGCGGTAAAAACTGATTCGGTTTTAACCAGGTCTCGCAAAGACCAATCATGTTAAGATTATGGTCTCTAATAAGGTCATTAACTAACAAGGCTTTCGATGAAAGCGATCTAATATTTAAAAAACCGAGTTTCAGTAAAATATGTCTATCTAAGTTATTCCGCGCAACAGGACTCCTGGTCATAATATTAAGGAGATTGCCTTGCCTAGGTCCCGGATTGTACCTCGAGCGACTATAAACGCGGCGAGAAATTCTGACGGTCGGAATCCGAGAGTTATTTACCAGCTTTCGAGTGCTATTATTTTGAGAGAACGTCTCGTCGTCAATAAAACCGACCGAGGAGGAATGCTTAAACCCATCATTTATTGCCACCTCAGTAGAAATTATATCAGTATGAGATGTAACAGCGTATGGTGTGTAGCGCTCAAATCTAGAAGAAAAGCTATGTGTGTTGTCTAAGTCTAGCATAGCGCTAGTTAGCTCTAGCCTTACAGACTCCATACCCTTCCTTACAGGCTCACTATTCGCCTGCAGCCCGACCTGCTCTAATATGAATAGTCATGGAAGGCTCAAACAATAATCTATGTTTCTAGAAAGAGTGATGGCGCCTTCCCAGTTAGGGTGAAGGCCGTCCATCCTCAGCAGGTCGGGTCGGCCCCAGAAAGAAGGCCAGTTATCTATAAACTGCAGTCCCTGCTCACTACAAAAACTAGCCAGCCACTTATTGAGCGAGTATAATCTACTAAACCTCTCATCATTGCCTCTCGCAGGCAAGGGGCCAGAGACAATTACTCGATGCCGACTCATCTTTCTGGCGAGATCACAAGTCCTTGCTATGATTTTCTTTGTGATCTCTGATTGCTTCATCCTAGTGTCATTGGAGCCAACGTGTATCACTATATCTGAATAGCTAGCGTTGTTTGCACTGCGCTGGTGTATAGGTGTCTTGCGCGCTAGCTCCATAAGATTAGCTTCTATGTCGGGTGCTCTGGCCCCAGGAATACACATTACTGTGGCTGGATTTTCAAGCTTAATGTTGCGGGTAATGGAGTCACCTATCACTAAGGTGCGGGAGCCATGAGACCGAGGTGGAATGGAACTGCTATGTGTCTGAACAGGCTCACCGCGATTAGCAAGCAGTTTACGGCCAATGCTAACCAGACTAGCAGGTTGGCTACAACCCGTGCTAACAGTCGTGTCCGCCACGTTTACGCTTACCACATTACTCTGCTCTAGCTGGCGTACACGTCCCTCTAGCAGGGAGAGTCTTTCCATGAGAATGGTGCAAGTGTTGCATGTGGTGGTGCACGAAACCATAGTTGCGTTTACTCGCCCGGTGGATAAAAGCGGAGGAAAAGATGTCGCGCCGAAAGTGACGTCCTGTCGCGCCGAAAGTGACAATGTAGGGAATTTAATTTCAGATACACTTGCGAGGCCATTTTCAAGGCGGACCTTTCAAGAGAAGCTAGGTCATCCAACACTCACTCAGTAGTGTGTTTCTGTATATTATTTCTCCAGCCGTTGTGATTATGGTGAAATTATGGTGTTCTGAGGGGTGTTTATTCAAGTCAGACTAAGTAGGACTTCACTGAAGGCCTGCGTGTGAAATGCATGGCCCGTCACTGTATCTGAAACTACTTTTTATGTTTACAAAACTAAAACCACCTATAATTTTCGGGAATATGTCCTCCGTTTTTGCCATGGGCTATTAATTGAATATACCAGCATTTGGGATTAATTTCAAAAGTATTAATTTCGATATGACTGCATGGCTCTGAGCCGGAAGAAGATGTCGGGCAATCGTCTGGGAGTTGTAATCCTCCAAACTAATTGAATACATAAAACAGATGCGTGTGTGTGTATGTTTGTTTTCATGCATTGCAGGGACATTTGACCTGAATACACGCAACACTGCAAGGACAATTTGAATTACGAGGACGCAACCCATGTCCTCGTAATTCGGACAATGCTATTGTAGCGCCTCTCTAGCCGGGGTGACTATATTGAGAGGTGGCTAACCTAGGTTCTTTTGTTTTATAACTATCCCTCAACAGTTTATCGTATGTACATCTATTTACTGAATCGTTGCAAAGTAGTATCTGGCAATTTGCTTTCTTAAATGGCTGATAATCGTTGCCCCGCTTCTAATCTCTCTTAAGAGGACAATAACCGTACAAAATTATTGGACTTCAAAAAGCACTCAAATTTATAACCCAATCTTTCAAGTAGGCAATAAACACACTTGCTTATATAGAAAACAAAAACATTTACTGATAGAAATTAAATAAGGCAGGGAAAAAAATGTTCTCTCAAGTTGGTGTGTGACACAAATGAATGCCTAGTAAACAGTACAAGGTTAAACAAAAAAAGGTCCACCTACACAACATTAATCTAAGGGCCCAGTCACTTTACCTCGCAGCAGGCAGTCACCAAAGTCACGTACCCCAATGTTTAGTAACGTTGCTGGCCAGATCGATGCTTGTGTGCGTAGTAGCCTAAAACAAAATTGCTCCTTCACCCAAAGGCAGAAAATAAACAATGATACCTCCCAATGAAGCAGGTTCACTCCTATGGTCCCACCGGCAAGAAAAAGGGAAAGACAAAAATTATATTCCACATCCACGATGCGATGTTGGCCCGGTCCTCTCAGTCCACAACACACTGTTGACCGCCCGGCGTCCCGATCGGCGTCGTCCACGTCTTCAGCCACGCAGGCCTTAGATAATGCGTTAGCTTGTTGCCAACTGCAGAGCTAAGTCCATGCCACTCATTAGCCGCTGGGCTAACGGCTAATTCCAAACACATAGGTCTTAAGTCAAGTAGTCCACTCAAACTGACCAACTCTATCACTGTTAATGGTTTCTAAAAGAGTCTGGTTTGAACACTTTCGTTAACCAACTCTAACAGTCTACTTTTTGTACACTCGTCTGCCTTCGTTCTCCTATCGCCGCCGCAATCGCCGTCGTCCCTCTCTCGCTCGCTCGCCCACTCCTCGCTCACTCTCTCGCTCACTCGCTCCTCCTCCGGATGTGATCCACTCATTTTAATAACAAAACTAAATACACAAAATTACAACACAAACTGTGTACCTAATTTGTTTCATGGGCTATTATAACAAGCACATTCCCCAAAAATATTATAATACAACAAACAACTGAATAACATTTAGTCAAAAATATTTGAGTGTTTTTAACTTGGTTACACTATCATGTTTCTAAGGGTGTAGAATGCTCAAATTCCAAATTTTAGCCTATGTCCCTTTAAACCACAATAACATGAATGTTGTGTATTATTGTGTGAGAAAACGCCCCTGTAGGCAGGACCTTGTATTGCACCCCCTACTTAATAATTCACACAGTCTATATTTCACAGCTTTTGATTGGCCGATGGTCATAATGCTGCCCGTTCACTCCTCCAAGATGCTGCTCCAGGTGGTTGACAGGATGAAGGCTCCCCGGGGGGCGTGACTTGACATTTTTTTTGACAGGTAAGTCACGCCCTCATGGAACATCAGCTAATAAAGATGAGTAACAAGACACCATCATGCGACACTCTGAAGAAGGCGAAAGACTCGCCGAAACATGTCAGGTAAACAAATCTAACCGAAAACAACTTCGCACTGCAATTTCCAAGCTGAGCTGTAATTTTGTCTATTCATTTAAAGTTCAATTGCCTTTGCTGTTTTAAATAATAATAATTGAAATGTTCGAAATAATGACTAGGTGTAATCAATATGGACAAAATTCGAGGACTTCTGCACTCATGATTTGGTAAAATGCTGCATTTGTTTTTACTTAAATCTGAACTCTTTTAATGAAAACATTGTAGTCTATCAGTGTATATTTACACCTCATTTCAACCGGCGTTTAGTAGAGCTGTGCTGTGACACATGCAATATATTTTATTTAGTTTTGTATTGTATTTACTACATATGCTCTCATGGTACACTGAAAGACTGAAATTTAACTGCTAAACAGATCTGCACCAAGTAATTATACACCGGATAGTTTAACTTGTAATTCCCGCCTTATTGCTTTCTTTAGGTCTTCATCTTCAGCAAGATATGTCAGCAATGAGGCCACAAGGAACTAAGGTTAAACCCAAAGAAGAGGTAGCATATTTTTCATCCTTGGGCAAGGACAAGGATAGGTTCCTCATAAAATATATAAATTCATTTTAAGGTGAGGATTGGCAATCACTTCTTTAGTTTGAGCCTTGTTTTCACCATTGTTTTAATTTAATGATTCTAATTCATCCTAATTCTTTCCCTTGTAAGGTCGAGGAGTGTTCAGTTGCTGCCGCTTTCAGAAGGGAGACTTTCTTATTGAATATCGAGGTGAAGTTATAAGCAAACAGGAACGTGAAAACAGACTGAGACTCTACCATGATGCCCTGAAGGTTTTCATGTTTGAATTTTGCTACAATGGAAAAATACTATGGTATGTTTATATGGCGTGTTGTCAAATTTAATTTACAGTATTTTATTTTTGTAGTTTTTTTTGTGAGTCACCCTAAAAAATGATAAAAACCTGGTACTTTGTATAGTGGTAGTACTACATTGTAAAATATAAGTCAACTTTAGTTGACAAAAAAAAAAAACAACTCCTCTCGTAAAAAGTGTGACTTGGACATTTCTGATTTCAGTAACATATTTGTTTGAGTGTTCAGTACTCAAACTCAAAAACATTTCATTACCATAGTTAATGACAAGCATGCAGCATTCTAAATACATTTGACTACGGTAACTTATATGGGTTCTGAACTGTGAAAGTAAATTTCATTTAATGTTCAGAAGCTTTGATTTCTTATATTCTCTTTTGGATGGATGAGTAAAACTAAAGTCAACTTCACTTTTTATCTGCCCCCACACACAGCACAGGAGAGATTAAATACAGACGGTGACGACAAGGCAAATCCATTTTGTGTGTTGTTTTAAAATATCAATCCATGCCACCAGGCTATCAATTATTTATTGCGACAGAGTTCGCAAGATAGCTTAGCGCCGAGCGCTCAAGCAGCGGTGAAAGAAGACGCACCACAACGCTTTTTTTTTTTTGTATGACCCAGCTTTGACAATCTCGAAAACGCGTCTGAGGTCGCGATTTCATTCCTAAAATGATCAATTGTTCAGCCCTAAACTGCAATGCGATCCCTGTCTCTCTGTGCTCTGTAAGAGGAGCGATTCCCGACCATGGTTAGGCGGCAAGCAGGAACGGTTTAACTCAACACGCACCTACCACTATCGCCAATACCATTATGATCGAGTACAATCATATGCATCGCCGAGTCATCTCGTGCATGGCATTGCCGTAGTGAGAGAATGGCTTTGGTTAACATGGTTTTGCCAATCGATTCTTCACATCGATACATATTTTGAGCAGTTTATATCGATGTTAAATTGAGTTTCGCTGACTCTTTACATCCCTGGTGGAGAGCCAACAGGTATGAACAGAAATGTTGTATTTCAATCAATACGTCTCTAGACATAATATAAGATGTTGACTACGTCAGCCATTTAGCAGACACTCTCAGACCGGAACACACAAACAGCTGATGCTATCATGACGAAGAGGTTCAATGTCAAACGCATATTAAATATTCATCTCAAAAATATTTTCACCATAGGGTTCAGGCGTGCCCTAAATTTCAGGTCCTTGAGGTTTTTTTCCGGTCTCTCAAGCGTCAGCGCTACATCATAGGACTACATTGTTTATTAGGCCCAGATGAGTCTTAATCGCTCCTTTATAAGATTGACGGCATTAAAAGGGGGTTGGATTAATCACATAACGTGTTTTTCTGACACCACTGAGAGAGAGAGAGAGATCAAAGTTGTTCAATGTTATTCAGTATCATGCGAAATTATTTAATGTCATTCACAATCATTCTTTGTCATTCAGTATCATTCAAAGTTGTTCAATATTATTCAGTTTCATTCAAAATTATTTGATGTCATTCAGGAGCATTCACAATCTTTAGTTGTCATTCAGTTTCATTCATAGTTGTTCAATGTTATTCAGATGTATTTAGTATAAATTGTCATTCAACATCATTCATTTTCATTCACAATATTTGCTTGTTATTCACAATTATTCATTGTAATACAGTATCATTCAAAGTTGTTCAATGTTATTCAGCTCAATTTAAAATTATTTAATGTTATTCAGTTATCATTCAACGTCTTTCATTTTCATTAAGCATAATTCAAAATCATTCAATGTAATTCATTATCATTCACAATCTTTAGTTGTCATTCGGTTTCATTCAAAGTTGTTCAATGTTATTCAGATCCGTATAAAATAAATTTATGTCTTTCAGCATCATTCATTTTCATTCACAATCATTGCTTGTAATTGTAATCGGGATCATTCAAAGTTGTTCATTGTTATTCAGTTTTGTTCAAAATTATTTAATGTCATTCAATATCATTCAAAGTTGTTCAGTGTTATTCACTTCCATTGAAAAATTATTAAATGTCATTCAGTATTCAATTTTATTCACTACGATTCAAAACCATCCAATTTCATTCACTATGATTCAATATCATTCAGTTTTTTTCACTTTGATTCGAAATCATTCAATGTTATTCACAATCATTCAAATTCATTCCCTATCATTCTAAATCATTCAATTTCATTCACTATGATTCAATATCATTCAATGTTGTTCACTTTAATTTAAAATCACTCTATTTCATTCACTTTGATTTAAAATCACTCAATTACATTCACTACGATTCAATATAATTTATGTTGGAATCTAGTTTTAAATCAATGTTAGAATTTAATTTTAAATCAATGTAAACTCAAATTAGCAATCTGACTCCAATTTGTGACTTTACCCAACTCTCACTCATCCAACAATATGCGCGCTCGTTCTGCAATAGAAAGGTATCAGGAAGCCGGCATTTTCACGCACGAGTGGATTTATTCCTAACACATAAAACTGATACATGCACCTGGGTCTCGGGTCCCTCTCAATACAACTCTGTACGCCTCTGTTGCCACCAGCAGATGTACTCTGTATCCGAGTTGCCCAGTAGTGATTCATACTATACAATATGTAAATTATACAAAGACAAAGGCATCCTGGCATGATTCTATTGGCTATGTGTATCCTGCAGTTAACTTTAGCTTATTGGTCTTTCTTCCCCTGAAGAATCACGTGGTGGCTCCTCCTGGTTGTGCTTGAGTCATCTCGTCTCCGCCCCCTCCTTGCTGCCAGCACCGTCTGTCCTAAAACATTCCATTCCTGCACATTCTTGCACCCCCTACTCTGTTCCGCTCCACACGCTCAGCACTTTATAGTCTCACACTTTCATACACAGGATGCAGCAACATCTAATGAACTATGTTAAGCTCAAACTCTTATATTCCTTTATTTAATATTTACTATAATTCAAAATCATTCAATTTTGTTCACTGTGATTCAATATTATTCACAATCATTCTATTTCATGCAATATAATTCAATATCATTCAATTATATTCACTATGATTCAATATGGTTTCATATCATTCAATATAATAAAATCTCATTCAATTCCTCTCAATATGATTCAAAATCATTCAAGATTATTCACTTTCATTCAAAATTATTTAATGTAATTCACAATCATTCATTGTAATTCAGTATCATTCAATGTTATTCACTTCCATGTAAAATTATCTAATGTCATTCAGTATTCATATCATCCACTTTGATTTTATATCGTTCAATTTTATTCTATTTAATATCATTCAATTTTACTCAAAATGATTCAAAATAGGGGTGAGAAGCTCGGCCATCCGGGAGGGACTCAGTGTCGAGCCGCTGTTCCTCCACGTAGAGAGGAGCCAGATGAGGTGGCTCGGGCATCTGTTTAGGATGCATGTCCCACCGGCAGGAGGCCCAGAGGACGACCCAGGACACGCTGGAGAGACTACGTCTCCCAGCTGGCCTGGGAACGCCTCGGCATCCCTCCGGCAGAGCTGGAAGATGTGGCTGGGGAGCGGGAAGTCTGGGCTTCCCTGCTGAAGCTGCTGCCTCCGCGACCCCGGATAAGCGGCGGATAATGGATGGATGATTCAAAATCATTCAATTTCATTCACTATGATTCAAATTCATTCAACCCCATTCGAAATTTCAAAAACATTCATTGTCATTCAAAATAATTCAACGTCATTCGGTCTCATTCTAAATAATTCCCCCCCCAAAAATCCAGCTTTTCTGCCTTCACACGCAATTTCTTCGGGAATCGCATTTTCTTGTTGTGTGAAGGCGGAGGTTTCGGTCCGACGCCCGCGAAAAGTTGGGTGCGAGCCGATCAATGCTGCAAATGAAAATTTCAAATATCTTACTGGGACAAGTAAGACTGAAACAGAAAAGCCCAAAAATCAGTGTGAGAAGTTCGGTTGACTTGAGAAGGATGTGTGAGAGTAAACAACGGCGAGAGGGAGCGGTGGACTGCGGATTCATTGACAGAGTGAATGAAGGGCAGAGACGGTGGTGGATTTTTTAATTTTTATTGTGATATAGTGCTTGTAAATCTCAGATACATGATATCCAAAGAATGGCAGTAAGTAAAGCAATACAGAGTGAGATTTAAATGATTAAAAGTTGTCATGGGTTCCAGTTGGTTTGAGATTTTGAGATGAGATTTGGAGTGAAGATGGTTTAGCGGAGGGGTCTTCAATCCTGTTCCTCGAGGGCCGGTGTCCTGCCCGTTTTCCACCTCTCCCTGGTGGAACACACCTGAGCGATCGTTATCTAGCTTCTGCAGACCTTGCTGATTATCTGATCATTTGAATCAGCTGTGTTGCAGCAGGGAGAGATGGAAAACCTGCAGGACACCGGCCCTCGAGGAACCGGATTGAGGACCCCTGGTTTAGCGTGTGAACTAGAAGGTGAGTGGCAGAAGAGCATTGGGAGGAGTGAGAGAGAGGGAATTAAGGAGGTCCAACAGTCGGTCGGTGGAGGGTCGCAGGAAGGCAAGTGGAGGGGTCGGCGAAAGTGACGTCGAGGGAAGAGAGAGTGGTTAGATTTGTAACTTTTTTTTAACATTTTAAACGTACCGATCGGCATGGGATGAGAACAGAAAACTGACAAGGTAAGTGAGCCATTGTTAAACAGATCTTTTTTTGTAATGACAGTAAATGTAATTTTACTCTCTTCTGCTTTTAACAGGTCTTTGTTCTGGAGAAAATAAAACCACAGCAACGTCTCAAAGGGCCTCATTGGCATCGGGCTTCATTGACAAATATTAACATCCCCTGTTTCTAACCCCTGGGAGGACGAGGGGAAAAAACAAGCAAAAAAAATACACCTTAGCTGCTCACACCGCAATGAAGGTCACGGGTATGTGTGTACCTAACTATTGTACCTAGATCCTTGGGAGGATTTTGACTCACCGGTCCCGTGTCTGCCTTTTCTCCGCCAACAGATTCGGCAAACGGGCGCACAGAAGAGTACAACGTGGAACACTGACCCCGAAAACCAGGGTGGCAACCGTGCAGACAAAGAAGAGATGGAAGCTCGGTCACCCTGCTACGAGCTCTCGATGAGACGTGGCCGCTTTCGCCTGACGAAGGAAGAACTTGCTGCCGAGTTTCCGAGGTCCGCGGCAATAGTGTTCTCCTTCGGCTCAAATAAAGTCTGTTCTCTATTCTCTTGGGACCATTTCTATTTATTGAAGGGAAAAGGTAGGTAGCTCATCATTAAACGGCTCCTTTCTTTTTTGTAAAGCCAGTAAATGTTAGAATTTTACTGTCCTATACTTTTAACAGGTCCTTCATTCTGGAGAAAGATCGGAGGTAACGGGTATGTGAGTTTGTGTCCCTCATTAATCTATTTTCTATTGTATTAGTGTGACATATTCATTAATTGTGAAGCGATTTAAGAAAAAAAAATGATCATGATTTTTTTAATATATTGTGGGTCACAGCAAAACCTGTCTCAGCACCGCCTAAATTTTGACTCGCTGATCCTGTATTATGCTCTTCTCTCAACCAAAAGATTTGGAGGACAGGCGCCAAAACACTTGTCAGGGAACACTGAATCCGAAACCAGGGTGGCAACCGTGCGGTCTTTCCCTTCTCGCCGAATTGAACTTTGGCAGGAAACGTCCGTAATTTAACACTTTGTCAGCTTTTGTCCTCACCACCTACTTTATTTTTTTGTTAGAACATTCTTCACGTGGCCCGCGGCTCCGCATCCTCCGTGCGTCTGGACGTGGAAGAGATGAAAGCTCGGTCACCCCGGTATGAGCTCTCCATGAGACGTGGCTGTGCTTGCTGATGAAGGAAGGTCTTGCTGATGCGTTTGGAAGGTCCATGGCACTAATGTTCTCCTAAGAGTCAAGTTAAGCCTGTTCTCTGTTCTCTTCAGACTGTATCTATTGATTGAAAGGAAAAGGGAAGTTGGTCATCCTGTAATTTCCTTTTCTCTCCAAAAAGACTCGTAGAATATGCGCCTCACCACTTATTTATTTCCGTTAGTACGTTCTCCACGGCCCCTGTGGCTCAACACGCTCTGTTCGTCGAGACAAAGAACAGTCGGAAGCTCAGTCGCCCTCGTGAGAAAGCGCGATGAAACCTGCTTTGCTTGCCCGACGACGGAAGGACTTCCTGACCTGTTTAGAAGGCTCATGACATGTTCTCCCAAGGATCAAATCAAGCCTGTTTTCTGTTCTCTTCAAACCATTTTCTATTTTTTGAAAAGTCATGTAAAACAATCCCCGTACGGTTCTCTGTGTAGCTAGATTGTCGAAATAAATGCTATTAGTGATGATGATTCTTACAAAGGTTGCAGTGTGAAAGATTTTTTGAAGACTTTAGTGGCTGCAACAGCCATTTATTTATTTATTTAATTATTTATTTTACATCTAATCTGTGCAGTCAACAGTCTTGTTGGAGCATGATCAACCTCCATTTGTTGTTCATTATGCAAACATTTTCCAAAATAAATGGAAATAAAAATGATCTGCTACAGGATCAAACCATTGTCAGTGCAACCGGCAAGGTAACACCTTTACATTCTTTACTGTCATTGAGGTGAAATGATGTTAACTTCAAATTCCTTTTTGAGATAAAATTGCCCACTCTGGTCTCGTTGCACACTTCAGTACAATGACAATAAAGGGATTTCTGATTCACTTTTTGAACATACTTCCCAAATGTATGACAAAGTATGACTGACGACATTTGCAAATAATCCTCAAGAAACCACTGCCAGGCAACAGCCGGTCCCAAGATGCGGAAAGAAAGTAATCCACACGGTTTTGGCCCCGTTGACTTTGATTCTACCTTTTGTTGAAATACTGTATTTTTGTGGTTAATGACATTTCTTTTATTTATATTTTTGCGTGTGTATTTTTCCCTCTTGTTTGTATTCTTGTTTTACCATTTGTAAATATATGATTGAAGTTGCGAAAGATATTTTGTATTGTAAATTATACCTTAATCTGATGTTTTTCAAAAGTCATTTTTTGGAGCAGCAGTACATAACTCCTTGTGAAATGCGCTCTATGAATAAAGTAGCACTGTCTTGTATTGTACTCGGGGGGCGCAACTACAACTAGTATGTTGAGTTTTTCAGCAAACTAATAAAAAATAATTAAAATCTAAAAAATGAATTGGCAAAAAAATATGACGCATATTTAAGTGTCTTTAAAACATAAAAACATTTTTCCGTTAATTGCCGTCAGCCGTGGGTATGCGTCAAGGGCTATATAAATGTGACAAGCTCGCCGTTTTTCTTTTCAAGTTGACTGACTACAAGGTAGGATGATTGATTGGTGTAGACAACTAGAAGACTTTCCTGCATTTTTCTCCCTAGAATACTTGCACATCTACCTTGCTGAAGGGTATTTTCGCTTTAATTTATTTAGCATATTTTCCGGACTACAAGCCGCCACTTTTTTCCTAGATTTTGATGCGGCTAACGGTGGAGCTTTTCTGTGGATTTTTCTTTCACCAGTAGGAGCGCTCTCTAGTGCCGAAAATACGCTAAATGAATCTAGATTTTTTTTCTTCCTCCTCTTGGGTCTGTTATACTTGTTGTTGCCGTGTTAAAAAGGCACTGTTTTCACAATCTGTTGATATACCTTTATGTGCATTCACAGTACAAAATCGTTCTGTACATGCAGTAAACAACACTTTTTTTTTCAACATAGAAAACTGCGGCGTACAGCAGGGTGCGGCCTGTATATCAGCTTTTTATTATCCCCCCTTCCTCCCGGAAAGAGTTCTGCGGCTTATGTACGTGTGCGCCCTATAGTCCAGAAATTACAGAGATTTTAAATTCTGTATTTTTTGGATGTAACTAACATTTTTAAAAAAATCTCTCTCTCTCTCTCTTCAAAAAGGAATTAGCAAAAAAATACAACACCTATTTAAGTGTCGTTTATATATTATCGCAGCAAAGCAATTTAAATATGCAACTCAAAACAGAATGGAAACACCCCTCGCATAACGGTCAGTGTGACTTCAGTTTGTGTCCTTCGACCTCAGACACTTTTACTTCGTATCAGTCTGGAATGAGCGTCTGGCTTGTCTCTTCCTATCAGTGCAGGCACTTCTGTTAACACCAGATAACAAGGGTACAATGTTCACTTGCAAATCAAATGACCTGTAAGCATAGTTGGAAACTTAATATGACAACCTAATTTCTTAGACAACATTATTCCATTAATTCTTAATTGCCGTCGGTAGGTGCTGGCGTTTTTCATTCTGATGACAAGGTTGGATGGTAAATTAGTTTAGACGTACCCTAAGATATATGCACGTCTGCCTTTATTTAATTTTAACTTGAAAATGTTTTCTAATGTAACAAAAATAAATTTATTTCATCACTTCAAAATCGAATTGTAAAAATAAAAATGGGTTATTCATTGAACCAAACATGTTGACTCAAACAAATAACCCACAAGACAACCAATTTAAGTTTATTTTACTCAACATTTTTGTTTCGTTATCCACTTGAACCGAAAATGTTTGGTTAGCAACCTTTTTACTTTTTATCCATATTGCTATATTTTTTATCTAACTGATATTGTGGTGTAGGTCTAATTTTTTTCCCTTAATTTTTTCCCCTGTTTCTCCAGCATGGAACAAATATTCACCGCTGAAGGCGAAGGTGGTGGCCATGAGCGCCACCACCTCGTACAAAAATTGGAGCCTCAAAGAGGACGGGACGGTGGCGGCTGGGTCCGCGTTTAAGAACTGTAACATGGACCTGAGCGACGGAAGGAACATCTGCCGAATGGTCCTTTTTGAAGCTCTGGCCTCTGAGGTTTCTGAGGGCCAGAGCTTCCTGATAAAAAAATCTGCTGTTGGGAGGGATGAGCGGGTCCTCCTCTCCCGCCCGGACACCGAATTATTCCGGTGTGCCTATGTCACGGTGTCCGGGGAGTTGGGGGAGGAGGCCGCCCGCCTCATCCATCCGATTGCCAGGACAGTCCACATCCGGGACGTTCCCCAGGAGGACGGGGTCCTGGTAAACATCGAAGGCGTCATCACTGAAGTAATGTATCACACTCGCACCGTCTCAGCGTGTGCGTGATAAAATTGTTTAATCCTTTTGTTTCTCCCTTAGATCCGAGCCATCAGGATGGTGAGGGTGCGAGGCCAGCTCGTGCCCATGGGCGTCATCCTCCTCCAAAAAGTGAATATTTTGCGTTTTACCTCAACTATTATAATCTAAATATGCTGCAGCGGGCAATTCTCATTGTACGTTTTGTATTCCAGGACGGGGCGTCGGCAAAGGTGGTGCGTTGGAGGGAGGCGAATCTCTTGGTCGTTTACGTGGGCCAAAGGGTGAAGGTGACCCACCTTGTGGGCAAGCCTTCACCCTATGGCTTCTCCCTCCAAACGACCAACTCCACCGAGATCAAAGTAAGTAGGCCGGCTAATACAAAATGTGTAGAAAAAAATCAACTAGATTGAAATATTTCCATTGACAGACTTTAATATCTATTCACCACCCGTTTTCTGAATTTCGTAATTTTACGTTGGAAAGGTGAACCGTGATTACCTGAACACCTGTTATTTTCAGTCGACAGCGAGTGTCAAACGGGCACGTTTGTGTTGCTCTCGGGTGTGATAGTAGAAGTCATGAAAATAAAACTGTTCATCCTACGTCTGTTCATAAAGTGTTCTTTTACACAGGAATTGGAAGATACCCCCTTCCTGGTGGTGGGCTACAGACTTCGGGGGGACCTGGTGGAAGTCATAGACGGGGACGACAATACAAGATCACTCCCTCTCGCCACCTGGAGGGAGCAATTCCCCGAGGACCCCCTCATCTCCCAAGAGGGATTTTTTTTGTAATTACAGTGGAACCTCGGTTCTCGACCATAATCCGTTCCTGAACCCTGTTCGAAAAGCGAATTGTTCGAACACCGAAACCATTCCTTTGCTGCTTGCACTGACTTTCTTTGGAGGCATGATTAGGGGCTAAAACACTTCGTACACCGATATAAAACGCGAGAGCAAAACGCAGCACGTCCGCACGCGACAACAGTTGGTCATAAAGAGAGAAAGAGAGCGATCTACACCCGTACGCCGCTCAGCCCCCACCCTCGCGTGCGCACTCACGCGTCATACCGGCGTTCGAACTCCGAGGTTTGTTCAAACTGCGAAGCAAGAATTTCTCTTTTTTTTTTGTTCGAACTCCGATTTGTTCGACCTCAGAGTCGTTCGAGAACCGAGGTTCCACTGTATTTATTTAATGCTTAAAAAAATAAAACTTTTTATTTCCATATTGTGTCTTAACTTGATTTCTTTATTTAATCTGGTTTAACAAGATTCAGCATGCACACGCATACTCATCACCCCGTTCATACTCACTCCTTCCACGGATACACGCGCGTGGGGGCGGTCCCACGCAACGCACACGCACGCTAACCACTTGCACACCATTTCCTTTTATCCCGCATGCTACTCCTTCCACATTTTTCTTCGGATTCTCACCGTTCCAACTTCTCCAATCGCTTCCAAAAAACAACGCCATGCGGGCTTCTTTTCCATTTCCATTTAGTGTTATTCAACATCATTTACTATCATTCAACATCCTTCCACCATTCACTATCAATCCACATTCTCATTCAATTCTATTTGCTACAATTCAAACTCATTCAATATCATTCAACATCCTCCCACCTTCCATCATTCACAATCATTCCACATTCTCATTCAATTCTATTCTCTACGATTCAAACTCATTCAATTTCGTTCTCTACGATTCAAAAATCATTCAATTTCATTCCACATGCCTCCACCCAGATGGCTTCAACTCCGGAGCCTTCACACGCGATTTCTCCAGAAATTGCATTCTCTAGTTTAATGTGTGTTGCAAGTGGGAATGTCGAATTTTCATGACCTACACAAGTTCAACACATTTAAATAAGTCATAAATCTAGCATATGAGAATAGTAAACACAATCACATGTCTTCACTGTGCAAACTACTACTAGTTTCATTTGGTAAATGTATTTTGTTTAATAAATGCAGTGACAAACATAATGTCAGGGTTTTGCTATGGAGGTTGAGGGAGAGGAGGACCCAGATACAGTAAAGTGAGGCAGGAGTAACTTCATGGAAATTAAAAGGTAAAGAAAACAAAGCACACAAGGCATGGGGAAAAAACTAAAATATCAAACGTACAAAACAACAGGGATTAAAAAAAAAAACACAAGTTAAATTGAGTTTCGATGACTCTTTACATCCCTGGTGGAGAGCCAACAGGTATGAACAGAAATGTTGTATTTCAATCAATACGTCTCTCGACATAATATAAGCTGTTGACTACGTCAGCCATTTAGCAGACACTCTCAGACCGGAACACACAAACAGCTGATGCTATCATGACGAAGAGGTTCAATGTCAAACGCATATTAAATATTCATCTCAAAAATATTTTCACCATAGGGTTCAGGCGTGCCCTAAATTTCAGGTCCTTGAGGTTTTTTTCCGGTCTCTCAAGCGTCAGCGCTACATCATAGGACTACATTGTTTATTAGGCCCAGATGAGTCTTAATCGCTCCTTTATAAGATTGACGGCATTAAAAGGGGGTTGGATTAATCACATAACGTGTTTTTCTGACACCACAGAGAGAGAGAGAGAGAGAGCTCATAGTTGTTCAATGTTATTCAGTATCATGCGAAATTATTTAATGTCATTCAGTCTCATTCACAATCATTCTTTGTCATTCAGTATCATTCAAAGTTGTTCAATGTTATTCAGATGTATTTAGTATAAATTGTCATTCAACATCATTCATTTTCATTCACAATCATTGTGTCATGATCCGCGTCGGGCATGACAGGAGTTTTTGTCAGTGTTTACGTGTGCATGCGGTTTGTTATTGTTTTCTTCCCTCCTTCCTGCCATGTGCTTCTGTTATTGTTTGGTCAGCTGTGTTAGCGTTTCCCCTCAGCACTCGTCATCACCAGCCACGCACCTGTTCCCAGTTCATCATCACGCACCTGCTTCCCATCTGCTCCCCTAAGTACCCGGACTATTTAAACCTTCC
The DNA here is from genome assembly GCF_059441095.1 of Idiotropiscis lumnitzeri. Lineage (NCBI taxonomy): Eukaryota > Metazoa > Chordata > Actinopteri > Syngnathiformes > Syngnathidae > Idiotropiscis > Idiotropiscis lumnitzeri. The sequence goes on from NC_142406.1 coordinate 1,693,559, forward strand.
AGACCGACAACGCAGTGTCGGGTCATTGTTCCTCCTTGCCGCATTTCCCGTGTGTCTCGCTACCTTGGACTGTCACGACCACGCCCTGTTCCCGTTAATGCTCTTGTCATCGTTCCCTGTCCGCCTTGTTCGTTCCCGTCTCGTGTTTGTTCCTTGTCCTCGTTCCAGTTTAGTCTCGTTTTGTTTGCCCTTTTGTTATTTTGGCACCCTGCCACGTGTTTGTCCTTGTGTGACCCTGTCAATAAATTCCCTTAACCCTATCCACCTCCTGCCTCCTCGCCTTTTGGGTCCACCTCCTCCTTGCCGTAAGGCACTCATCACACATTGCTTGTTATTCACAATTATTCATTGTAATACAGTATCATTCAAAGTTGTTCAATGTTATTCAGTTCAATTTAAAATTATTTAATGTTATTCAGTATCATTCAACGTCTTTCATTTTCATTAAGCATAATTCAAAATCATTCAATGTCATTCATTATCATTCACAATCTTTAGTTGTCATTCGGTTTCATTCAAAGTTGTTCAATGTTATTCAGATCCGTATAAAATACATTTATGTCTTTCAGCATCATTCATTTTCATTCACAATCATTGCTTGTAATTCGGGATCATTCAAAGTTGTTCATTGTTATTCAGTTTTGTTCAAAATTATTTAATGTCATTCAATATCATTCAAAGTTGTTCAGTGTTATTCACTTCCATTTAAAAATTATTAAATGTCATTCAGTATTCAATTTTATTCACTATGATTCAAAATCATTCACATTATTCACTTTTATTTAATATCATTCAATTTTATTCACTTTGATTCAAAATCTTTCAATAATATTCACTATCATTCTTAATCATTCAATTTAATTCACATTCATTCAAAATCATTCAATATCATGCACTACGATTCAAAACCATCCAATTTCATTCACTATGATTCAATATCATTCAGTTTTTTTCACTTTGATTCGAAATCATTCAATTTCATTCACTTTAATTCAGAATCATTCAATATCATTCAATATTGTTCACTTGAATTTAAAATCACTCAATTTCATTCACTTTGATTTAAAATCACTCAATTTCATTCACTACGATTCAATATAATTTATGTTGGAATCTAGTTTTAAATCAATGTTAGAATTTAATTTTAAATCAATGTAAACTCAAATTAGCAATCTGACTCCAATTTGTGACTTTACCCAACTCTCACTCATCCAACAATATGCGCGCTCGTTCTGCAATAGAAAGGTATCAGGAAGCCGGCATTTGCACGCACGAGTGGATTTATTCCCAATACACAGATTTACTACATATGCGCCTGGGTCTCGGATCCCTCTCAATACAACTCTACACCTCTCTTGCCACCATCCGAACAGCACTTTTTCCGAGTTGCACAGCAGTGATTCATACTATACAATATGTAAATTATACAAAGACAAAGGCATCCTGGCATGATTCTATTGGCTATGTGTATCCTGCAGTTAACTTTAGCTTATTGGTCTTTCTTCCCCTGAAGAATCACGTGGTGGCTCCTCCTGGTTGTGCTTGAGTCATCTCGTCTCCGCCCCCTCCTTGTTGCCAGCACCGTCTGTCCTAAAACATTCCATTCCTGCACATTCTTGCACCCCCTACTCTGTTCCGCTCCACACGCTCAGCACTTTATAGTCTCACACTTTCATACACAGGATGCAGCTACATCTAATGAACTATGTTAAGCTCAAACTCTTATATTCCTTTATTTAATATTCACTATAATTCAAAATCATTCAATTTTGTTCACTGTGATTCAATATTATTCACAATCATTCTATTTCATGCAATATAATTCAATATCATTCAATTATATTCGCTATGATTCAATATGGTTTCATATACAATATAATAAAATCTCATTCAATTCCTTTCAATATGATTCAAAATCATTCAAGATTATTCACTTTCATTCAACATTATTTAATGTAATTCACAATCATTCATTGTAATTCAGTATCATTCAATGTTATTCACTTCCATGTAAAATTATCTAATGTCATTCAGTATTCATATCATCCACTTTGATTTCATATCGTTCAATTTTATTCTATTTAATATCATTCAATTTTACTCAAAATGATTCAAAATAGGGGTGAGAAGCTCGGCCATCCGGGAGGGACTCAGTGTCGAGCCGCTGTTCCTCCACGTAGAGAGGAGCCAGATGAGGTGGCTCGGGCATCTGTTTAGGATGCCTCCTGGACGCCTCCCTGGGGAGGTGTTCCGGGCATGTTCCACCGGCAGGAGGCCCAGAGGACGACCCAGGACACGCTGGAGAGACTACGTCTCCCAGCTGGCCTGGGAACGCCTCGGCATCCCTCCGGCAGAGCTGGAAGATGTGGCTGGGGAGCAGAAGTCTGGGCTTCCCTGCTGAAGCTGCTGCCTCCGCGACCCCGGATAAGCGGCGGATAATGGATGGATGGATGGATGATTCAAAATCATTCAATTTCATTCACTATGATTCAAATTCATTCAACCCCATTCAACATTTCAGTGTCATTCAGGATTTTTCAAAAACATTCAGTGTCATTCAAAATAATTCCCCCCCAAAAAATCCAGCTTTTCTGCCTTCACACGCAATTTCTTCGGGAATCGCATTTTCTCGTTGTGTGAAGGCGGAGGTTTCGGTCCGACGCCCGCGAAAAGTTGGGTGCGAGCCGATCAATGCTGCAAATGAAAATTTCAAACATCTTACTGGGACAAGTAAGACTGAAACAGAAAAGCCCAAAAATCAGTGTGAGAAGTTCGGTTGACTTGAGAAGGATGTGTGAGAGTAAACAACGGCGAGAGGGAGCGGTGGACTGCGGACTCATCGACAGAGTGAATGAAGGGCAGAGACGGTGGTGGATTTTTTAATTTTTATTGTGATATAGTGCTTGTAAATCTCAGATACATGATATCCAAATAATGAAATATGGCAGTAAGTAAAGCAATACAGAGTGAGATTTAAATGATTAAAAGTTGTCATGGGTTCCAGTTGGTTTGAGATTTTGAGATGAGATTTGGAGTGAAGATGGTTTAGCGCAGGGGTCTTCAATCCTGTTCCTCGAGGGCCGGTGTCCTGCCCGTTTTCCACCTCTCCCTGGTGAAACACACCTGAGCGATCGTTATCTAGCTTCTGCAGACCTTGCTGATTATCTGATCATTTGAATCAGCTGTGTTGCAGCAGGGAGAGATGGAAAACCTGCAGGACACCGGCCCTCGAGGAACAGGATTGAGGACCCCTGGTTTAGCGTGTGAACTAGAAGGTGAGTGGCAGAAGAGCATTGGGAGGAGTGAGAGAGAGGGAATTAAGGAGGTCCAACAGTCGGTCGGTGGAGGGTCGCAGGAAGGCAAGTGGAGGGGTCGGCGAAAGTGACGTCGAGGGAAGAGAGAGTGGTTAGATTTGTAACTTTTTTTTAACATTTTAAACGTACCGATCGGCATGGGATGAGAACAGAAAACTGACAAGGTAAGTGAGCCATTGTTAAACAGATCTTTTTTTGTAATGACAGTAAATGTAATTTTACTCTCTTCTGCTTTTAACAGGTCTTTGTTCTGGAGAAAATAAAACCACAGCAACGTCTCAAAGGGCCTCATTGGCATCGGGCTTCATTGACAAATATTAACATCCCCTGTTTCTAACCCCTGGGAGGACGAGGGGAAAAAACAAGCAAAAAAAATACACCTTAGCTGCTCACACCGCAATGAAGGTCACGGGTATGTGTGTACCTAACTATTGTACCTAGATCCTTGGGAGGATTTTGACTCACCGGTCCCGTGTCTGCCTTTTCTCCGCCAACAGATTCGGCAAACGGGCGCACAGAAGAGTACAACGTGGAACACTGACCCCGAAAACCAGGGTGGCAACCGTGCAGACAAAGAAGAGATGGAAGCTCGGTCACCCTGCTACGAGCTCTCGATGAGACGTGGCCGCTTTCGCCTGACGAAGGAAGAACTTGCTGCCGAGTTTCCGAGGTCCGCGGCAATAGTGTTCTCCTTCGGCTCAAATAAAGTCTGTTCTCTATTCTCTTGGGACCATTTCTATTTATTGAAGGGAAAAGGTAGGTAGCTCATCATTAAACGGCTCCTTTCTTTTTTGTAAAGCCAGTAAATGTTAGAATTTTACTGTCCTATACTTTTAACAGGTCCTTCATTCTGGAGAAAGATCGGAGGTAACGGGTATGTGAGTTTGTGTCCCTCATTAATCTATTTTCTATTGTATTAGTGTGACATATTCATTAATTGTGAAGCGATTTAAGAAAAAAAAATGATCATGATTTTTTTAATATATTGTGGGTCACAGCAAAACCTGTCTCAGCACCGCCTAAATTTTGACTCGCTGATCCTGTATTATGCTCTTCTCTCAACCAAAAGATTTGGAGGACAGGCGCCAAAACACTTGTCAGGGAACACTGAATCCGAAACCAGGGTGGCAACCGTGCGGTCTTTCCCTTCTCGCCGAATTGAACTTTGGCAGGAAACGTCCGTAATTTAACACTTTGTCAGCTTTTGTCCTCACCACCTACTTTATTTTTTTGTTAGAACATTCTTCACGTGGCCCGCGGCTCCGCATCCTCCGTGCGTCTGGACGTGGAAGAGATGAAAGCTCGGTCACCCCGGTATGAGCTCTCCATGAGACGTGGCTGTGCTTGCTGATGAAGGAAGGTCTTGCTGATGCGTTTGGAAGGTCCATGGCACTAATGTTCTCCTAAGAGTCAAGTTAAGCCTGTTCTCTGTTCTCTTCAGACTGTATCTATTGATTGAAAGGAAAAGGGAAGTTGGTCATCCTGTAATTTCCTTTTCTCTCCAAAAAGACTCGTAGAATATGCGCCTCACCACTTATTTATTTCCGTTAGTACGTTCTCCACGGCCCCTGTGGCTCAACACGCTCTGTTCGTCGAGACAAAGAACAGTCGGAAGCTCAGTCGCCCTCGTGAGAAAGCGCAATGAAACCTGCTTTGCTTGCCCGACGACGGAAGGACTTCCTGACCTGTTTAGAAGGCTCATGACATGTTCTCCCAAGGATCAAATCAAGCCTGTTTTCTGTTCTCTTCAAACCATTTTCTATTTTTTGAAAAGTCAAGTCATGTAAAACAATCCCCGTACGGTTCTCTGTGTAGCTAGATTGTCGAAATAAATGCTATTAGTGATGATGATTCTTACAAAGGTTGCAGTGTGAAAGATTTTTTGAAGACTTTAGTGGCTGCAACAGCCATTTATTTATTTATTTAATTATTTATTTTACATCTAATCTGTGCAGTCAACAGTCTTGTTGGAGCATGATCAACCTCCATTTGTTGTTCATTATGCAAACATTTTCCAAAATAAATGGAAATAAAAATGATCTGCTACAGGATCAAACCATTGTCAGTGCAACCGGCAAGGTAACACCTTTACATTCTTTACTGTCATTGAGGTGAAATGATGTTAACTTCAAATTCCTTTTTGAGATAAAATTGCCCACTCTGGTCTCGTTGCACACTTCAGTACAATGACAATAAAGGGATTTCTGATTCACTTTTTGAACATACTTCCCAAATGTATGACAAAGTATGACTGACGACATTTGCAAATAATCCTCAAGAAACCACTGCCAGGCAACAGCCGGTCCCAAGATGCGGAAAGAAAGTAATCCACACGGTTTTGGCCCCGTTGACTTTGATTCTACCTTTTGTTGAAATACTGTATTTTTGTGGTTAATGACATTTCTTTTATTTATATTTTTGCGTGTGTATTTTTCCCTCTTGTTTGTATTCTTGTTTTACCATTTGTAAATATATGATTGAAGTTGCGAAAGATATTTTGTATTGTAAATTATACCTTAATCTGATGTTTTTCAAAAGTCATTTTTTGGAGCAGCAGTACATAACTCCTTGTGAAATGCGCTCTATGAATAAAGTAGCACTGTCTTGTATTGTACTCGGGGGGCGCAACTACAACTAGTATGTTGAGTTTTTCAGCAAACTAATAAAAAATAATTAAAATCTAAAAAATGAATTGGCAAAAAAATATGACGCATATTTAAGTGTCTTTAAAACATAAAAACATTTTTCCGTTAATTGCCGTCAGCCGTGGGTATGCGTCAAGGGCTATATAAATGTGACAAGCTCGCCGTTTTTCTTTTCAAGTTGACTGACTACAAGGTAGGATGATTGATTGGTGTAGACAACTAGAAGACTTTCCTGCATTTTTCTCCCTAGAATACTTGCACATCTACCTTGCTGAAGGGTATTTTCGCTTTAATTTATTTAGCATATTTTCCGGACTACAAGCCGCCACTTTTTTCCTAGATTTTGATGCGGCTAACGGTGGAGCTTTTCTGTGGATTTTTCTTTCACCAGTAGGAGCGCTCTCTAGTGCCGAAAATACGCTAAATGAATCTAGATTTTTTTTCTTCCTCCTCTTGGGTCTGTTATACTTGTTGTTGCCGTGTTAAAAAGGCACTGTTTTCACAATCTGTTGATATACCTTTATGTGCATTCACAGTACAAAATCGTTCTGTACATGCAGTAAACAACACTTTTTTTTTCAACATAGAAAACTGCGGCGTACAGCAGGGTGCGGCCTGTATATCAGCTTTTTATTATCCCCCCTTCCTCCCGGAAAGAGTTCTGCGGCTTATGTACGTGTGCGCCCTATAGTACAGAAATTACAGAGATTTTAAATTCTGTATTTTTTGGATGTAACTAACATTTTAAAAAAAATCTCTCTCTCTCTCTCTTCAAAAAGGAATTAGCAAAAAAATACAACACCTATTTAAGTGTCGTTTATATATTATCGCAGCAAAGCAATTTAAATATGCAACTCAAAACAGAATGGAAACACCCCTCGCATAACGGTCAGTGTGACTTCAGTTTGTGTCCTTCGACCTCAGACACTTTTACTTCGTATCAGTCTGGAATGAGCGTCTGGCTTGTCTCTTCCTATCAGTGCAGGCACTTCTGTTAACACCAGATAACAAGGGTACAATGTTCACTTGCAAATCAAATGACCTGTAAGCATAGTTGGAAACTTAATATGACAACCTAATTTCTTAGACAACATTATTCCATTAATTCTTAATTGCCGTCGGTAGGTGCTGGCGTTTTTCATTCTGATGACAAGGTTGGATGGTAAATTAGTTTAGACGTACCCTAGGATATATGCACGTCTGCCTTTATTTAATTTTAACTTGAAAATGTTTTCTAATGTAACAAAAATAAATTTATTTCATCACTTCAAAATCGAATTGTAAAAATAAAAATGGGTTATTCATTGAACCAAACATGTTGACTCAAACAAATAACCCACAAGACAACCAATTTAAGTTTATTTTACTAAACATTTTTGTTTCGTTATCCACTTGAACCGAAAATGTTTGGTTAGCAACCTTTTTACTTTTTATCCATATTGCTATATTTTTTATCTAACTGATATTGTGGTGTAGGTCTAATTTTTTTCCCTTAATTTTTTCCCCTGTTTCTCCAGCATGGAACAAATATTCACCGCTGAAGGCGAAGGTGGTGGCCATGAGCGCCACCACCTCGTACAAAAATTGGAGCCTCAAAGAGGACGGGACGGTGGCGGCTGGGTCCGCGTTTAAGAACTGTAACATGGACCTGAGCGACGGAAGGAACATCTGCCGAATGGTCCTTTTTGAAGCTCTGGCCTCTGAGGTTTCTGAGGGCCAGAGCTTCCTGATAAAAAAATCTGCTGTTGGGAGGGATGAGCGGGTCCTCCTCTCCCGCCCGGACACCGAATTATTCCGGTGTGCCTATGTCACGGTGTCCGGGGAGTTGGGGGAGGAGGCCGCCCGCCTCATCCATCCGATTGCCAGGACAGTCCACATCCGGGACGTTCCCCAGGAGGACGGGGTCCTGGTAAACATCGAAGGCGTCATCACTGAAGTAATGTATCACACTCGCACCGTCTCAGCGTGTGCGTGATAAAATTGTTTAATCCTTTTGTTTCTCCCTTAGATCCGAGCCATCAGGATGGTGAGGGTGCGAGGCCAGCTCGTGCCCATGGGCGTCATCCTCCTCCAAAAAGTGAATATTTTGCGTTTTACCTCAACTATTATAATCTAAATATGCTGCAGCGGGCAATTCTCATTGTACGTTTTGTATTCCAGGACGGGGCGTCGGCAAAGGTGGTGCGTTGGAGGGAGGCGAATCTCTTGGTCGTTTACGTGGGCCAAAGGGTGAAGGTGACCCACCTTGTGGGCAAGCCTTCACCCTATGGCTTCTCCCTCCAAACGACCAACTCCACCGAGATCAAAGTAAGTAGGCCGGCTAATACAAAATGTGTAGAAAAAAATCAACTAGATTGAAATATTTCCATTGACAGACTTTAATATCTATTCACCACCCGTTTTCTGAATTTCGTAATTTTACGTTGGAAAGGTGAACCGTGATTACCTGAACACCTGTTATTTTCAGTCGACAGTGAGTGTCAAACGGGCACGTTTGTGTTGCTCTCGGGTGTGATAGTAGAAGTCATGAAAATAAAACTGTTCATCCTACGTCTGTTCATAAAGTGTTCTTTTACACAGGAATTGGAAGATACCCCCTTCCTGGTGGTGGGCTACAGACTTCGGGGGGACCTGGTGGAAGTCATAGACGGGGACGACAATACAAGATCACTCCCTCTCGCCACCTGGAGGGAGCAATTCCCCGAGGACCCCCTCATCTCCCAAGAGGGATTTTTTTTGTAATTACAGTGGAACCTCGGTTCTCGACCATAATCCGTTCCTGAACCCTGTTCGAAAAGCGAATTGTTCGAACACCGAAACCATTCCTTTGCTGCTTGCACTGACTTTCTTTGGAGGCATGATTAGGGGCTAAAACACTTCGTACACCGATATAAAACGCGAGAGCAAAACGCAGCACGTCCGCACGCGACAACAGTTGGTCATAAAGAGAGAAAGAGAGCGATCTACACCCGTACGCCGCTCAGCCCCCACCCTCGCGTGCGCACTCACGCGTCATACCGGCGTTCGAACTCCGAGGTTTGTTCAAACTGCGAAGCAAGAATTTCTCTTTTTTTTTTGTTCGAACTCCGATTTGTTCGACCTCAGAGTCGTTCGAGAACCGAGGTTCCACTGTATTTATTTAATGCTTAAAAAAATAAAACTTTTTATTTCCATATTGTGTCTTAACTTGATTTCTTTATTTAATCTGGTTTAACAAGATTCAGCATGCACACGCATACTCATCACCCCGTTCATACTCACTCCTTCCACGGATACACGCGCGTGGGGGCGGTCCCACGCAACGCACACGCACGCTAACCACTTGCACACCATTTCCTTTTATCCCGCATGCTACTCCTTCCACATTTTTCTTCGGATTCTCACCGTTCCAACTTCTCCAATCGCTTCCAAAAAACAACGCCATGCGGGCTTCTTTTCCATTTCCATTTAGTGTTATTCAACATCATTTACTATCATTCAACATCCTTCCACCATTCACTATCAATCCACATTCTCATTCAATTCTATTTGCTACAATTCAAACTCATTCAATATCATTCAACATCCTCCCACCTTCCATCATTCACAATCATTCCACATTCTCATTCAATTCTATTCTCTACGATTCAAACTCATTCAATTTCGTTCTCTACGATTCAAAAATCATTCAATTTCATTCCACATGCCTCCACCCAGATGGCTTCAACTCCGGAGCCTTCACACGCGATTTCTCCAGAAATTGCATTCTCTAGTTTAATGTGTGTTGCAAGTGGGAATGTCGAATTTTCATGACCTACACAAGTTCAACACATTTAAATAAGTCATAAATCTAGCATATGAGAATAGTAAACACAATCACATGTCTTCACTGTGCAAACTACTACTAGTTTCATTTGGTAAATGTATTTTGTTTAATAAATGCAGTGACAAACATAATGTCAGGGTTTTGCTATGGAGGTTGAGGGAGAGGAGGACCCAGATACAGTAAAGTGAGGCAGGAGTAACTTCATGGAAATTAAAAGGTAAAGAAAACAAAGCACACAAGGCATGGGGAAAAAACTAAAATATCAAACGTACAAAACAACAGGGATTAAAAAAAAAAACACAAGTTAAATTGAGTTTCGATGACTCTTTACATCCCTGGTGGAGAGCCAACAGGTATGAACAGAAATGTTGTATTTCAATCAATACGTCTCTCGACATAATATAAGCTGTTGACTACGTCAGCCATTTAGCAGACACTCTCAGACCGGAACACACAAACAGCTGATGCTATCATGACGAAGAGGTTCAATGTCAAACGCATATTAAATATTCATCTCAAAAATATTTTCACCATAGGGTTCAGGCGTGCCCTAAATTTCAGGTCCTTGAGGTTTTTTTCCGGTCTCTCAAGCGTCAGCGCTACATCATAGGACTACATTGTTTATTAGGCCCAGATGAGTCTTAATCGCTCCTTTATAAGATTGACGGCATTAAAAGGGGGTTGGATTAATCACATAACGTGTTTTTCTGACACCACAGAGAGAGAGAGAGAGAGAGCTCATAGTTGTTCAATGTTATTCAGTATCATGCGAAATTATTTAATGTCATTCAGTCTCATTCACAATCATTCTTTGTCATTCAGTATCATTCAAAGTTGTTCAATGTTATTCAGATGTATTTAGTATAAATTGTCATTCAACATCATTCATTTTCATTCACAATCATTGTGTCATGATCCGCGTCGGGCATGACAGGAGTTTTTGTCAGTGTTTACGTGTGCATGCGGTTTGTTATTGTTTTCTTCCCTCCTTCCTGCCATGTGCTTCTGTTATTGTTTGGTCAGCTGTGTTAGCGTTTCCCCTCAGCACTCGTCATCACCAGCCACGCACCTGTTCCCAGTTCATCATCACGCACCTGCTTCCCATCTGCTCCCCTAAGTACCCGGACTATTTAAACCTTCCAGACCGACAACGCAGTGTCGGGTCATTGTTCCTCCTTGCCGCATTTCCCGTGTGTCTCGCTACCTTGGACTGTCACGACCACGCCCTGTTCCCGTTAATGCTCTTGTCATCGTTCCCTGTCCGCCTTGTTCGTTCCCGTCTCGTGTTTGTTCCTTGTCCTCGTTCCAGTTTAGTCTCGTTTTGTTTGCCCTTTTGTTATTTTGGCACCCTGCCACGTGTTTGTCCTTGTGTGACCCTGTCAATAAATTCCCTTAACCCTATCCACCTCCTGCCTCCTCGCCTTTTGGGTCCACCTCCTCCTTGCCGTAAGGCACTCATCACACATTGCTTGTTATTCACAATTATTCATTGTAATACAGTATCATTCAAAGTTGTTCAATGTTATTCAGTTCAATTTAAAATTATTTAATGTTATTCAGTATCATTCAACGTCTTTCATTTTCATTAAGCATAATTCAAAATCATTCAATGTCATTCATTATCATTCACAATCTTTAGTTGTCATTCGGTTTCATTCAAAGTTGTTCAATGTTATTCAGATCCGTATAAAATACATTTATGTCTTTCAGCATCATTCATTTTCATTCACAATCATTGCTTGTAATTCGGGATCATTCAAAGTTGTTCATTGTTATTCAGTTTTGTTCAAAATTATTTAATGTCATTCAATATCATTCAAAGTTGTTCAGTGTTATTCACTTCCATTTAAAAATTATTAAATGTCATTCAGTATTCAATTTTATTCACTATGATTCAAAATCATTCACATTATTCACTTTTATTTAATATCATTCAATTTTATTCACTTTGATTCAAAATCTTTCAATAATATTCACTATCATTCTTAATCATTCAATTTAATTCACATTCATTCAAAATCATTCAATATCATGCACTACGATTCAAAACCATCCAATTTCATTCACTATGATTCAATATCATTCAGTTTTTTTCACTTTGATTCGAAATCATTCAATTTCATTCACTTTAATTCAGAATCATTCAATATCATTCAATATTGTTCACTTGAATTTAAAATCACTCAATTTCATTCACTTTGATTTAAAATCACTCAATTTCATTCACTACGATTCAATATAATTTATGTTGGAATCTAGTTTTAAATCAATGTTAGAATTTAATTTTAAATCAATGTAAACTCAAATTAGCAATCTGACTCCAATTTGTGACTTTACCCAACTCTCACTCATCCAACAATATGCGCGCTCGTTCTGCAATAGAAAGGTATCAGGAAGCCGGCATTTGCACGCACGAGTGGATTTATTCCCAATACACAGATTTACTACATATGCGCCTGGGTCTCGGATCCCTCTCAATACAACTCTACACCTCTCTTGCCACCAACCGAACAGCACTTTTTCCGAGTTGCACAGCAGTGATTCATACTATACAATATGTAAATTATACAAAGACAAAGGCATCCTGGCATGATTCTATTGGCTATGTGTATCCTGCAGTTAACTTTAGCTTATTGGTCTTTCTTCCCCTGAAGAATCACGTGGTGGCTCCTCCTGGTTGTGCTTGAGTCATCTCGTCTCCGCCCCCTCCTTGTTGCCAGCACCGTCTGTCCTAAAACATTCCATTCCTGCACATTCTTGCACCCCCTACTCTGTTCCGCTCCACACGCTCAGCACTTTATAGTCTCACACTTTCATACACAGGATGCAGCTACATCTAATGAACTATGTTAAGCTCAAACTCTTATATTCCTTTATTTAATATTCACTATAATTCAAAATCATTCAATTTTGTTCACTGTGATTCAATATTATTCACAATCATTCTATTTCATGCAATATAATTCAATATCATTCAATTATATTCGCTATGATTCAATATGGTTTCATATACAATATAATAAAATCTCATTCAATTCCTTTCAATATGATTCAAAATCATTCAAGATTATTCACTTTCATTCAACATTATTTAATGTAATTCACAATCATTCATTGTAATTCAGTATCATTCAATGTTATTCACTTCCATGTAAAATTATCTAATGTCATTCAGTATTCATATCATCCACTTTGATTTCATATCGTTCAATTTTATTATATTTAATATCATTCAATTTTACTCAAAATGATTCAAAATAGGGGTGAGAAGCTCGGCCATCCGGGAGGGACTCAGTGTCGAGCCGCTGTTCCTCCACGTAGAGAGGAGCCAGATGAGGTGGCTCGGGCATCTGTTTAGGATGCCTCCTGGACGCCTCCCTGGGGAGGTGTTCCGGGCATGTTCCACCGGCAGGAGGCCCAGAGGACGACCCAGGACACGCTGGAGAGACTACGTCTCCCAGCTGGCCTGGGAACGCCTCGGCATCCCTCCGGCAGAGCTGGAAGATGTGGCTGGGGAGCAGAAGTCTGGGCTTCCCTGCTGAAGCTGCTGGCTCCGCGACCCCGGATAAGCGGCGGATAATGGATGGATGGATGGATGATTCAAAATCATTCAATTTCATTCACTATGATTCAAATTCATTCAACATTTCAGTGTCATTCAGGATTTTTCAAAAACATTCAGTGTCATTCAAAATAATTCCCCCCCAAAAAATCCAGCTTTTCTGCCTTCACACGCAATTTCTTCGGGAATCGCATTTTCTCGTTGTGTGAAGGCGGAGGTTTCGGTCCGACGCCCGCGAAAAGTTGGGTGCAAGCCGATCAATGCTGCAAATGAAAATTTCAAACATCTTACTGGGACAAGTAAGACTGAAACAGAAAAGCCCAAAAATCAGTGTGAGAAGTTCGGTTGACTTGAGAAGGATGTGTGAGAGTAAACAACGGCGAGAGGGAGCGGTGGACTGCGGACTCATCGACAGAGTGAATGAAGGGCAGAGACGGTGGTGGATTTTTTAATTTTTATTGTGATATAGTGCTTGTAAATCTCAGATACATGATATCCAAATAATGAAATATGGCAGTAAGTAAAGCAATACAGAGTGAGATTTAAATGATTAAAAGTTGTCATGGGTTCCAGTTGGTTTGAGATTTTGAGATGAGATTTGGAGTGAAGATGGTTTAGCGCAGGGGTCTTCAATCCTGTTCCTCGAGGGCCGGTGTCCTGCCCGTTTTCCACCTCTCCCTGGTGAAACACACCTGAGCGATCGTTATCTAGCTTCTGCAGACCTTGCTGATTATCTGATCATTTGAATCAGCTGTGTTGCAGCAGGGAGAGATGGAAAACCTGCAGGACACCGGCCCTCGAGGAACAGGATTGAGGACCCCTGGTTTAGCGTGTGAACTAGAAGGTGAGTGGCAGAAGAGCATTGGGAGGAGTGAGAGAGAGGGAATTAACGAGGTCCAACAGTCGGTCGGTGGAGGGTCGCAGGAAGGCAAGTGGAGGGGTCGGCGAAAGTGACGTCGAGGGAAGAGAGAGTGGTTAGATTTGTAACTTTTTTTTAACATTTTAAACGTACCGATCGTTGGCATGGGATGAGAACAGAAAACTGACAAGGTAAGTGAGCCATTGTTCAACAGATCTTTTTTTGTAATGACAGTAAATGTCATTTTACTCTCTTCTGCTTTTAACAGGTCTTTGTTCTGGAGAAAATAAAACCACAGCAACGTCTCAAAGGGCCTCATTGGCATCGGGCTTCATTGACAAATATTAACATCCCCTGTTTCTAACCCCTGGGAGGACGAGGGGAAAAAACAAGCAAAAAAAATACACCTTAGCTGCTCACACCGCAATGAAGGTCACGGGTATGTGTGTACCTAACTATTGTACCTAGATCCTTGGGAGGATTTTGACTCACCGGTCCCGTGTCTGCCTTTTCTCCGCCAACAGATTCGGCAAACGGGCGCACAGAAGAGTACAACGTGGAACACTGACCCCGAAAACCAGGGTGGCAACCGTGCAGACAAAGAAGAGATGGAAGCTCGGTCACCCTGCTACGAGCTCTCGATGAGACATGGCCGCTTTCGCCTGACGAAGGAAGAACTTGCTGCCGAGTTTCCGAGGTCCGCGGCACTAGTGTTCTCCTTCGGCTCAAGTAAAGTCTGTTCTCTATTCTCTTGGGACCATTTCTATTTATTGAAGGGAAAAGGTAGGTAGCTCATCATTAAATGGCTCCTTTCTTTTTTGTAAAGCCAGTAAATGTTAGAATTTTACTGTCCTATACTTTTAACAGGTCCTTCATTCTGGAGAAAGATCGGAGGTAACGGGTATGTGAGTTTGTGTCCCTCATTGATCCATTTTCTATTGTATTAGTGTGACATATTCATTAATTGTGAAGCGATTTAAGAAAAAAAAATGATCATGATTTTTTTAATATATTGTGGGTCACAGCAAAACCTGTCTCAGCACCGCCTAAATTTTGACTCGCTGATCCTGTATTATGCTCTTCTCTCAACCAAAAGATTTGGAGGACAGGCGCCAAAACACTTGTCAGGGAACACTGAATCCGAAACCAGGGTGGCAACCGTGCGGTCTTTCCCTTCTCGCCGAATTGAACTTTGGCAGGAAACGTCCGTAATTTAACACTTTGTCAGCTTTTGTCCTCACCACCTACTTTATTTTTTTGTTAGAACATTCTTCACGTGGCCCGCGGCTCCGCATCCTCCGTGCGTCTGGACGTGGAAGAGATGAAAGCTCGGTCACCCCGGTATGAGCTCTCCATGAGACGTGGCTGTGCTTGCTGATGAAGGAAGGTCTTGCTGATGCGTTTGGAAGGTCCATGGCACTAATGTTCTCCTAAGAGTCAAGTTAAGCCTGTTCTCTGTTCTCTTCAGACTGTATCTATTGATTGAAAGGAAAAGGGAAGTCGGTCATCCTGTAATTTCCTTTTCTCTCCAAAAAGACTCGTAGAATATGCGCCTCACCACTTATTTATTTCCGTTAGTACGTTCTCCACGGCCCCTGTGGCTCAACACGCTCTGTTCGTCGAGACAAAGAACAGTCGGAAGCTCAGTCGCCCTCGTGAGAAAGCGCAATGAAACCTGCTTTGCTTGCCCGACGACGGAAGGACTTCCTGACCTGTTTAGAAGGCTCATGACATGTTCTCCCAAGGATCAAATCAAGCCTGTTTTCTGTTCTCTTCAAACCATTTTCTATTTTTTGAAAAGTCAAGTCATGTAAAACAATCCCCGTACGGTTCTCTGTGTAGCTAGATTGTCGAAATAAATGCTATTAGTGATGATGATTCTTACAAAGGTTGCAGTGTGAAAGATTTTTTGAAGACTTTAGTGGCTGCAACAGCCATTTATTTATTTATTTAATTATTTATTTTACATCTAATCTGTGCAGTCAACAGTCTTGTTGGAGCATGATCAACCTCCATTTGTTGTTCATTATGCAAACATTTTCCAAAATAAATGGAAATAAAAATGATCTGCTACAGGATCAAACCATTGTCAGTGCAACCGGCAAGGTAACACCTTTACATTCTTTACTGTCATTGAGGTGAAATGATGTTAACTTCAAATTCCTTTTTGAGATAAAATTGCCCACTCTGGTCTCGTTGCACACTTCAGTACAATGACAATAAAGGGATTTCTGATTCACTTTTTGAACATACTTCCCAAATGTATGACAAAGTATGACTGACGACATTTGCAAATAATCCTCAAGAAACCACTGCCAGGCAACAGCCGGTCCCAAGATGCGGAAAGAAAGTAATCCACACGGTTTTGGCCCCGTTGACTTTGACTCTACCTTTTGTTGAAAAACTGTATTTTTGTGGTTAATGACATTTCTTTTATTTATTTTTTTGCGTGTGTATTTTTCCCTCTTGTTTGTATTCTTGTTTTACCATTTGTAAATATATGATTGAAGTTGCGAAAGATATTTTGTATTGTAAATTATACCTTAATCTGATGTTTTTCAAAAGTCATTTTTTGGAGCAGCAGTACATAACTCCTTGTGAAATGCGCTCTATGAATAAAGTAGCACTGTCTTGTATTGTACTCGGGGGGCGCAACTACAACTAGTATGTTGAGTTTTTCAGCAAACTAATAAAAAATAATTAAAATCTAAAAAATGAATTGGCAAAAAAATATGACGCATATTTAAGTGTCTTTAAAACATAAAAACATTTTTCCATTAATTGTTAATTGCCGTCAGCCGTGGGTATGCGTCAAGGGCTATATAAATGTGACAAGCTCGCCGTTTTTCTTTTCAAGTTGACTGACTACAAGGTAGGATGATTGATTGGTGTAGACAACTAGAAGACTTTCCTGCATTTTTCTCCCTAGAATACTTGCACATCTACCTTGCTGAAGGGTATTTTCGCTTTAATTTATTTAGCATATTTTCCGGACTACAAGCCGCCACTTTTTTCCTAGATTTTGATGCGGCTAACGGTGGAGCTTTTCTGTGGATTTTTCTTTCACCAGTAGGAGCGCTCTCTAGTGCCGAAAATACGCTAAATGAATCTAGATTTTTTTTCTTCCTCCTCTTGGGTCTGTTATACTTGTTGTTGCCGTGTTAAAAAGGCACTGTTTTCACAATCTGTTGATATACCTTTATGTGCATTCACAGTACAAAATCGTTCTGTACATGCAGTAAACAACTCTTTTTTTTTCAACATAGAAAACTGCGGCGTACAGCAGGGTGCGGCCTGTATATCAGCTTTTTATTATCCCCCCTTCCTCCCGGAAAGAGTTCTGCGGCATATGTACGTGTGCGCCCTATAGTCCAGAAATTACAGAGATTTTAAATTCTGTATTTTTTGGATGTAACTAACATTTAAAAAAAAATCTCTCTCTCTCTCTCTTCAAAAAGGAATTAGCAAAAAAATACAACACCTATTTAAGTGTCGTTTATATATTATCGCAGCAAAGCAATTTAAATATGCAACTCAAAACAGAATGGAAAACCCCTCGCATAACGGTCAGTGTGACTTCAGTTTGTGTCCTTCGACCTCAGACACTTTTACTTCGTATCAGTCTGGAATGAGCGTCTGGCTTGTCTCTTCCTATCAGTGCAGGCACTTCTGTTAACACCAGATAACAAGGGTACAATGTTCACTTGCAAATCAAATGACCTGTAAGCATAGTTGGAAACTTAATATGACAACCTAATTTCTTAGACAACATTATTCCATTAATTCTCAATTGCCGTCGGTAGGTGCTGGCGTTTTTCATTCTGATGACAAGGTTGGATGGTTAATTAGTTGAGACGTACCCTAGGATATATGCACGTCTGCCTTTATTTAATTTTAACTTGAAAATGTTTTCTAATGTAACAAAAATACATTTATTTCATCCCTTCAAAATCGAATTGTAAAAATAAAAATGGGTTATTCATTTAACCAAACATGTTGACTCAAACAAATAACCCACAAGACAACCAATTTAAGTTTATTTTACTAAACATTTTTGTTTCGTTATCCACTTGAACCGAAAATGTTTGGTTAGCAACCTTTTTACTTTTTATCCATATTGCTATATTTTTTATCTAACTGATATTGTGGTGTAGGTCTAATTTTTTTCCCTTAATTTTTTCCCCCCGTTTCTCCAGCATGGAACAAGGCCATGAGCGCCACCACCTCGTACAAAAATTGGAGCCTCAAAGAGGACGGGACGGTGGCGGCTGGGTCCGCGTTTAAGAACTGTAACATGGACCTGAGCGACGGAAGGAACATCTGCCGAATGGTCCTTTTTGAAGCTCTGGCCTCTGAGGTTTCTGAGGGTCAGAGCTTCCTGATCAAAAAATCTGCTGTTGGGAGGGATGAGCGGGTCCTCCTCTCCCACCCGGACACCGAATTATTCCGGTGTGCCAATGTCACGGTGTCCGGGGAGTTGGGGGAGGAGGCCGCCCGCCTCATCCATCCGATTGCCAGGACAGTCCACATCCGGGACGTTCCCCAGGAGCACGGGGTCCTGGTAAACATCGAAGGCGTCATCACTGAAGTAATGTATCCCACTCACACCGTCTCAGTGTGTGCGTGATAAAATTGTTTAATCCTTTTGTTTTTCCCTTAGATCCGAGCCATCAGGATGGTGAGGGTGCGAGGCCAGCTCGTGCCCATGGGCGTCATCCTCCTCCAAAAAGTGAATATTTTGCGTTTTACCTCAACTATTATAATCTAAATATGCTGCAGCGGGCAATTCTCATTGTACGTTTTGTATTCCAGGACGGGGCGTCGGCAAAGGTGGTGCGTTGGAGGGAGGCGAATCTCTTTGTCGTTTACGTGGGCCAAAGGGTGAAGGTGACCCACCTTGTGGGCAAGCCTTCACCCTATGGCTTCTCCCTCCAAACGACCAACTCCACCGAGATCAAAGTAAGTAGGCCGGCTAATACAAAATGTGGAGAAAAAAATCAACTAGATTGAAATATTTCCATTGACAGACTTTAATATCTATTCACCACCCGTTTTCTGAATTTCGTAATTTTACTTTGGAAAGGTGAACCGTGATTACCTGAACACCTGTTATTTTCAGTCGACAGCGAGTGTCAAACGGGCACGTTTGTGTTGCTCTCGGGTGTGATAGTAGAAGTCATGAAAATAAAACTGTTCATCCTACGTCTGTTCATAAAGTGTTCTTTTACACAGGAATTGGAAGATACCCCCTTCCTGGTGGTGGGCTACAGAATTCGGGGGGACCTGGTGGAAATCATAGACGGGGACGACAGTACAAGATCACTCCCTCTCGCCACCTGGAGGGAGCGATTCCCTGAGGACCCCCTCGTCCCCCAAGAGGGATTTTTTTTGTAATTACAGTGGAACCTCGGTTCTCGACCATAATCCGTTCCTGAACCCTGTTCGAAAAGCGAATTGTTCGAACACCGAAACCATTCCTTTGCTGCTTGCACTGACTTTCTTTGGAGGCATGATTAGGGGCTAAAACACTTCGTACACCTATATAAAATGCGAGAGCAAAACGCAGCACGTCCGCACGCGACAACAGTTGGTCATAAAGAGAGAAAGAGAGCGATCTACACCCGTACGCCGCTCAGCCCCCACCCTCGCGTGCGCACTCACGCGTCATACCGGCGTTCGAACTCCGAGGTTTGTTCGAACTGCGAAGCAAGAATTTCTCTTTTTTTTTGTTTGAACTCCGATTTGTTCGACCTCAGAGTCGTTCGAGAACCGAGGTTCCACTGTATTTATTTAATGCTTAAAAAAATAAAACTTTTTATTTCCATATTGTGTCTTAACTTGATTTCTTTATTTAATCTGGTTTAACAAGATTCAGCATGCACACGCATACTCATCACCCCGTTCATACTCACTCCTTCCACGGATACGCGCGCGTGGGGGCGGCCCCACGCAACGCACACGCACGCTAACCACTTGCACACCATTTCCTTTTATCCCGCATGCTACTCCTTCCACATTTTTCTTCGGATTCTCACCGTTCCAACTTCTCCAATCGCTTCCAAAAAAGAACGCCATGCGGGCTTCTTTTCCATTTCCATTTATTGTTATTCAACATCATTTACTATCATTCAACATCCTTCCACCTTCACAATCATTCCACATTCTCATTCAATTCTATTTGCTACAATTCAAACTCATTCAATTTCATTCTCTATGATTCAAAATCATTCAATATCATTCAACATCCTCCCACCTTCCATCATTCCACATTCTCATTCAATTCTATTCTCTACGATTCAAACTCATTCAATTTCATTCTCTATGATTCAAAAATCATTCAATTTCATTCCACATGCTTCCACCCAGATGGCTTCAACTCCGGAGCCTTCACACGCGATTTCTCCAGAAATTGCATTCTCTAGTTTAATGTGTGTTGCAAGTGGGAATGTCGAATTTTCATGACCTACACAAGTTCAACACATTTAAATAAGTCATAAATGTAGCATATGAGAATAGTAAACACAATCACATGTCTTAACTGTGCAAACTACTACTAGTTTCATTTGGTAAATGTATTTTGTTTAATAAATGCAGTGACAAACATGTCAGGGTTTTGCTATGGAGGTTGACTGAGAGGAGGACCCAGATACAGTAAAGTGAGGCAGGAGTAACTTCATGGAAATTAAAGGTAAAGAAAACAAAGCACACAAGGCATGGGGAAAAAACTAAAATATCAAACGTACAAAACAACAGGGATTAAAAAAAAAACACAAGGACTAGGACTCATCTTATTTCGACAAGGCGCGACAGGCAGGACAACTAACTGGGACACTGAACCAAAGAGAACTGAAAGCAAACAAGGAACTATATACAAACAAAGTAACGAGACAACAAGGAACACCTGGACAAGACACAAAGGGTTGGAGGGAGCTGATTGCTTCACACAAGGGAATGGGGCTCCAAGCACAGCTGGACACAATCAGGTTTAACAAGAGACACACACCAAACACAAGGAAAAATATTAAACTAAATACTAAACCAAAAACAACATGACATATGAACCTGTAATTAATTGGCATTCTGCTACCACGACATATTCCAATCCTTCATAATCTAAACACTCACTTGTGCTCAGAAAGCCATAAGTCCTCTGAATTGGGGTACTTCTGGACCACACTAAGTCAAACTTTTTCAATGCGATTTCTTGACTTCAACATAGCACAATATGCCAGTTTGTCTCCAAATGTAATCAAACCTAACCACTTTCTCCTGTTCTGAAAGCAGTAATTGCTTCATGTTGGGTAGTTCTGGTCATTTTGCAGACAACAGTGAGTAGAAGTTTTTCATTTTAATTTTGTCACTTAAAAAAAGCAAAAGATCAACAATTACTCACCAAGTTTAGTAAACTTAAGCAGTCTGAAAGCAGTAAGAACTTCTTGTTCAGATATTTCTTTGTGTACTGTGTTTGGCTGTTTTTGCAATATTGAAACATTTGTAAAATGTTCTACAAGTCATATTGTGATGGCCTCAAATGGAACCGATGTTTTTCTTTGGGTTCGGGTAAACCTAACCCTAGGTTTTCCTCTCTCACACCTCGAGGGCAAAACACAGGAATCTGTTGAAGTGTGGACTTCTGTCTTGCCTGACAAATACAATTTAAAACAAAAAACAAAGACTTTGAAGAAATGTGCATGGCTGATTTTTCGTATACATTGGTGTTGATGAGGAAGACACGTTGGGCATGGAGCAACGACTTTTCTGCGATCGACCTTGTTTTGACATCATTTGTTTTTAACTGGAATTAAAGCGAAGCCTTTTTTTGTTCAACTCCAACGGCGTCGTTTTTTTGGTGTTGTCATTGCTGGAATGAAAGACTCGTCAAAGAAAGGCACCAGTCAGGATTTTCATGCCCTGCTCACATAGCGACAAAAAAAGAGTGTAAGTTGCTCCGACAGTGCATAATGTTTAAAAAGATAAATTCAAGATAAGAAAAGAAAAAATTAAATAAAACATTTGTTACACTCCATTCCCTGACATTACAGTATTTTCTCAAGATGAGACATGCGATGAAGTCCTATTTCATACTTTTGTGATTTTGTGAATTGTTGCTGCAGATGAAATGTTCTTGGTACCAAATAACATATTGTCAGCCTCTTAAAAATAATGTCCCTAGTCATATTTTGACAAAGTATTATTTAACAAGTCCTTACACAATCAATGTACAGCACTAATACTGCTTTCAGACTGCAGATGAGTGCTGAAGTTTACTAAACTTGGTGTAATGGTTGGGTGGAACTGTAATGGTGCGAAAAGGACCCAAGAGCAATCGGAATATGAGAAGGGGTTTATTTTGGGGGAAGCAAGTGAAGGCAGTGGATCCGGAGTTCAGCAGGGCCAGGCGGTGGAGTGGTCGACGGGGTCCGGTCTTCAAGGGCAGGAGGTGGGGATACGGGGCTTGGCCAGACAGGCAGATGGCTTGAGGAAGCACACAACAAATAAATGATCTGAGGAAGGACATAGTGGTTCAACAACCTGAGCCTCGGCGATGGATTCAGATGAGCCGTTCTAATTTTCTGAAGCATCCCTCCATCGTCTCCCTATTCGCTGGAGGAATAATACCTTGCTGCGGTCCCAACTGAGAGAGGAAAATTTAGGGTTAGGGATAGAGATAGGATTAGGGTTAACCTAACCCTAATCCAAAGAGAGGCCAAAACAATGTGACTTGCTGAACATTATACAAATGTTTCAGTTTTGCAAAACAGCCAAACACAGTTCGGAAAGTACCCAGATCTACCTTAACAAGAAGCACTTACTGCTTTCAGACTACAGATGATTGCTTCGGTGAAGAATTGGGATCTTTTGCTTATTTTAAACGAATAAATTGAATTAAAAAACTTCTAACAGTAGTACGCAAAATGACCAGAACTACCCAATATGAAGCAATTACTGCTTTCAGAACAGGAGAAAGTGGTTAGGTGTGATTACATTGGAGACAAACTGGCATATTGTGCTCTGTTGAAGTCAGGAAATTGCATTGAAAAAGTGTAGTCCAGAAGTACCCCAATCAGGAGTACCTATGGCTTCTCGGTGCTCCAACGAGTTGGGAAAGAACGCCAACTCCTCCAAGACATCAAAAGAAGACAGGTCAACTTCACCGGCCACATCATCCGTAAAGGCGAAATTGAAGAACTATGCCTAGCCGGAAAAGTACCTGGGAAAAGAGCTAGAGGCGGACAGAGGCTCATGTACCTAAATCAGATCAAGGACTACACCGGGCTCAGAAACTCGCGAGCTATCTGGGACGCCGCAAGAAACCGAAGACTGAAAGTTTTTTCATCATGAGTCGTCAAGGGCTGTTTCAGCCATGGCACCAGAAGAAGATGGCTTTTTGAACAAAAGTGAGTGCTTATGTAGCGGATCCCAATCTGGTCACCGCTGGCAGATGTATAAATAATCGTGGAAATATAAGAAATAATACACATAAACTAGAAAATGCAATTCCTGAAGAAATTGTGTGTGAAGGCGGAGAAGTTGGATTTTTTTTTGTGGAATGACATTGAATGATTTTGAATGACACTGAATGTTTTTGAATAATATTGAATGACACTGAAATATTGAATGAGGTTGAATGAATTTGAATCATATTGAATGAAATTGAATGATAGTGAATGAAATTGAATGTTATTAAATCAAAGTGAATAATATTGACTGATGTTGTGAGAAGTTAGAACAATTAATGTCAAAACACTCTTCAAATACATGTTGTTTGATGTGCAGAGCATGATTTACACCTCACCATTTTATTGCATGCACCAAGCAGGTTAGACATTTTTCTGTCCATGGGATGGCGTAGTCAAGAAAAATGAATCATCTCGAAGCCCATATGTGTGCTAAGTATTCCCCTGCAGGGCTTGACTGCTTTATGGGGCTTATTTTGCAATCACTAGTTTCAGATAGTTATAATTTTTGAAAGAGCATTTTCGTTTTATGTTTTTCATTATCGAAATGGTTTTTTTCTATTCTAGTTTTTAGTTCTTTTTCGTTTACTAAAATAACCTTGGGCTGCACCCACTATCACAGCAACGGCTCACCATATTATGGCCGGCTAATTTGTCAGAGAGAAGACAGCGACAACGGATGGCCCAATCGCAATAAACACTCTACACCATACGTGTACACGCGGTGTTGGAGAGCACATGTTACAAGCGTACCGATATTGCAGAATTGGGACAATGCGTGTGATGTCACCAACTTCCTCTTCTTATTAGAATTAGAATTAGAAATCCCTTTATTGTCATTGTACTCAAGTGTGTTATTATTATTTAGTTAATTGTAACAATTTTGTCGTTAACTTAAGTAATGTAGTGGTTAAGTAAAAACCCTGGCTTGGGACCCACCGAAAGGAGCTATTGCTCCATTTGTACTATTTGCGGCGGTCACACGATCTGCGGCCCCTGCACAAAATGTCGCAAAGTACGGTAGCAGCACTTGGACAAAACACGTAGGTGACTTTAAAACAGTGATGAAAATTGTACACAGGCAACTGATAAATATGTCACAATTCGATATGTACATTTGAAGAGAATTTATTTTCGACATGGGCCCAAGAATTCCACCGAACATCGTCAGTTTCCTGGTATTTTGGTTAAATCCGCAAATAATTGTGGACAGTATACTTTGGCTGCGCGCTCCAACAATTTTACTATATACTTCAATGAGAGTGTAGTGTGGGAATCGAGATTTGCGCGAGCCCTTTAAACACACCCTAACACGAAGCTGACCAACCGCCACAGCTAGTGATGGGTAGATGAGGCATCCTGTATCGTTTCGTCACAGTGACACACTGTATTGACACTGTGTTGCTGAATACTGACACCTGGCGGACTTGCAGGAAACATTTGACAGGGTCATCTGACACTGATCTGTCAAACTAATTTTATCCAATTCCATTGATTAGGCATTTCCATTCACATTATTTTTACATATATGTACTTTCATAAAAAAAAATCTTTGATATTCGAGACGCAGTTGATAAATTAAGTAAAAATCTGTCTGAATGCCTCAGTAAAAGTGTTGTGAATGACAATGGACTCATTGTAATTTAAGATTTTTATTGAAAAAAATTAGTTTCTCCAGGGTTTTGTTATTCAGTCTATTTCTTTTTTTTTAGGCAATTTCCCCCGCCTTTATTCCAAAAAATTAGTTTCTCCAGCGTTTTGTTATTCAGTCTATTTCTTTTTTTTAGGCAATTTCCCCCCCCTTTATTCCAAAAAAATATGTTTCTCCAGCGTTTTGTTATTCAGTCTATTTCTTTTTTTTTTTAGGCAATTTCCCCCGCCTTTGAGCAGATCCTCTCACAAGGCACTGAAGAGGCCGGCGTGCACAAAACCTGTGTGGCCAATATAAATAGGTGAGGGAACGTTGCCTCCATGGACTTCCAGTATAAGAGTGGGTCTTCCGTACGTGCAACGTGTCCTGGTGACATATAGCGCTGCACCTATGAGTGCGCACACGGCAGAAAACTTGCGTTGACCAGTGACGTCTCCCATCTTAATAACTCGATGCTTGTTTTAAGCATCCATCCTGTTGACAGATGCGCTTTCTTATAAACATAGTTTGGCGAGCGACCGCTGTGGCGACACGGTTCCGGTAGTGGTCACGTGACTTTCTTAAAGCATGTACGCGCACCGACACGGGGTTTGCCTTGGAAGCTTGGCGCACACAACGACTCCTCAATGTCGCTGGACCCATCACTAGCCACAGCCTTTTAATGACGAAATTATGAAAAAAAACAAAAATACTGTCAAACAACATACCATTAAAAAAATTACCATAAACTTACATATACAAACGTTTATACTCAAGAACATTTTTCTCAGGTTGCCCGAAAGACGATGACACGGGAGCGCCTCGGTCATGTTCATCTTCTGTGTGTAGGCGCATGACGTTTTAAGGTGCTTGCCCGTCACCTGCTGGGCTGAACTATGTATTAAATAAGAAAAGCAAATTGTTGAATGTTGTTTCCCCATGAAGACTGAATTGTAAAATACCCGGAGATGGCTTCCCTGTGCATTAAAAAAAATTCAGATTGTCATTTTTTTTTAAGATAATTGTTTAATATTATAAGTGGTAATCGAGTTTCTGTCAGGTTTAAATTCCCTGACGCCGTTTGGGAGAGCTTTCTTTCTAAAGGCGGCTGACGCCAGAAGGAACCAGGCAAGGTTGTTCATTTTTACCGGTCGCGAGCAGGAGAGAGGCAGAGAGCAGACAGGCAACTCGCTCAGTTCAGCTCCGCGCACCCTCTGGCCTTCCGCCCCGCCGCCTCCTCTTTTATTAGAGCTTGAAGCAAACTCATAACGAAACAGAAACTAACTCATCATGGCTTACAACGAAAGCAAGGAAACAGAAACTTAACTCATGACGAAAGTTTAGATTAGACAACAAAAACTCAACTCGAGAGCAAAAATGTAGGGGTGTGTGCGTGTGCAATCATTAATGCAATTAGTGTATAAAAACATGATTAGAAATACACAAACTGATTATATAAGGTTACTTGAGGTTATTATGATCTTCAGATTATCTTACAGTTTAAGATATTATTTGAACCAGTGGAGGGCCGTGCATTTCACACCTGGGCCTTCAGTGAAGTCCTACTTCGTCCTACTTGAATAAATCCCCCTCATAATACCATCATTTATGACACCACGGCTGGATAAACAATATAGAGAAACACACTTACACGGCACTGAGCGAGTGTTGGACGATATAGCTTCTCTTGAAAGGTCCGTCTTGAAAATGGCCCTGCATGTGTATCTTCAATTAACCCACACTTTTCCCTCCTTCAGCCACCGTGGTTTAAAAAAACAAGAATATATTTGTGATTTTCGAACGGTCGCCAGTTACGGCTTCCGGGTGTGTTGATTCCGCATAGCGCTGCCCCCTCACCAGTAAGTATCCGATCACAAGACGCTTCATCATCTTCAAGGGCAGCAAGAAGGCTCACTGTAACCAACTCGTGATCTAATTGGCTATCGCAACTGTCTATCAAATCTGAAATCTCATTTAATTTGACAAAAGACGTACAATTATTATAATTATTATTTTTTTATTTTATTGTTGAAATATACCATAAATTAAAGCACATATTGAATATAACTGCTTAGTTGAACAACACGAGTTAGGAAAGCAAAAAAATAAAGATAAAGAATTAAAAATAAAATAAATAAATATATAAAACAAAAAACAGGTAAGAACAATGTGAGGATCTGTCAGGGTCGCCCGGAGGGCTGTGTGGAGAAGGACCCAGGAATGCGGGGAAGCCAGGCAAGGGGTAACTTAAAAGGATTTTAATGAGTGAACTAAAACGGACAACAAGGTGTTGGGAGAAACAAACAAACGTGACCAAGTGCCAACATAACAAAGACAAACTAAACATGACTAAACCGAATAAACTGACGAAGAAACAGGGAAAAGGACAAATCGCGATGAGCGATGGCGTGAACGAGAGCGAGAATGAAATCAAGGAGCGGCCGTGACATTCCTCCAAGGGAAGCAATGTTCCGACGCCCAGCAGTTGGTCCTGAGCGCATAAATAGTCCGGGTAATTAGGGGAGCAAATGGGAGTCAGGTGTGAGGCTGATGGGGAACGAGCGCTGAAGGACACGCCCCCACTCAGCTGACAAAATAAACAAACAAAGACCAGGCATGGGAAACGGAACGTGACAAAAAACCAACAAAAGACCTGCCATGACCGCCACGGGTCATGACGGATCTTAATCTAGAAGGGCAAAATGTTCCATTAAACAAAAAAATCTCTGGGCATTATTGTTCGTCATGTCAGCAAAGGATCTTTAGCTTTTTGAGGGATTCGATACGATAAATACTGTTTACTTATTTTTTTTTTTCTTTTTGCCTCAGCAGGACTGAAAAAACATAGAACATAGTTTCTTTTCAAGGTAAGCATAGCATCTTTAAGTGAAAACCGTTCTAACAAATTTATTGGAAAATTGATTACTATCAAAATTGAATCCCTCCACAGACAGCGGCCTCATGTCCGACACATTCTGATACACCACCAGTTGTTGAGTCATTGCTTTTAAGGGGGCTGGAATGGCTTTAATTACTTTATTGTCTTCACTAGCTGAGCACAGAAATTTGTATTTAACACAGAAGTCACTATGAGTTAAAAAATACCTTGTTCATTCATTAAATGAGAAATGGACCAAATTCTTTTATCCATCCAGCTACCCAAAAACAATGACTTGCAGTTGAACAAAAGATAACTTGCGGAATTCTGATTGGATAAAAACTCACACCTAAAAAGACAACGCTTGGATCGAACATGACATCAATGTGGAGAATAAGATCATTTTTTCTTGATTATGTTAGGCCAGCAGAGAAGGCCTTGACGGCCCGCTACTGAGATGAACATATTAAACATTACCTTTTGTGTAGTAATGATTGATAATGTTAGATTGTTTGCGAATGGAGTCAATTAAATAAGCACTGAACTGTATTATTCACTATTCATCAAAAATCAAAGCTGAAACCCATGAAAATAGGGTTAGCCTCAAAATGATTCCTCAAACTTTTCATTTTTACGCAAAAGAAATAAAAAAACGAATACATGACACATTAATAACATTTAAAATAAAGTGACACTCAAAAAATGACATTTGTTTTCTTTTTATTTAATGTGAAGTGTGCGGGCGTGTGCGTGTGTGTGTGTGTGCAAGAGTGTATTATATCTGAATGTGTGTTATAATGCCATTTGTTTTGGTAGCCTCAATAGCCAGCCCTGCTGGCGGTATAGCTGGGGGCTCCTCAAAACATTCCCTCCAGACATTGATGGGAATGGAGGTCGAGTCCCCGTTGAGGTCCACTACCTCAATGTGGTCGTTTATAACTGCAAATCCCAAAATATTCAACGTAACGGTGGAGTTGCAGCCCTGTTGATGAAAAATAGTTTTAGTGATTTAGAACCCACTTTTACCAAAGAGGGGAAATAACTAAGTACAATCCTGTATTTTATTTTTCCAGCACTTTGTACTTGGCTGAGTATTACTTAACCTACTGCTTACTGCTTTCATGAAGGACTCCAGAAATCGGAGAATAATTACTGTTAGTAGGCTGAATTCAGATGATTTGGACAATTTTAAATTAAACAATGGCTCGAGATGATTACTTGTTGACTTGCATAGTTGTTGTTTAATTTGAATTGATTAGTTAATCTTGACACCACAACTACTAATGGTCAGTCTGTTTTGAGAGGCAGCAAACACACTGCTACAATTAATTTATGAATGCAGCCTTCATTGTTGTAAACTGTTGACATGTTCCCTGTATGCAACAATAACAATTATGTTACATAGTAATATACAGGGTGTCCATCACGTCATTTTAAAATGTAAAGAATTCATTAATTTGGGAAGTTTGCAGAGGTGGGCATTTTACTTAAGTTTGCCGGTCCGTCATTCATCATCTGTCAGCAGCCTGGGTACCTGTTTGTCATCCGACAATCCATTTTACAGGAGACGCCTGATGTTACATGCTACAGCGAACATGACAAGACATCGGGGAATCGTCTTCATGCACTTGGTGCCTCTAATGGTGCCCATGTAGAGGTGTATTAAATGAAGTATAAGAGCACAAAAACAAAACTGACAACGAATGATTACAAGAAAACAAATCTGGTTATGGCTCAATTGCCTTTGTAGGAATCTTAGATTTGTAAAATGATTTTATGGACACCCTGTATTAGTAACATTCATATATTCTCATATGTAAATGTGTTGAAAACAACAAAAGTACTAAGTAGAAACGGAAATCTAATTCAATTTCCATTTTATCAATACATTTGAACAAATGATAAAACAAAACAGCTCTGTGATAAACAAACAAATGGATACATTAAACTCATCTCTTTAAGTAATTAATTAATAAGTCTATATAAGGATTGGAAACACCTGTTCTGGGTTGATATTAAAAAGGGCCTTAGTACGGGCACCACAGATATGTAGCGACCTTTTGAGTACCATTGACCGAGAGCCATTAATTTACTCACTGTAATTTCCGAAAATTGGGTCGTGTGGAGGGTCAACCCAAAATGGTTCATGCGCGCTTTCAGGTACGTGAAAGGATATCCATGGCCAATTTCAAGTTCAACCAAATTGGCCTCCCGCCAAATGCCAATGGTGACCTGCACATCGTTCTGCAATAGTTAAAAAATGCATATTCAGCGTGTATAATTGAAATGCATAAAAAGGAAAACTATAAATGATGTACTTACTTTTTTTATAGTCACATTGTGCAACGGCACAGGCCGGGCCCCACGCAGCCGCACCATGCGAATTGGACGTATCTAATGTGGACCAAATAGAAAAAAAAAAAAAAAACATTTGTATGTTTGCGCAAATGATGCGTGTGCGAACAGAACTGACAGAGGCTGACACAGAAGAACAACAGAAAGAAAACTGGGTTATATTGCAATGCTTAATGCAAGGGAACACATGTTTTTTTATGCATCAATGTCATTCTGGTCGAGAATTAACAATTCACTCAAGCACGATTCGATTTGATATTGATCTTTTTTTTTTTTTTTTATTTCTGCCATGTCTCTGTGCACTTGTGTGGTGCTGCAGCCATGCACAAACACAATACGCATTGATATAGTAATATAAATATTTAGTGCGTTTTTAATGGAACCAGAAACTATAGAATATGCCGAGTTGCACTGTTACTTTGAAACTACTCATCCATCCATCCATTATCTGTACCGCTTGTCCTCACAAGGGTCGCGGGGGCTGCTGGAGCCTATCCCAGCTATCATCGGGCAGTCGGCGGGGTACACCCTGAACTGGTTGCCAGCCAATCACACGGCACGCATAGACAAACAACCATCAACCATCATCCACGCACACACCCATTCCTCAGGGCAATTTAAAGTGTTCAATCAACCTTCCATGCATGTTTTTGGAATGTGGGAGGAAACCGAAGTACCCGGAGCAAGGCCACATAGGTACGGGAGAACTTGCAAACTCCTCACAGGAAGGCCGGAGCCGGAATCAAACCAACGACCTCTGCACGGTGAGGCCATTGTGCTAACCAGTTGTCCACCGTGCCGCCCGTGAAACTACCCATGAGCCCCAACAGAAATCTGTGTGGCCCCACTTAAGTGATTTATGTGATATTGTAAAATATATTTTAAAAATATTTTCTCAGGCCCCTATCTGAACCAAGCAACCCCGTTTAGCCCCAGAAAAGAAAATAAATCTCCAAACTGTCCCTGGTTGGAACGCAATGTTTATTCTGAGGGAATGTAAATATATTTTCCCCACATCTTACCTCTGGAGCGCCTATGTGTGTGTGTGTGTGTGTGTTCACAAGTGTATGCACATGCAAGTGTGCGTGCATGTGCGTGTGTATGTGTGAAATATACTTACGTCGGTTATGTGCCCATCCACGGTCACCATCTCCCCAGGAGCCATTTGTGCGACCTCCAGAGGAGATGATGAGGTTGAGACCGGGAATACCAACGCACGTGCCGCAGCCTCCATATCAGCATCGATGGTGACGACGGGGCCCACATATATTTTGGATTTGGGGCGGGTAAGCAGAAAAGAGTCTTGACCCGCCCCAAATCCAAAATGCGCAAAGACATAGCTGTTGCCCTCTGTGACGAGGGCCGCCAGTGTGTCAAAGAGACACACGGTGTAATTTTTTGCCCCGTCACAGAGGGCAACAGTGAAATTATTGTAGGCCCCATTCATGGCCAAGGTGCCATTTGGTGTCAGGGACCAATTTTTGGCCCGGACCTGGAGCTTCTTGGCCACCACTTTTGCAATAAGGAGATTTGTCGTCATCCTGAAAGAGAAAGTTTTGAAACAATTAAAATCTATTATTTTATTTCTTATCGGTGGATATTTTGAGCGGTTTATATCGATATAAAATAGATTTCTGATGTTCTTTACATCCCTGGTAGTTAACCATGGAACTTTCAAATGATTTAATCATTAATCTCATATTTAGTTGTCATCAAAATATCGCACTTGACACACGTTCACATTTTTTCACTGTCTACATAGCAAAGACATCA
Organism: Idiotropiscis lumnitzeri; assembly: GCF_059441095.1. Lineage (NCBI taxonomy): Eukaryota > Metazoa > Chordata > Actinopteri > Syngnathiformes > Syngnathidae > Idiotropiscis > Idiotropiscis lumnitzeri. Next base: position 1,725,838 of record NC_142406.1, read on the forward strand.
AAGGTATTTTAAAAATTGACAAAGGTTAAGTCATACCACAACTGCTACAAAACTCCCCACAACAATGCAGAACTTATTGTATTTGTAATTGAATAAAATGTCAGCTGAGGCTGCTTGCAAAGATTTTAACCATCCACCAGGTGTCAGTGATGAACACACAGAATCAACAGATCAGAAATGTGCAGCTGCTATTGCAGATAGTGGAGTTTACTAAAGTGGTTCAGCAACATTTACTGGCTTGCGGTTGGAGCTTACGTAGCTAATTAATAGAATTGTACCGATACCACTACGAGTATCAGTATCAATACGATACACCATTAAAACACTGGTATCGACAAATACGAACAAATAATGTGCCGATACCATTTGGCGATACTCTAATTGAAGTGTCTCACTCTCACAAACATGAAGAGAGATGGAATTTAGCTGTTTAATCAACATCCTCTCTGATTTTTAACCGCTTCCGAATACTTAGGCAAAGATGGTTATTGTATGCTTACTACATCACTTGTGTTGTTTTACATTTGACAAAGCCGTTGTGATGACCGCTTTCCAGCCCCGGCTTGTTGGTGGATTCTTGAATAGCGGACAAGGGAAAATGAGTTGGTAACAAAGTTTATTGTGACCGACAGTAGGCAATGAACAGGCGACAGGCACAATGGGGGGCTGTCGGGGAAAATAGAGGATCTATATTTACTGGCGTCGGTAGACGCGAACGAAAAACGCCGGGGGAAAGATCTTCCCCCAGGGGAACCAAAACGACTAACAAAAAGAGCTTGCAACGCAAGGAACCCGAAAACGAAAATGTCCTTCCTCAAAAGGGTAAGGTTAAGTCGAAACATCGAAAACAGAAAGCGAGCCGAAACGTAGCTGTAGAACAAACAAGCAATCACGACAAACACACGGAACAAGGTTGGCAAAACTATAGCAATGGCACAATGGCGAGAGCAAGTTGGGTCAGCAATAATCCGACACGCGGAAGTGCGTGTCGGAGGCTTATATAGTCAGTAATCACGGGGTGATGAGTTGCAGCTGAGCGTCTCGTGAGCTCGTCCCGCTCGTGGCCGCGTCTCCGGGCAACGCGCCGTCGACCACGCCCACACCGCTGCAACAAGAAGCACGGATCGTGACAGCCGTAGAATTTCAGTGTTTAATTTGACAAATGATGGATTGGTTGGTTCTAGATCATTTGCAAAGATGATATGTAGGTATGGCTCTTTTTTCCTTTTAGATAGGCTAAGTATTTGTTGTCTATGTATTTCACCATATCTCCGCACTATAAGAAACGGAGGGCAGTAATAATGAACAGTATAATTTACTAATAATTTTTTAGGAGAACCTTAGTTTTATAAAGCATACCAATAGTTGCACATATTATACACTTAACACTTTCTGTTGGCACTTCTCAGCATGGATTTCATCAATAACAAGACCCAGAAATTGTAATTCATGTACCCTTTCTGTTTCAACAGATTCAACAGTGAATTTGACTTATTGTTTAATTTGAGCTGGTGCCAAAGATTGTGAACTTAGATAATATTTTAATTCAACAACAATTTATTGTTAACGACCGAGTTTTTTCAACAGATTTAATGTAAAAGACATTCCCCGAAACAAGGTGCCATGCATAAAAAATAAATAAATTATAAAAAAGTGATTCAAGATATGAACAACAAATTGTTAATATGCATGCCTTTTGCATCCTCACTGCAAATACAGTTTTGGAAGGTCGTACCATAATGGCGACCCTGTTATTGACAGACCATGCACGAAGCCCAGATCTTTATTCATTTATCAATTTTTTTAAACACTATAAATTATTACTTAAACTTGTACGAGGCGGACCGCGAGGGCCTTTAACCGCGTGCAGTTGATAATTTTAGGAATTATGCTACTCGATCGCTCATAATGCCCAAAGTCTGTGCTCCGAGGTTCCGAACCACATGAGAGAAGCAATGCGCTCTCTGGGGATTTTTTTTGGTAAGTAACCCCTGCTCCAAGAGGAGGAAACACCGTACATTGCGTTCAACACTCCCCTCCCGCCCGACTGGGAAAGGAACGTGTGCATCTCATTCATTCTCCCACGGTGTCCAGGGAAGGGAGGGGTGAGGGTTAGGGGGGCAAAAAATGACTTAGGACGACTTATCTCCCAAAACAAAAACAGAATAAAAACTTAAACTTGCGCAAATTAACAAAAGATCGCATGGAATATTAAAATAAGTGCTCATTCATTATACGTGACTGTGTGACGTGTAAGGCTTATTGATCGCCATGTGCGCACCTAGCTAGCAACCCTTAATGAAGGATGAATGCTAAATTAAAAATGAATATTCACAATTAGATATTCAACAAAGGCCATTTGTTGATCCAAATGTGAAAGAATGTGAATGTAATTTCGACCTTACGACCCAAATCAAAATTTGTGACTCTGACATATCAATTACAGCCAACATGTACAGCACAGCTAAAGTTAACCAAATTGGCGTATTCGTATTTCTACCTGATTAAGAGACAATTACATACTAATAATTACATACCAATAAATAAATATTGGTGTTTTACAGAGAACACTGTGGAATACAAAAAGTTAAAAAGGAGTTTTCTGAATGTCGAAACGAATAAATCATCCTACCTCTTGGTCAGTCAACTGTAGAATGAAAAATGGCCACCTGCGTCACGGTGATCAGCCCAAACGCCCCCGACATACCGACGGCAAGAAACAATGAAATAATGGATTTTTTTTCAAGGTATAAATGACACATAACTATGTTTTGTAAGATATAGAACATATAATCTACTTTTTTATCAATTTGTTTTTGATGTGATGACATTTTAAATATAATTATTTCTATGTTGCATAGGAAAAAAAGTTCAAGTTAAAATGAAGTGATAAGGAAAATGCAAAGCAGAAGTGCATATATCCAGGGGGAGAAAATATGTTTGCTGAGTAAAAAGCATTCTTAAACACGCAATGACCCATCTTTTGTCGAAACTGCAACTTTTTTTGCATACACACACCATGTCCTGTTGGATTTATTTCATATAATAGCATGAAACACACATTAATAAATTAATCAGAGCAGACTCCAGACTTGATGTGGGCGGCTGTCTGCCTTGACCAGTATTTATAATGTCCAACTGCTCAAAGAGCCCCCCCCCCCAAAAAAAGAATTACTTTTGAAAAAAAAAAAAAAACACCACATCAAGGTATAACACACAATACAAAATCATCTAACGTTTTGCAACTTCAATCATACATCTATTAATGATAAATTATTAATGATAAACAAGAATACAGAGAGAAAAAAATGCACAAAAAATGAAATAGCATTACCCACAAAAATGTATTTCAACAATAGGTTGAATCAAAGTCAGTTGAAGCCAAACTACTGTGGTTTACTTTCTTTCCGCATGATGGGAGGTGCTCCTGCATTTATTGTCATTATTATTTTCGGATGTTGCCAGTCAAACTTCATGATACCTATGTGACAGCATGTCACAAAAATGGTCAGAAATATGTATTTGATACATTTTGAGGATTAACTTCAGGGCTGTGGTTAGTGGAGGTCAGGTAACAAGATGGTTGTCAATGAGGTTTTTCTTTTTTTTTTGTTATGCACCGGTGCAAGAACATATTTCAGGCAGGACAGGATGGTGACCTGTGTCAGGAACAGGTTGACGCTGATAGCGTTGATTCTTGTCAAAGGTTGTGTTCTCCTTCCCAGGGCAATGTGTGCAGTAATGAGGAACACAATGAAGTGGTCTGACCTTAGTATCCAGTATGTGTGATGTTGCTTTTTTGATTCAACCTTTTTGTCGGATTACTCTGACAGAACAATACAAGTCATTGATCATAAATACATGAGTACAAAGCTCAATGGTGGAAAAAACTTTTGAGTTAGGCACCGTATAGGGAAGGCAGAAAAGAAAAAAAATCACGTTTTTATCCACTGATGTTATTTTCACACGATAGCGAGTGGCAAAAAGGACAGTCCCCTAAGATTAAATAAATAAAAAAATGGGTGGATTTTCTGGCTCATCAAGATTCCACAAATGCAATATTGATCACAATATAGTTTTTAGATTATTGGGGAGCAACATATTGTTAAGAATTTTTTTTTACATGACTTCCCCGATAATAATATTTAAAGACAATGGAAAATGTCTTTTCATTTTGGCAGATGAGAAAAGTATCGGCCCAAAGCATTACATGAGTGTTTCCACTGTACAATAACTGCCATCTTTCATTGTGAAGCACGCATTCATATGCTGGCAGCATTCACTCATAACCACAACAAACGTGAATGGCAAACTGGAAAATATATATAAAGTCTAAAACGTTTACCAATACATTTCTGCAGAAGGGAAAACAGCATATGTATGTTTGGGGTTAGGGTCTTTTCTTTTTAAATCCATATGAGAAAAACATTTAGAATTAGAAAAAATAACAAATGAATGTACCACTGGCGGTACACATGTTCAACATTTGTGATGGTTGGGAAATTGTTTCAAAACACAGTCAGAATTGTGATCAATAAATAACTGCTTTTTTAAAAATAAAACCCGTTGAACTTTGTTTGCCTAGCAGTTAGGTTGAAGTTATTTTCTAAGGTGAGGAACAGTGAGCAGAGAGGAAAAGTACATCATTAGAATGCCTCAGTTGAGTTATCATGCAGTGGAAAGACAGAATTTCATCATGATCAAAATGATGAAAAACGAGAATTAATAAACAAACAGATGTATGAAAGCAAATGCAAACAAATAATAAAAAAAGAATCTCTAAGGTCAAACAATTTTGGTCAAAACTTTCAAACCACAGCCGAAGAAGAGAACACAAACTGCTGTGATTGGTCTGTGATGTGATCCACAGCTTTCTGCCGTCATCAACCAGAGTGGGGAATTTTATCTCACAAAAGAATTTGAAGTTAACATCATTTCACCTCAATGACAGTAAAGAATGTAAAGATGTTACCTAAAACATTGCCTATTGCACTGACAATGGTTTGATCCTGGAGCAGATCAATAAACCAAAGCAATCATCTGTAGTCTGAAAGCAGTAAGTGCTTCTTGTTAAGGTACATCTGGGTACTTTCCGAACTGTGTTTGGCTGTTTTGCAAAACTGAAACATGAGTATAATGTTCAGCAAATCACATTGTTATGGCCTCTCTTTGGATTAGGGCTAGGTTAACCCTTAACCCTAACTCCATCTCTATCTCTATCCCTATCCCTAACGCTAAGGCATTATTCCTCCAGAGAATAGGGAGACGATGGAGGGATGGCTTCAGAAAATTAGAACGGCTCATCTGAATCCATCGCCGAGGCTCAGGTTTTTGAACCACTATGTCCTTCCTCAGATCATTTACCGGGAGCTGGTTAATGTTATGTCATGGTTGCGTAGCTACACATCCACGTGGACCCGCTTGTTACAAGTTTTACTCGGCGAATGCAGAATGCCCGAAGAAGGATAGGCGTTCTAGTGTTAAAGTGGTGATGACTGCCAGGACCAAAACTTGTACACCTCAGGAAGCCGCCTGTTTGGCGAGGCAATAATGATCTCACAAATCGCCAGTGCTCAAGAAAATGAGAGATGACAGCTGAGTCTGTTTCATTGACCCAAATGAAACACTGGCTTGAACTTGACAATTGTAAGTGCGACTTATAAGGGCAATCAGACAGACCTCTGTTCTTGTGCTCGCATTATGTAAGATAAGTTGCTGAGGATCACATTGACTCCAAGTAACTTTATGTAATCAATTTTGTGTATTTCTAATCATGTTTCGATAGAATACTTGTATCAGTAATGATTGCACACACACAGACGCTTACACTTTTGTTTTAGGCTTTCATTGTCAGTAGCTTTCCAGTCTTCTGATAATTAGTTTAGCCTAAATCAAACCACTATTGTCAGTTACTTTCCAGTCTTCTGGTAATCAGTTTAGCCTAAAACAGACCTGTATTGTCAGTTGTCAGTTAACCACCTGTTTCCAGGAGTCAAACACGAATAAAAGAGGAAGTGGCGGGATAGAGAGACCAGAGAGAGAAGTGAGCAAGGCTGAACTAAGCAAGACGCTTTGTCTTCTCTGCTGTATCTCTTTCTCCCGTTCGCGACCGGTCAGAACGAAAACCATGCCTGATTTATTTCTGATTTTCAGCCATTTTTATTAAGTTATTACAGTCCAAGAAAGGCGTCAGGGCATTCAAACCTGACACATTAATCCCCTTGTTGTTGTGTGCTTCCTCAAGCCATCTGCCTGTCTGGCCAAGCCCCGTATCCCCACCTCCTGCCCTTGAAGACCGGACCCCGTCGACCACTCCACCGCCTGGCCCTGCTGACCGCCGGATCCACTGCCTTCACTTGCTTCCCCCAAAATAAACCCCTTCTCATATTCCGATTGCTCTTGGGTCCTTTTCGCACCATTACAGTTCCACCCAACCGTTACACCAAGTTTAGTAAACTTCAGCACTCATCTGCAGTCTGAAAGCAGTATTAGTGCTGTACATTGATTGTGTAAGGACTTGTTAAATAATACTTTGTCAAAATATGACTCGGGACATTATTTTTAAGAGGCTGACAATATGTTATTTGGTACCAAGAACATTTCATCTGCAGCAACAATTCACAAAATCACAAAAGTATGAAATAGGACTTCATCGCCTGTCTTATCTTGAGAAAATACTGCAATATCAGGGAATGGAGTGTAACAAATGTTTTATTTAATTTTTTCTTTTCTTATCTTGAATTTATCTTTTTAAACATTATGCACTGTCGGAGCAACTTACACTCTTTTTTTGTCGCAATGTGAGCAGGGCATGAAAATCCTGACTGGTGCCTTTCTTTGACGAGTCTTTCATTCCAGCAATGACAACACCAAAAAAACGACACCGTTGGAGTTGAACAAAAAAAGGCTTCGCTTTAATTCCAGTTAAAAACAAATGATGTCAAAACAAGGTCGATCGCAGAAAAGTCGTTGCTCCATGCCCAACGTGTCTTCCTCATCAACACCAATGTATACGAAAAATCAGCCATGCACATTTCTTCAAAGTCTTTGTTTTTTGTTTTAAATTGTATTTGTCAGGCAAGACAGAAGTCCACACTTCAACAGATTCCTGTGTTTTGCCCTCGAGGTGTGAGAGAGGAAAACTTAGGGTTAGGTTTACCCGAACCCAAAGAAAAACATCGGTTCCATTTCAGGCCATCACAATATGACTTGTAGAACATTTTACAAATGTTTCAATATTGCAAAAACAGCCAAACGCAGTACACAAAGAAATATCTGAACAAGAAGTTCTTACTGCTTTCAGACTGCTTAAGTTTACTAAACTTGGTGAGTAATTGTTGATCTTTTGCTTTTTTTAAGTGACAAAATTAAAATGAAAAACTTCTTCTCACTGTTGTCTGCAAAATGACCAGAACTACCCAACATGAAGCAATTACTGCTTTCAGAACAGGAGAAAGTGGTTAGGTTTGATTACATTTGGAGACAAACTGGCATATTGTGCTATGTTGAAGTCAAGAAATCGCATTGAAAAGGTTTGACTTAGTGTGGTCCAGAAGTACCCCAATTCAGAGGACTTATGGCTTTCTGAGCACAAGTGAGTGTTTAGGTTATGAAGGATTGTAATATGTCGTGGTAGCAGAATGCCAATTAATTACAGGTTCATATGTCATGTTGTTTTTGGTTTAGTATTTAGTTTAATATTTTTCCTTGTGTTTGGTGTGTGTCTCTTGTTAAACCTGATTGTGTCCAGCTGTGCTTGGAGCCCCATTCCCTTGTGTGAAGCAATCAGCTCCCTCCAACCCTTTGTGTCTTGTCCAGGTGTTCCTTGTTGTCTCGTTACTTTGTTTGTATATAGTTCCTTGTTTGCTTTCAGTTGTCTTTGGTTCAGTGTCCCAGTTAGCTGTCCTGCCTGTCGCGCCTTGTCGAAATAAGACGAGTCCTAGTCCTTGTGTTTGATATTTATTTTTTTCCCCATGCCTTGTGCTTTGTTTTCTTTACCTTTAATTTCCATGAAGTTACTCCTGCCTCACTTCACTGTATCTGGGTCCTCCTCTCACTCAACCTCCATACCAAAACCCTGACATTATGTTTGTCACTGCATTTATTAAATAAAATATATTTACCAAATGAAACTAGTAGTAGTTTGCACAGTGAAGACATGTGATTGTGTTTACTATTCTCATATGCTAGATTTATGACTTATTTAAATGTGTTGAACTTGCTTAGGTCATGAAAATTCGACATTCCCACTTGCAACACACATTAAACTAGAGAATGCAATTTCTGGAGAAATCGCGTGTGAAGGCTCCGGAGTTGAAGCCATCTGGGTGGAAGCATGTGGAATGAAATTGAATGATTTTTGAATCATAGAGAATGAAATTGAATGAGTTTTAATTGTAGCAAATAGAATTGAATGAGAATGTGGATTGATAGTGAATGATGGAAGGTGGAAGTATGTTGAATGATGTTGAATAACACTAAATGGAAAAGAAGCCCGCATGGCGTTCTTTTTTGGAAGCGATTGGAGAAGTTGGAACGGTGAGAATCCGAAGAAAAATGTGGAAGGAGTAGCATGCGGGATAAAAGGAAATGGTGTGCGTGTGCATGCTGAATCTTGTTAAACCAGATTAAATAAAGAAATCAAGTTAAGACACAATATGGAAATAAAAAGTTTTATTTTTTTAAGCATTAAATAAATACAGTGGAACCTCGGTTCTCAAACGACTGAGGTCGAACAAATCGGAGTTCAAACAAAAAAAAAAGAGAAATTCTTGCTTCGCAGTTCGAACAAACCTGGGAGTTCGAACGCCGGTATGGCGAGGGTGGGGGCTGAGCGGCGTACGGGTGTAGATCGCTCTCTTTCTCTCTTTATGACCAACTGTTGTCGCGTGCGGACGTGCTGCGTTTTGCTCTCGCGTTTTATATCGGTGTACGAAGTGTTTTAGCCCCTAATCATGCCTCCAAAGAAAGTCAGTGCAAGCAGCAAAGGAGTGGTTTCGGTGTTCGAACAATTCGCTTTTGGAACAGGGCTCAGGAACGGATTATGGTCGAGAACCGAGGTTCCACTGTAATTACAAAAAAAATCCCTCTTGGGGGATGAGGGGGTCCTCGGGGAATCGCTCCCTCCAGGTGGCGAGAGGGAGTGATCTTGTATTGTCGTCCCCGTCTATGATTTCCACCAGGTCCCACCGAAGTCTGTAGCCCACCACCAGGAAGGGGGTATCTTCCAATTCCTGGGTAAAAGAACACTTTATGAACAGACGTAGGATGAACAGTTTTATTTTCATGACTTCTACTATCACACCCGAGAGCAACACAAACGTGCCCGTTTGACACTCGCTGTCGACTGAAAATAACAGGTGTTCAGGTAATCACGGTTCACCTTTCCAACGAAAAATTACGAAATTCAGAAAACGGGTGGTGAATAGATATTAAAGTCTGTCAATGGAAATATTTCAATCTAGTTGATTTTTTTCTACACATTTTGTTTTAGCCGGCCTACTTACTTTGATCTCGGTGGAGTTGGTCGTTTGGAGGAAGAAGCCATAGGGTGAAGGCTTGCCCACAAGGTGGGTCACCTTCACCCTTTGGCCCACGTAAACGACAAAGAGATTCGCCTCCCTCCAACGCACCACCTTTGCCGACGCCCCGTCCTGTAATACAAAACGTACAATGAGAATTGCCCGCTGCAGCATATTTAGATTACAATAGTTGAGGTAAAACGCAAAATATTCACTTTTTGGAGGAGGATGACGCCCATGGGCACGAGCTGGCCTCGCACCCTCACCATCCTGATGGCTCGGATCTAAGGGAGAAACAAAAGGATTAAACAATTTTATCACGCACACACTGAGACGGTGCGAGTGTGATATATTACTTCAGTGATGACGCCTTCGATGTTGACCAGGACCCCGTTCCTGGGGAACGTCCCGGATGTGGACTGTCCTGGCAATGGGAAGGATGAGCCGGGCGGCCTCCTCCCCCAACTCCCCAGACACTGTTACGTCCGCACAACGAAATAATTCAGTGTCTGGGCAGGAGAGGTGGACCCGCTCATCCCTCCCAACAGTATATTTTTTTAATAAGAAGCTCTGGCCCTCGGAAACCTCAGAGGCCAGAGCTTCAAAAAGCACCATGCGGCAGTGCGTTTTTCCATCACTGAGGGCCACATTCACGTTTTTGAAAGTGGACCCAGCCGCCATCGTCCCGTCCTCTTTGAGAGTCCAATTTCGGTATGCGGTGGTGGCGCTCATGGGCACCACCTTCGCCCTCAGCGGCGCAGCAATCTTCGTGGTGAAGATTTGTTCCATGCTGGAGAAACGGGGGGAAAATTAAGGGAAAAATTTAGACCTACACCACAATATCAGTTAGATAAAAAATATGGCAACATGGATAAAAAGTAAAAAGGTTGCTAACCAAACATTTTCGGGTCAAGTGGATAACGAAACAAAAATGTTTAGTAAAATAAACTTAAACTGGTTGTCTTGTGGGTTATTCGTTTGAGTCAACATGTTAGGTTAAATGAATAACCCATTTTCATTTTTACAATTCCTTTTTGAAGTGATGAAATTTATTTATTTTTGTTACATTAAAAACATTTTCAAGTTAAAAATAAAATAAAAGCAGATGTGCATATACCCTAGGGTACGTCTAAACTAATTAACCATCCAATCTTGTCATCAGAATGAAAAACGCCAGCACCTACCGACGGCTGTTGGCAATTAACAATTTTTTGTGGCATAAAGAAAAACGTCGAATTTAAAATTAATTAAATCACAGCGAAAATACCTTTGAGCAAGGTAGATGTGAAAATATTCTAGGGAGAAAAATACAGGTGTCTAAGCCAATCAATCATCCTACCTTGTAGTCAGTCAAGTTGAAAAGACCAACGGCAAGTTTCTCACGTTTATATAGCCCTTGACGCATACCCACGGCTGACGGCAATTACGCATACCCACGGCTGACGGCAATTAACAATTAATGGAAACACGTTTTTATGTTTTAAAGACACTTAAATGTGTGGTATTTTTTTGACAATTCATTTTTTGATTCTAATTATTTTCTTTACAGTTTGCTGATAAACTCAACATACTAGTTGCAGTTGCGCCCCAGAGTACAATACAAGACAGCGCTACTTTATTCATATAGCATATTTTACAAGGAGTTATGTACTGTTGCTCCAAAAAAACCCCATCAGATTAAGGTATAACTCACAATACAAAATATCTGTTGCAATCATACATTTACAAATGAAAAACAATAATACAAACAAGAGGGAAAAATACACACACAAAAAAATAAATAAAAGAAATGTCATTACCCACAAAAATACAGTATTTCAACAAAAGGTAGAATCAAAGTCAATGGGGTCAAAATAGTTTGGATTCCTTTCTTTCCGCATCTTGGGACCGGCTGTTGCATGGCAGTGGTTTCTTGAGGATTATTAGCAAATGTTGACACTCATACTTTGTCATACATATGGGACAGTATGTTCAAAAAGTGAGACATTATTATTAACACATTTTGACAGCTGAATTTTACATAAATAAAAAAAAATACAATAAAAATTGTTGGAATTTTTTTTTTAAGCTAAATGGAAAAAGCATTCATACATAAGATGAAAAAAAAAAATCAAAAATGAAGACAGTTACTACCATCAGTGCAAATATTGAATACTTGTGTAATCGGTTCAAAACTCAGTAGGAATTTTGATCAATAATTATTTGCTTTTTTTGCTATAAAAACCAATGAACATTTTTTGGCTGGCAGTTGTTAGGTCGAAATGGCAGCATAAGGTTTCACGTTTCAAATGTGAGGAGGAGCGGTGAGGGAGAATGTGCATGCACACGCCATTAAAATCATTATTTTGAGCAATCGTACAGTGGAGAGACAGCATTTCATCAAACTAAGTTCCCTCAACTTCCGAAATGATGAAAAACGTGAATTAATAAACAAACAGATGTATCAAAGCAAGTGTAAAAAAATTTAAATGAAAAAGAATCTTTCAGGTCAAACAGTTTCGCCGCTCACTTGGACAAAATTTTAATGTTCAAACCACTACCCAGGGAGAGAACACAAACTGCTGCGATTGGTCTGCGATAGGATCCACAGCTTTATGACGTCACCAACCAGAGTGGGCAATTCTATCTCAAAAAGAATGTGAAGTTAACATCATTGCACCTAAATGACAGTAAGGAATGTAAATGTTACCTTGCCTGTCGCACTGACAATGGTTTGATCCTGGAGCAGATCATTTTTATTGCCATTTATTATGGAAAATGTTTGCATAATCACCAACAAATGGAGGTTGATCACACTCCAACAAGACTGTCGACCGCACAAATTAGATGTTAAATAAATAAATAAATAAATGGCTGTTGCATCCACTAAAGTCTTCAAAAATCGTTCACACTGCAACCTTTCTAAGAATCATCATCACTAATAATGGCATTAATTTAGACAATCTAGCTGTACAGAGAACCGTACGGGGATTGTTTTAGAAGACTTGACTTTTCAAAAAATAGAAAATGGTCTGAAGAGAACAGAAAACAGACTATTTGATCCTTGGGAGAACATGTCACGAGCCTTCTAAGCAGGTCAGCAAGTCCTTCCGTCGTCGGGCAAGCAAAGCAGGTTTCATTGCGCTTTCTCACGAGGGCGACTGAGCTTCCGACTGTTCTTTGTCTCGACGAACAGAGCGTGATGAGCCAACAGGGGCGGTGGACAACGCACTAACGGAAATAAATAAGTGGTGAGGCGCATATTCTACGAGTCTTTTTGAAGAGAAAAGGAAATTACAGGATGACCAACTTACCTTTTCCTTTCAATAAATAGAAACAGTCTGAAGAGAACAGAGAACAGGCTTAACTTGACTCTTAGGAGAAAATTTGTGCCATGGACCTTCCAAACGCGTCTGCAAGGCCTTTCTTCGTCAGCAAGCACAGCCACGTCTCATGGAGAGCTCATACCGGGGTGACCGAGCTTTCATCTCTTCTTTGTCTGCACGGTTGCCACCCTGGTTTTCGGGGTCAGTGTTCCCTGACAAGTGTTTTGGCGCCTGTCCTCCAAATCTTTTGGTTGAGAGAAGAGCATAATACAGGATCAGCGAGTCAAAATTTAGGCGGTGCTGAGACAGGTTTTGCTGTGACTCACAATATATTAAAAAAATCATGATCATTTTTTTTTCTTAAATCGCTTCACAATTAATGAATATGTCACACTAATACAATAGAAAATAGATCAATGAGGGACACAAACTCACATACCCGTTACCTCCGAAGGACCTGTTAAAAGTATAGGACAGTAAAATTCTAACATTTACTGGCTTTACAAAAAAGAAAGGAGCCGTTTAATGATGAGCTACCTACCTTTTCCCTTCAATAAATAGAAATGGTCCCAAGAGAATAGAGAACAGACTTTACTTGAGCCGAAGGAGAACACTAGTGCCGCGGACCTCGGAAACTCGGCAGCAAGTTCTTCCTTCGTCAGGCGAAAGCGGCCACGTCTCATCGAGAGCTCGTAGCAGGGTGACCGAGCTTCCATCTCTTCTTTGTCTGCACGGTTGCCACCCTGGTTTTCGGGGTCAGTGTTCCACGTTGTACTCTTTTGTGCGCCCGTTTGCCGAATCTGTTGGCGGAGAAAAGGCAGACACGGGACCGGTGAGTCAAAATCCTCCCAAGGATCTAGGTACAATAGTTAGGTACACACATACCCGTGACCTACATTGCGGTGTGAGCAGCTAAGGTGTATTTTTTTTGCTTGTTTTTTCCCCTCGTCCTCCCAAGGGTTAGAAACAGGGGATGTTAATATTTGTCAATGAAGCCCGATGCCAATGAGGCCCTTTGAGACGTTGCTGTGGTTTTATTTTCTCCAGAACAAAGACCTGTTAAAAGCAGAAGAGAGTAAAATGACATTTACTGTCATTACAAAAAAAGATCTGTTTAACAATGGCTCACTTACCTTGTCAGTTTTCTGTTCTCATCCCATGCCAACAATCGGTACATTTAAAATGTTAAAAAAAAGTTACAAATCTAACCACTCTCTCTTCCCTCGACGTCACTTTCGCCGACCCCTCCACTTGCCTTCCTGCGACCCTCCACCGACCGACTGTTGGACCTCCTTAATTCCCTCTCTCTCACTCCTCCCAATGCTCTTCTGCCACTCACCTTCTAGTTCACACGCTAAACCAGGGGTCCTCAATCCTGTTCCTCGAGGGCCGGTGTCCTGCAGGTTTTCCATCTCTCCCTGCTGCAACACAGCTGATTCAAATGATCAGATAATCAGCAAGGTCTGCAGAAGCTAGATAACGATCGCTCAGGTGTGTTCCACCAGGGAGAGGTGGAAAACGGGCAGGACACCGGCCCTCGAGGAACAGGATTGAAGACCCCTGCGCTAAACCATCTTCACTCCAAATCTCATCTCAAAATCTCAAACCAACTGGAACCCATGACAACTTTTAATCATTTAAATCTCACTCTGTATTGCTTTACTTACTGCCATATTTCATTATTTGGATATCATGTATCTGAGATTTACAAGCACTATATCACAATAAAAATTAAAAAATCCACCACCGTCTCTGCCCTTCATTCACTCTGTCGATGAGTCCGCAGTCCACCGCTCCCTCTCGCCGTTGTTTACTCTCACACATCCTTCTCAAGTCAACCGAACTTCTCACACTGATTTTTGGGCTTTTCTGTTTCAGTCTTACTTGTCCCAGTAAGATGTTTGAAATTTTCATTTGCAGCATTGATCGGCTCGCACCCAACTTTTCGCGGGCGTCGGACACCTCCGCCTTCACACAATGAGAAAATGCGATTCCCGAAGAAATTGCGTGTTGTTGGAATTTATCTTTATATCAATGTTAGAATTTAACTTTAACCCAATGTAAACTCAAATAAGTAATCTGACTCCAATTTGCGACCTTACCCAACTCTCACTCATCCAACAATATGCGCGCTCGTTTTGCAATAGAAAGGTATCAGGAAGCCGGCATTTTCACGCACAAAGTGGATTTATTCCCAATACAGATTTTCTACATGGCACCTGGGTCTCGGGTTCCTCTCAATACAACTCTACACCTCTCTTGCCACCAGCGAATGTGTTCTACCTCCGAGTTGCCCAGTAATGATTCATACTATACAACATGCAAATGGCACAGAGACAAAGGCATCCTGGCATGATTCTATTTGCTATGTGTATTGCAGTTAACTTTAGCTCGCTCTCATTGGTCTTTCTCCTCCCGCCGAATCCCGTGGCTCCTCCTGCGTGCGATCCCCCGATGGCCGCTCCTTCCCGGAGTCATCTCGTCTCGCTCAGCACCTTCTGCTTCTAAAACATTCCATTCTTGCACAACCCCCGCAACCAGTTTCGCTTCACCAGTCACACTCTCAGCATTTTACAATATCACATTTTCATACATTGGATGCACCAACATCTAATGAACTATGTTAAGCTCAAACTCTTATATTCCTTTAATAGTCAAATGTATGAAATCCTTTAAGTGTAACCAAAGTTTAGACCATGCTAATGACCAGACCCTCAGGAGAGGAATGCAGGAAGATTGGATCACAGCTGCACCACAGGAGGTGTGAACGAGACCCCTCTGAAACAATGGACTTCCATGCCAGGATCACAAAAGTGGCTCCGAGCAGTCTACCCTTTGTTCAGTTTTAAATTGACTGCCATTTACATTATCCTTTAATCCCTCTCATGACCTCAGACATCTGAGGTCATCACTTGAACACCTTATTTCATTGCTGCACACGAGCTCGACATCACTTGCCATAAAACTAAAACACATCAAACAATTAGTAAAAGAATAAGAATCAGTAGAAAATTTCCTTCCCTCCTTATGGCCTCAGGTTCCCGAGGCCATCTTTCCATACTCACATCCTGGACTCCCGGAGGGCCACGGCTACCCCCGCCTCCTGGGGGTCCTTTTGAGGGATCATCATGTACTGACCACGCGGAGGGAGTGGCCCCAACGTGCGTTCTATTGTCTTAACAGTTAATGATCTGGTACATGGAATACAGCAACATCCGCATAACACCATAATAGCGGCAAACACAGCGATAGAAATCAGTACTGATGCAATCAGGCTGTTATATTTACCAAAGATGTTTAACCAGTCAGAATACCAACTGGTGTCCACACCTGAGTGCTCCTTCATTTTGTTACTTAGCGTGCGCAGACCCTCCAATGCCTTGGTAAGGCGACCGTCAGGAGATGTATTGTTGGGAATCAGAGTACAACACTGATCCCCAAAAATACCACACACCCCTCCTCTTTCGGCTAACAACATATCTAAGCTTATTCTGTTCTGGAATGCCATAAGAGACGTGGCAGCCAATTGCTCATGCACTGCCTGGAGTGCTGAGGTGGTAAAATTCGCCAATCGTTGGACATTATAGTGGACATAATTAATCCGGTCCACATTTTTGTTTACTGTAACGAACAGGAAAAGACTCTCCCATCCTGCTGCAATTTGATCCACCAATTTATACTCGTCAGGGATCCCTCTTGGAACTCCAATTGCATCTATATACGTGGGATCTCCTGCATTCAACCATTCTTGCATGTCCCTTCTCTTCCTGTTAAGGAAGGGGATTCTTCCCCATTGTCCAACACCTTCCCACTCCATTTTGGCCAGATCTAAGGCTGTCACACTAACTGGCATGATCAGCGTTACCAGGGCGCACTTACCTGAGGCATTGGTGGGAAGCCTATCGTACAGCACTTTCTCTCCACACCACAGCCAAACATCATCACGAGCGAGAGGGATTCCTACTGGCAAAGACACATTTTCATTACACCATGACTCCTGGAGATTTCCAATCCCAGGACCAGTCCCATTTAACTTTTAGGCAGGTGAACTTTTGTTTTGCAACTTGGGTGTCAAAAATAGGCTCTTTCTTTTTTATTCCCACATCATTCCATGGGTGTTTCCAATTAAAATTGTCACCCAAGTGTTCACCTGTGTCGGTTGTTTACATTTCAGATTTAGCAGTAGTTGTTGTGTCTGTGTCAGCGTCTTACCATCATCTCGCTCTGCTCCATACCATACCATTCCATTACATGCTCCTTTCGCTCCATCACTTCTGTCATCCCGCATCCTATGTTCAAACGCAAACATCGTCCACACAAAGCACACGCCAGCAGGTAAAATAGTCAATAAGTTAAACATTTGCATCGTCATCGTCTTTGTTCAGACTCGAAAGTGTCTGACTTTGATCCAATTCATGCCATCTACACATTCCCTCTCTTGACCTGCCCGTCCGGGCGGTCAACCTCTAAGTTCAACCATGGCGGGCACAAATACTGGGGCCGGGCGCAACTGTGAGTTATGGTACCACTGTTGTTCTGTAGTTCCCAATTGGATGGCGTGTGAGGTTCTAGCCAGAACACTAAACTGTCCTTACCCGCGAGATTGAGTCCACCTCCGGGAAAGCACCCGGAGGTTGATGTACGGAGTGATGTCCGACTCCAGTGATGCTGAGTTCACTGAGTTCAAATATCTAACTGCGTTCCGAGATTACAAATTAAGCCTCGAGCTAACGCTCCAATATTGACTGTTAATTGACACATTTTAAAGCAACACAAATGAAATAGTAACCATTTATGCTTAAAATAAAAAAAAATCCCAAAACTATAATAACGCAGATACCGAATTAAGCCTCTCTTTCTTTCTTTTATTATGGGAAGAAAAGGTGCTCTACAAGACATAGACAGCTCCAAGACCGCTGCAGTCTTCACCTCCTATTGTCTCATGATTGACTCAATCCACCTACAGGCTGTGCCCACACTGATTCTGTCAACTGGGGGAGGGGGTAGAGACAGTAAAAACAATCGCGGAGCTGTGGAGCCGAGCCCCAACTCAGTCGGGCCCTGGGTCCACAACACCTCAAGCAGAGACACACACAGAACTACCACTTCCGAGCGACCCTTCTCTGGAAATTTTGACATTTAGTAATGTTCCCAAAACCAAAGAATTTGTAGTCGGTGCTGAAATATGATCTCCCGATTGTGACGCGGAGTATTCAACAACGATGGGGTCTAGATCTTTAGTATGATGACGCGCATCAATATTCAATGTGATTTGTGGCTCGGCGAAAGTAAACAATTCATACCATTACCGCTGCCCAGGGACAAGGCACGCGTGCGAGGCAACGCCGGTAGACATAACAAATATATAATTCTAACGCATGATGCACTCATGACTAAATTTGGATGAGTGCATTTTTGATAAACCAAATCATGTTTGTGATCACATGTACAATGTGATATGTCAATTGGTGAATTGAAAGGGTGGCGGTTGCTAAACCAGTCAGACCAGAGCAGAAACAGGGCATACCCACCGCGGGAGGATGGTAACCAGGTTTCAGAGCTGCCCTCAAATGTTTCAGTTCAGTTTAGCCACTGGGAAGGAAGAGAGCACGACATATGCTCCCTCCGACGGATGTGCAGAGTCAAGTTCAGTCCCATCCGGGAATGCCACTCGAATTCCAGTGTTCGTTCAGTCAATGGCAGTGACTCAGGCACTCTTGAGAGTCCACATGGCTCAGTGGGGGTTGCGGAAGGAGCTCATAGCTCGCCCCAATATCCAGCACCATCGAAAACTTGTCCATCCACCGTCCCCGGAATGCTAGGACCTGCTAGTCCTCGAACGCTGAAGCTCCACGGCCCCCTGTCATGGAATGGGGTACGAGCGGGTTTGTGTCAAGTGCGTTGGGAGTGGGTAACGGTGGCGCCCCCTGCGCTGGTGGAGCTCTTTGTGACAGATATGACACCGGAGGATGGCACATTCCAGAAAGTGGCTCGGCATGGACAGCTCATCACCCAGTGACCCCACACCCGCAGCAAGAGCACACCCCACTCACAACCCCCGTCTGTAACCACCCATACCTCTGTAACTGCAATCCCAACCTCGTTGACTGGCCTGCTATGGACAGCAGCCAGTCTGCTGTGGCGCTGCGTCACCCGAACCTTGCCCAGAAGCAGCAGAAGTGGAAGGAGCAGCTGCCTCCTTTTTTCTTATCTCTCTTGGACTTCTAAACCTGCAAGTACAACAATTTTAGTCACGCTCCTTAATCCAATCCCATATTTTCCTTTTCTGATGTCGTGCAAAATTATGTACAAAATGTGTTCTACTTAGCCCGAGTAGCATTTCTCATTGATGGACTATTTCGCCTGATTACTGCCACTGGGAGGGGCACGCCCTTGTGGACGGCCAACTGGAACAGCTGTGTAATGTCGACATTATTGGATGGGTCACTGCCGGAAGTCTCACTCCATTCATGTCTCGCCCTGGCCACAT
Source organism: Idiotropiscis lumnitzeri (assembly GCF_059441095.1). NCBI lineage: Eukaryota > Metazoa > Chordata > Actinopteri > Syngnathiformes > Syngnathidae > Idiotropiscis > Idiotropiscis lumnitzeri. The sequence goes on from NC_142406.1 coordinate 1,745,154, forward strand.
AGACCAGGCCTGTCTCCCCCTTCCCCACCTGAAAGACACAGCAACATCGACCCCAACGGGCCAGAAATATCTGATGTACGGCACGGCCAATCTCACCTGAGGTGTCCCCACTTAGCTGGTGACCATCATGCTGGTCAGCAGGTCTGGCCTCGGCCTCAAGTGAGGACAGTTCCTCTTAAATAAATTTTGTCCCGCTTGCAACTCTGTATAAACCTCTTAGTCTGGTGTCTCCTTTGTAGGAGATTTCAACCAACGTGACCTCTTTACAACATGTGACCTCTTTACAATGTGTCGAATAAACCAATGTTGACCTTTCTGCTATCTTTACAGCTGTGAGAGCTGTTACTAACGCCTCCTTCCCCCTTGGGTAATTACAAATGTCTTATCTTCAAACTTCTTACAAGCACCCAGTATCCTGGCTCCACTAATTTAGTGCCCCTGCTGGGAGACAGAAAGATCCTTGTCACTCTAAATTTGCGCCTGTCTTTTGTTTTCCTAACACTTTTCACATATGGTCAACTAAAGTTGCTTCAACATCTATTTCCCATTTGTTCTTAAATTTGAGGTATTCTATAAGTTCTTCCAAACAGTGTTTTACAATGTCTTAGTCCTAAATACAATGAAATACGTTACAATGGAAAATATCAGAATAAAATTTCATACATCCAACATAAGACACGTGCTTGTGACCACTTCAGGGTCATTTTTGTCTGAAATATCTCCTCTACAACAACTTACCCTTGCGTTAAGTGAGTAATTTTCCATAAAAACAGTGCGACTAATTCGACATTAACTTCAAGTATCACTGCTGTGGTGCTGTATTATATGGAAAAGTCTGAACAATCCAAGAAAATTTTGCCCTATCCTGGACTGGGTGTGTGTTATCTAGTCGCGCATCCAATGTGAATATATCTTATATCTCCCTCCTTGTTGAGGAGAACCTCCGGGATGGGCGTGATGAGGCGCTATTTGAAGCGTTCTCCGGCCTTCTGGTCACACCGGTCACATGTGACCTCAAACCTGTGGACAGAACTGGACGAGTGGCACTTGCCAGTGAGAATGAGAAGGGGTAAATTATCTTCCTTCCAAAACTTTCAGTTTTGCATAGATTTTGTGTAATAACGTCAATCAACCATTCACTTGATGTTTGAATTTAATTACTCCAATCTTTCTCCAATAACACTTTGAAAATCAATACTTGGGAGTGCAATAGGGATTCAGGGTGATCAGGCCTGTCCACCCATCGCATCCTAAGTACTGTAAGGGCTTGCCGGTGACCTCAAACAATTTTCTGTCCTGAGGCCTTAAACATTCACTCAAACCACATATGCATCCAAACACTTTTTCTTTCACACTTTCATTCACCAAACGATACTTTCCAATTCCACACAGAGACCCCTCCCTTGGCGCGTCCGCCTTGATTTCACTGAGATTTGTGCTGGCAGATCCATAATTTTGCCTTAATTTAGCCAGCGTATGCCAAAATTTACAACTGTGGGTCTCTGGAATTTCCCATTCACTCCCCGTGAAGTTGTTTCTCCTCTCCTGGACGTAGCTGACGAAACTGCACCTGTGACATCAAACAGCTCATAGATGCGAATGTTAGCAGTCTGGTATTTATGGAATGATGTCATGTCCTCTAAAATTGTCATGTCAGCGTTCGCGTCGTACAGTCAAAAAAAAACATCTGTCTTCCACCTTTGTCACATTTAATACACATCAGTTAATAAATCATCTACAAAACTATTTAGTCCTTTATATTTGGTAAACCAATCTCCAATGGCTAGATATTCCCCTTTCCAAAGATTTTCTTTCAACATGTTCATAGAATACTTCACTTAAAACTTATCCCAAAACCATAATCCCTTTGCTTAAAAATGTAAATTTTAATAAGATTGTCGCCGCCCTGCTGTTCCTCAGGTGTCCTCTGCATGTTTCAGTGTTTAACTTGCGTTCTAATTCCCTGCTAATTTATATTTATTGTTCAGTTGAATATATACTTTATCCCGTACCTTACTACACTAGCACTGCAAAAAATTGCTCCACAGTGCGACCCATGCTCGACCACATGAGAACACCTCAAGGAGAGGCAGATGCCTGAAGATTAGATCGTCTGCAACATCGAGGGGGGGTGCCGAGACACACCTCTGAAACAAAAGGACTGTGACCTTCTTTCGAGAGCACCAAAAGGCATATCTTCCTTTTCAATCAGTTAACGACTGCCATTGATGCCTGTTCTTCCTCTTGTGTCTGAAATGTTTACATGTTCCTGCTGGTGCTTCCCCCCCCTGGGGCCAGCACGGGCGTCTCCACACTCCCCTGCTGTTCTCCGCACACCCTCTCTCTCATTATTCACAGCCTGTTCGATCAATTGTATGGTCGCTGGTGCCATCCATGAATCGTTATCTTTTGCATCTCAAACCATTCTGCCCCCCCAATGTGACTACGCGGCCATTAATTGCGCCGTCGGAACGGGCGGCGGCTCAAACACATACTGTTGCGAGTCTGGCAACTGTGGATGAATGCCTCTCAGACATTCCGTCTTTTCTTCCACTTTTTCAATCACTTCATCCTCTTTCTCTGACTTCCTCCCCCTACTTGGGAACGAGCATCTAACTTCAAAGGGCTGTGAACTCTCTGTTACAGCACACTCATGATTTTACGATTACACCTCTACCCATTGCCTTCTGTAAAATCTTTCTCACTCTTATTTTTTTCCTTTAATTTTCCAAATTCACTGTAGCCTTACCAAAGCCACTCAAACAATCAAGGTATCAAATCACAAACTACAAAGTCAGGAACCACCTATGCTCTTGCAAAGGCTTCTCATGCTCTCAAAGCTTCCTTCAATTAAGATTTCATAACACCAATCTTTTTCTTTTTCTTCGTGTCATTTCCATCTGTGCATTTCAATACTGCCTGTTTCACCATCCTCCTTTCAATGGAACATTAATTGTCCCTTTCTCTTTTCTACACATTCTGCATCTTTTTCACATTCCTTTTCTTTTCTTATTGAACTTCCAATCGCTACACTGACACAATTTCTTCTCTTTTCTCTAGCTTTCTTTCTTTCTCTTTTCTTATTTCATCCCTACTTCATGTTTTTCTTCTCTTTTTTATGTTTCATTTTTATGAATTTATCCTTAATCTCCGTGCCACACCCGGGACCCGAGACCACTATCACACTTCCTCTCCTTCGCCATCTTGAAATCAAAATCCACTCGTGCGTGTCCCAAACACACTTCTTACGCAGAACAATTTTAGCCTTTACATTCACACCGCTTCCACTCTGATATTTTAAATCGTATCTTAACCACGAATAGTTCCAAACTATTCTAGTAGGTAAATCCCAGATTTTACACTACTATCGTCCACACTATTACACTTATTTATGTATATATTTATTTATTTATTTAACCATATCGTATCTTAACCACGAATAGTTCCAAACTATTCTAGTAGGTAAATCCCAGATTTTACACTACTATCGTCCACACTTTTACACTTATTTATTTATATATTTATTTAACCATATCGTATCTTAACCACAAATAGTTCCAAACTATTCTAGTAGGTAAATCCCAGATTTTACACTACTATCGTCCACACTTTTACACTTAGTTATTTATATATTTATTTATTTATTTAACCATATCGTATCTGAACCACGAATAGTTCCAAACTATTCTAGTAGGTAAATCCCAGATTTTACACTACTATTGTCCACACTTTTATACTTATTTATTTATATATTTATTTATATATTTTAACGCCGTTCCACTCCGCCTTCCTCTTATAATTTAGCGTTGCCAATATGCAGAATTTGAAAAGGATCTGCTTACCTTATGTCACTGTGGGCCCAAGAGGAAGGCCGGTCGGATGTGCGGCTCCTTTATTCTTTATCAGGTCGTCACCTGGTGTGGACGTGGGAGACCCGGTCTCCAGTGGTTTTCCTCGAAGTTCCAAACTTCTTTTCTTTTCTTAGAGTCCCAGACTCTCTTTGAAGTCCCAGACTTCTATTACCTCTCATGCATCACGTCGGGGTCACCATAAATTGTTGGAATTTATCTTTATATCAATGTTAGAATTTCACTTTAACCCAATGTAAACTCAAATAAGTAATCTGACTCCAATTTGCGACCTTACCCAACTCTCACTCATCCAACAATATGCGCGCTCGTTCTGCAATAGAAAGGTATCAGGAAGCCGGCATTTTCACGCTCGAATGGATTTATTCCCAATACACAGATTTCTACATGGCACCTGGATCTCGAGTCCCTCTCAATACAACTCTACACCTCTCATGCCACCAGCGAATGTGTTCTACCTCCGAGTTGCCCAGTACTGATTCATACTATACAACATGCAAAATGGCACAGACAAAGGCATCCTGGCATGATTCTATTGGCTATGTGTATTGCAGTTAACTTTAGCTCGCTCTCATTGGTCTTTCTCCTCCCGCCGAATCCCGTGGCTCCTCCTGCGTGCGATCCCCCGATGGCCGCTCCTTCAGCCAATGCTCCCGGAGTCATCTCGTCTCGCTCAGCACCATCTGCTTCTAAAACATTCCATTCATGCACAACCCCCGCAACCAGTTTCGCGCCACCAGTCACACTCTCAGCATTTTACAATATCACATTTTCATACATTGGATGCACCAACATCTAATGAACTATGTTAAGCTCAAACTCTTATATTCCTTTAATAGTCAAAAGTATGAAATCCTTTAAGTGTAACTGAAGTTTAGACCATGCTAATGACCAGACACTCAGGAGAGGAATGCAGGAAGATTAGATCACAGCTGCACCACAGGAGGTGTGAACGAGACCCCTCTGAAACAATGGACTTCCATGCCAGGATCACAAAAGTGGCTCCGAGCAGTCTAACCTTTGTTCAGTTTTAAATTGACTGCCATTTACATTATCCTTTAATATATATATATATATATGTATATGTATGTAACACGAGACAATCTCGCTTGGCCACAGATATTCGCTTTTCCATTAGAATTTTTTGCGGCCAAATGGCGCTAATGAGACTGGTTTTCCGAATCATATAGAAGGTGGTACCCCATCACCAGCTAATTGGGGCTCTGTGGGTCTACTCCCTCACTATCATCTGATTGTCTAATAGTAAATGAACGCTGAGTTAATTTTGAACTAATTGTGCTCTTATTTAACTTTTCAACTTCAGGATCATTTTTTCTCCGCTGCGAAGGGAAAAATCCCTGCGACTGGCTATATCCAGGAACGTTTTCTGAACCTCCAACGGAAAGTCAGCAAACAAAAAGGAGGGAGAGCTGTCACTGTTCACAAAGTGTCTGGAAAGGCTCATAACTCACTTTGTGGTCGTGGAATTACTGTCATTGGTAAGAGCATCTCAACTCAACTGTATTTATAAAGCACTTTAAGACAACCACCGCTGTATGCATACTGCTGTACATGGAGAAATGTAAGTTATACAACAACCAAAAAATAAAACAAATTAATAATGAAGACAGTAAAAAGCATAAAAACAGTAAAACCAAAAAACAAAGTCTTTTGGTGATTCAAAAGCCAAAGAATAAAAAATTATTTTAAGACTAGTTTTAAAGATGGGAAGGGAGGGGGCTTGCCTAACGTTTCGCGGGAGATAATCCAAAGAGTGCGAATATATATATATATATATATAGCATAGATGACGCAGACTTTGGCCAGCAGGGTGTGCGAACATGCACTCTGCAATGCCCCAAAGGGACAGGCTCACTAGTCGAGAGAGTTGTTCAGTCTATCGAATAGGCATGCCGCATAGGCATGCCTTGTTAGTTTTGGGGGAAATTTGAGACTTCTAAGTGTGCCTTATAGTCGCGAATATACGGTAGGTCTAATTAGACTTGGTATAGTTTAACTATTGGATGGTGATGCACATTTAATTTTGCATCTGACTGGTCTAATTTAAATAGAAGCATACAATTCCAAAAGAAAATTATTGCATGTCTGCGATATACATATTCCATGTGCCAATATTGATCCTGATAGAGTGTGCTGCACTAATTAGATGTCCCTTGTGATGTTGTTGCTTTAAATTACTTATCTGTGGTAGAATGGTAAATGTCAGTTTTTAAATTTCAGCACCAGATGTTATGGAAGCCACGATAACAGAAAAGCGCAACTGGCTTAAGCACAATATAGAGCCCCGACACCTAATGAGGACCTACATGGCAGACACCAGACAGTCCAGGATGTACTGGATACATGGAGCTGAGCAACCATCCATAAGTGAGATTTTGACTGCCTATCCTCGTTTTGCAGATCCAGATGCTTACATATGGGTAAGCTATGCGTGCGTTACTTTTTGTTAAGATCACTATTTAGGACACTTTCTTTGACTTTCTAATTTTTGTCCTTTTAATTTTTTTAACAGATTGATGAAGACTTTCAGATGCTGTTCAGTGATGTGACGAGCCACTTTACGTCTAAGTGGGAGAGTTATGCCAAAAAGTTACTACCACAGCTGAAAATGGACTGCAAGGACAGCTCTGCGAAGCAGCTGCTAGCAGAGCTATTCAACCCCAATTTGTCACCTGGTTCCAAACTGGACATGATGGAAATGCAGGAGGAATATTTGCCATCTCAGGGTGAGTGTGATTACTAGTATAATTTAACACTCAAGCACTCCTTAAAAAGTCACTTTGTAACTCTTGAAGCCATTTTTGACACCGGGTTCCATTTCCAAACAATAAAGACAAAAAACACAACTAAGTCATCGCTGTGTAAGAAGTATGTCCAATTTGGTAATTTAAAAAAAAAATAGTGTTAATGGAATGTCTCTAAAGGCCTCAACACACCAATGCGGGGTTGGCTGTTCTGACCAACTTTCGCATTGGACCGGAAAATGACGAAAGCACACACCGCAAAAGGCGACAGAGGCGCAAACTACTCCGCACCTTCTGCGCATGCGTGTGAAGTAGTACCCCTCCATGCCATTGGCAGCGATAGTCAATGCGTAGCCTTTGACGTTGATGTGAAATAATATTTTTTCTTGAATGGAAGTGATTACTTAGCGCTCTTCTGTCCAACCAGCTATTATGTGTATAGAAATGTGAAAATGAACAAAGTTCATTTAGTCCTTGAGAAATAAATACCTTCAATTTTCACAGTTTTTTTGCTCTCGTCACTTCCTATTCTTGTCCAGTGCACTGATTCGCTAGAATTAAACACGACAGCCTTAGCCGATTGGACGTGTTGAATCTGCTGAACATGCCCCGCCCCTATATAAGTAGCGCGTCAACTAGAAATGGTCCCAGTCTGTCAAGCGGCTCATCATAGTCATACAACAATTACAGATTTTGCAACTCAGTGCACACGTAAGGTGCGACAGATTATAAGGCGCCCCGTCCATGTTGAACAAAATTTAAGACTTTTAAGAGTGCCTTATCGTCGTGAAAATACGGTATTACAGGGAGGAGAATTTTCCGTCAATTTGAAAATTTTGGACATATTCGGAGGATCAAAGGCTTAATTGCATTTTATCAAAACTGATCAATATATTAGAATTTTGCATTGGGGCTGCTGGTCTGGTTACTGCCATTATTACTTCTTTCTTTTTTAATTTTCCACATTGCAGAAGAAATTGCAGCAACCATCTTATTTTTGCTGCCAGCCTTGCTGCCCCCACGACTAGTGTCAACACAGTCAACCAAGAAAAAATGGAGGCCCACCATTGCAGAGGGACGCAGGGCATTCATTGACCTACAGATGGTGTGCATGTCCAAGATTAGCTGGATGCTTATGTTTTTAAGAGTCTTGACACATATAGCAAATTGAAATTAGTACTTGCATGTTTTAGCCATTCTGTTTTGAAATGCAGTAAACTGTATTTTCTATTCTCATTCCAGCCTGGAACATACCTCCTTGCTTATAAAAGGAAACGGGAGGAGGAATGTGAAAAGAGAGGGATCACACACCAGCCCCAAATAGTTGCCTCTGGGGCCACAGTCTTGGCAGCAAATATGTTTTACCTCCTTTATGATGATGTAATCTGCCAATTCGATTCTCTTATCAAAACGGTAGATATCTGCTTTAAGTTATTTTTTGTTTTTAATGTGGAATACCCAGCAGAAGTTGCAGATGTATGGATGTTTCTTCAGAGGGGTGTGTATGGCATTGTCACAACCTCTGATGTCTTGACCCCACGAGTTAAAGAACTAGTTGGACTCATAAAAACAAAATAGTGATTGTTGTATCGCAACATCAATAGTTCCAAATATTATGTTCTAAAACGTTTTGTATACTGCAATGTATTGTATTATAGTATTATGTATGTATTGTTGTATATAGTTTATTGTTGTTGAAATGAAAATAAAGTGCATTGGTGTTTTAACCTTGGTCATTTATTTACTCCAGATATGGGTGTTAAATTTCAAGCCTGCAGTGGCAATATTAATGGTCCAATATAACCAATTAAAATAGTCATTATAACCAATATAGATGGTTCTGATCCAGCCAATTTATATTGGTTACTCCCATTAGGGTTCTACACAAATTAACCAATATCTTGGTCAAAAGGACTGATGTGTATTGGTTGGAACCAACAAACAATAAACATTGGTTGAAAACACTATCAATTCTCAATTGGTTGTTTTAACCAAAAGATCAGTCGGACACATAACTACCAACTAGATTGGTCATTTTTTTGGTTAATCTCACCAATCCTTTTTTAGAGTGTACCAACCCCCCCTTTTTGCAGAACAGGAGCACGCAGTGGCGGTCCCCTCCGTTCAGGAGCACATCCGTCGGGCCAAGGGAGTCTGGGCGGAGGTAAAAGCTTCCCTCACCCGCTCGGCGCAGCGGAACAAGCTCCGACCGTCATCGAACCCCGGCCCCCGACTACCAGGCCGGTCAACTGGTCTGGCTCTCGACCCGCGACCTTCCCCTCCTAACCGAGTCACGTAAGCTGTCCCCGCGATACATTGGTCCCTTCCCCATCACCAAAATCATCAACCCCTGCTCCGTCAGGCTCAAGCTTCCCGATTCCCTCAAAATCCACCCTACATTTCACGTTTCTCTCCTCAAGCCGGTGTCTTCCAGCCCTCTAAGCCCTCCGACCATCTCCCCTCCACCCCCCCTGATGATCGACGACCACCCAGCTTTTACTGTGTCCAGAGTGTTGGACGTGAGGCGTCGGGGGAGGGGTTTCCAGTACCTTGTAGACTGGGAGGGTTACGGTCCGGAGGAACGCTCATGGATCCCCCGCAAGCTCTTCTTGAGCGACTCCCCGATCCGGGAGTTTTATGCCCTACACCCAGACAAGCCAGGTAGGACGCCAGGAGGCGTCCGTTGAGGGGGGGGGGGGGTACTGTGGGGGTTCGGGTTTGGGGGGGGGGCCTGGCGAGTTTCTCTCTTTTCAGATTTCCGGCAATCTCCCGCCAGGCACACCTCCGGCTGGAGAGGGCGTCGGCTCCCGCACAGCTGCAGCTTGTCAACAGCAATCACCGCGGGGTTTAAAAGCTCAGCGCTGCCAGGAGCCAGACGCCGGATGATCCCGTGACCTACCGTGGTACCCGGCTCATGTCGTCGTTCGCCTCGCACACGCCTGGTTCGAGTGACAAGCTCTCCGAGTTAACCCCTGTCTGTCCTCGTTCTCCCTCCAGCCGCCCAGCGCCTGTCCGAGCCCGACCCTCAGCCGCCGAGTTCCAGAGCGCCATTCGCATCTCGGCCGTTCCTACGCCGCCTGCCTGCCATTCTCCGCTTCCGCCGGCTCGCCGCCGTCTTCGCCTCCACGCCGATCTCCTCGCCCGCGCTCATCCCGCCACAGCGCCGGTCTGCTCTCCGCCCGTCACCCCCGCTGCACCTCCGCCGGCGCGCATCTCTCCACTGCTGCGGGCGCACTTGCACCGCCTCGCCGCTCCACCACCTGCCCTCCTTCCCTGGCTTCCGAGCCCGCTCCTCTCCCCCCGATCCTATCAATAAATCTACCTCAATGCTTGCCTGTGGGTCCAGTCTTCCTCCCGCTCAGTTCTTAGAACCGCCACACTCTTGTTGTGATGAATACATTGTTTGTAGCTGTTTTCCGAAACCACCAAGGAAGATGTGGATATTTTGATCCGCATGCTCGACAATGCGATGGGCTTCCTGCTGCTCACGGTACGTCACACGGTACAGCTGTAATGGTGCTTTTTACATTTCTGAATGATCTGATAGATAAGTTGGTACAGGTTTTCACCGCAGCTGGCACTTCTCCTACAACCCAGTATGAATTGATGCCGGTAATATTTCAACCTGTTGATGACACCGCCAGTGACCACGAGATGGCGCCATGCGCAGATTGGTCTCGTTTGACAACGCGCAATGAAGACACTACGCAGGTATGTCCAAAATTGCTTGGCCCACGACTGCTGAAAATGGAGATAAAGGACAGGAGAAAATTTTCAAGACGAATTAAAGCTCGGGAAAAAAATAAACCATAAGATAACGGGGAAAGCTATAAAGCAGACAACAAGGCGATTAAATGTCAACATGAAAAACAAGGAAATATACAGACAAACTCCAGAGATCAGACGACGTAAACAGTCTTACATGATGACTCGCTATCATCAAGACCTAAATATTTGTGTAAAAAAAAAGGCACTTGTTATGAAACGCTATTACAAAGATGACGCGATTAAAATAAGGCAGTGCGCCAATATCAATAAGCGATACAGTTTGGATAACGATTTTAGGAACAAAAAGTGCTCCTATAGTAGACAGAGACATTGTGAAAATGCTGATGCGTTCCGGACCAAACTGCGCTCCTATATTAAACAGAGATATAGATGTGATGATGACTTTAGAACCAAACAGCGCTCCTATATCAAAAATAGATATAGTCATGATGATGACTTTCGAACCAAACAGTGCTACTATATCAAACAGAGATATAGTCGTGATGATGACTTTAGAACCAAACAGCGCTCCTATATCAAAAATAGATATAGTCGTGATGATGACTTTAGAACCAAACAGCGCTCCTATATCAAACAGAGATATAGTCGTGATGATGATTTTAGAACCAAACAGCGCTCCTATATTAAACAACGTTATGCAAATGACCCAGCATTCAGAGACAAGCAAAAGGAAAAAATGAGATTGCTATGGCGAGCGAACCACGATGCAGCGAGAACTAATACAAACCGCGCCGCGATGAAACTGCTTCAAAGATATAGAATCATCAACAGACTATGTAGAGAAAGAAATGACCGACAATCATGAAAGCCGTTGAGCTATTTAAAGGTCAGGTAAAAAACGGACCAACTTTCATTTGCACGGTTTGCCACCGAGCGTTATTTCCGAATCAAGTACGTAAGCTGTCCCAATATAAAAAAAACAAGCCAATTGTTGCAAGTTGCCTCACAGGAAAGTTTGTTCACGTTTGTGATCAACAGTGTAAGACATTGTGCAGAGTTCCGGATGAGAGAAAGCTTGAGTGGATATGCCACACCTGCCATGCGCATCTCAAAGATGGTAAAATGCCAGCGCTCGCCGTGGCTAACAATCTCCAACTTGCGGACATTCCTGCTGAATTGTGTGATTTAAACATACTGGAGAGACATCTTGTTTCCAAAAGCATTTCATTTGCCAAAATTGTACCTCTTCCAAAGGGTCAACAACGAGCCATTCGAGGAAATGTCGTGTGCGTGCCATCGGAAGTACAAGAGACGGTCAACGTCTTGCCCAGAGTAAGAAGTCGCTCTCAATTGTTGAGAGTGAAACTGAAGCGACGACTTTCCTACAAAGGCCATCAGCTCTTTCAAACTGTGACTTGGTCGAACCTGGTGAGTGCCCTGATTAAACTGAAACAAATTCACCCGCAGTACAGAGACATTACCATTTGCGACGACGCCGACCTTTGCGACCCGACCCTCACTGATGACAAGAGTAGCTCCGATGAAGAAGAAATGCGTGAACGTGACTACGATGAGGAAGATCTGATGGAGATCGACCGATTTGAGAGCGATGCCGTTCTAAACGGTGAGAGTGTTAAACCGCAGCGACGACAAAATGCCGAAACCGCAGAAGAAGGCGACGAAGCGAACGGCGGAGTTATCCTCGAGTCTTGTCTCCAACCGAATGACGTGTCGGAGGAAATAATGAGTTTCACTGAGGGAATTTACTCCGTCGCTCCCGCGGAAAGAAATAACCCGGTAAGTTTTTTCAAGACTCCCAAACTCGAAGCCATGGCGTTTCCTGTCCAGTTTCCAACTGGGAAAAACACCCTCGATGAGGACAGACCGATTAAACTCACGCCGAGCAAATATTTCAAAACGCGTCTGTGTTGCGTGGATGAGCGTTTTGCCAGAGATACAAATTACCTGTTTTTCGCTCAGTTTGTGGCTGAAATCTACCAGGCGACGTCAAGCATGAGAATCCAGCTGCGCAAAGGTAAACCTTTTACCAGGGATGGTCGCAGAATAAACAATTCTATGTTGCAGGATAAGCGGGAAGTTGAAAAGCTGGTGCGCAGCAAAGACGCGATCCGCTTCATGACGCCGTTGAGAGGCACGCCAGCCTATTGGCAAAGAACCACAAAAGATCTTTTTGCCATGATCCGACAGCTGGGCACACCCACGTTCTTCTGCACATTTTCTGCTGCTGAAATGCGTTGGCCGGAGGGCATCACTGCCATTAAAGCACAACAAGGTGAGCAGGTGAATTTTGCTGAACTCGACTGGGCCACCAAGTGTGAAATCCTACGCAGCAATCCTGTGACGACTATGCGCATGTTTGACAAACGTGTGGAAGCTCTATTCCGAGATCTGATCCTGTCTCCGGCACAACCGATCGGTAAAGTTGTTGACTATTTTTACAGATTAGTATGTATGACAAAGTATGAGTGTCAACATTTGCTAATAATCCTCAAGAAACCACTGCCATGCAACAGCCGGTCCCAAGATGCGGAAAGAAAGGAATCCAAACTATTTTGACCCCATTGACTTTGATTCTACCTTTTGTTGAAATACTGTATTTTTGTGGGTAATGACATTTCTTTTATTTATTTTTTTGTGTGTATTTTTCCCTCTTGTTTGTATTATTGTTTTTCATTTGTAAATGTATGATTGAAGTTTGTATTGTGAGTTATACCTAAATCTGATGTTTTTTTTTTGAGCAACAGTACATAACTCCTTGTAAAATATGCTATATGAATAAAGTAGCGCTGTCTTGTATTGTACTCGGGGGCGCAACTGCAACTAGTATGTTGAGTTTATCAGCAAACTGTAAAGAAAATAATTAGAATAAAAAAATACCACACATTTAAGTGTCTTTAAAACATAAAAACGTGTTTCCATTAATTGTTAATTGCCGTCAGCCGTGGGTATGCGTAATTGCCGTCAGCCGTGGGTATGCGTCAAGGGCTATATAAACGTGAGAAACTTGCCGTTGGTCTTTTCAACTTGACTGACTACAAGGTAGGATGATTGATTGGCTTAGACACCTGTATTTTTCTCCCTAGAATATTTTCACATCTACCTTGCTCAAAGGTATTTTCGCTGTGATTTAATTAATTTTAAATTCGACGTTTTTCTTTATGCCACAAAAAAATTGTTAATTGCCGACAGCCGTCGGTAGGTGCTGGCGTTTTTCATTCTGATGACAAGGTTGGATGGTTAATTAGTTTAGACGTACCCCAGGGTATATGCACGTCTGCTTTTATTTAATTTTTAACTTGAAAATGTTTTTAATGTAACAAAAATAAATAAATTTCATCACTTCCAAAAGGAATTGTAAAAATGAAAATGGGTTATTCATTTAACCTAACATGTTGACTCAAACGAATAACCCACAAGACAACCAGTTTAAGTTTATTTTACTAAACATTTTTGTTTCGTTATCCACTTGACCCGAAAATGTTTGGTTAGCAACCTTTTTACTTTTTATCCATGTTGCCATATTTTTTATCTAACTGATATTGTGGTGTAGGTCTAAATTCTTCCCTTAATTTTCCCCCCCGTTTCTCCAGCATGGAACAAATCTTCACCATGAAGATTGCTGCGCCGCTTAGGGCGAAGGTGGTGGCCATGAGCGCCACCACGGCATACCGAAATTGGACTCTTTAAGAGGACGGGACGATGGCGGCTGGGTCCACTTTCAAAAACGTGAACGTAGCCCTCAGTGATGGAAAAACGCACTGCCGCATGGTGCTTTTTGAAGCTCTGGCCTCGGAGGTTTCCGAGGGCCAGAGCTTCTTATTAAAAAAATATACTGTTGGGAGGGATGAGCGGGTCCACCTCTCCCGCCCAGACACTGAATTATTTCGTTGTGCAGACGTAACAGTGTCTGGGGAGTTGGGGGAGGAGGCCGCCCGGCTCATCCTTCCCATTGCCAGGACAGTCCACATCCGGGACGTTCCCCAGGAACGGGGTCCTGGTCAACATCGAAGGCGTCATCACTGAAGTAATGTATCACACTCGCACCGTCTCAGTGTGTGCGTGATAAAATTGTTTAATCCTTTTGTTTCTCCCTTAGATCAAAGCCATCAGGATGGTGAGGGTGCGAGGCCAGCTCGTGCCCATGGGTGTCATCCTCCTCCAAAAAGTGAATATTTTGCGTTTTACCTCAACTATTGTAATCTAAATATGCTGCAGCGGGCAATTCTCATTGTACGTTTTGTATTACAGGACGGGGCGTCGGCAAAGGTGGTGCGTTGGAGGGAGGCGAATCTCTTTGTCGTTTACGTGGGCCAAAAGGTGAAGGTGACCCACCTTGTGGGCAAGCCTTCACCCTATGGCTTCTCCCTCCAAACGACCAACTCCACCGAGATCAAAGTAAGTAGGCCGGCTAATACAAAATGTGTAGAAAAAAATCAACTAGATTGAAATATTTCCATTGACAGACTTTAATATCTATTCACCACCCGTTTTCTGAATTTCGTAATTTTACGTTGGAAAGGTGAACCGTGATTACCTGAACACCTGTTATTTTCAGTCGACAGCGAGTGTCAAACGGGCACGTTTGTGTTGCTCTCGGGTGTGATAGTAGAAGTCATGAAAATAAAACTGTTCATCCTACGTCTGTTCATAAAGTGTTCTTTTACACAGGAATTGGAAGATACCCCCTTCCTGGTGGTGGGCTACAGACTTCGGGGGGACCTGGTGGAAGTCATAGACGGGGACGACAATACAAGATCACTCCCTCTCGCCACCTGGAGGGAGCGATTCCCCGAGGACCCCCTCGTCCCCCAAGAGGGATTTGTTTTGTAATTACAGTGGAACCTCGGTTCTCGACCATAATCCGTTCCTGAACCCTGTTCGAAAAGCGAATTGTTCGAACACCGAAACCACTCCTTTGCTGCTTGCACTGACTTTCTTTGGAGGCATGATTAGGGGCTAAAACACTTCGTACACCGATATAAAACGCGAGAGCAAAACGCAGCACGTCCGCACGCGACAACAGTTGGTCATAAAGAGAGAAAGAGAGCGATCTACACCCGTACGCCGCTCAGCCCCCACCCTCGCGTGCGCACTCACGCGTCATACCGGCGTTCGAACTCCGAGGTTTGTTCGAACTGCGAAGCAAGAATTTCTCTTTTTTTTTTGTTTGAACTCCGATTTGTTTGACCTCAGAGTCGTTCCAGAACCGAGGTTCCACTGTATTTATTTAATGCTTAAAAAAATAAAACTTTTTATTTCCATATTGTGTCTTAACTTGATTTCTTTATTTAATCTGGTTTAACAAGATTCAGCATGCACACGCATACTCATCACCCCGTTCATACTCACTCCTTCCACGGATACACGCGCGTGGGGGCGGTCCCACGCAACGCACACGCACGCTAACCACTTGCACACCATTTCCTTTTATCCCGCATGCTACTCCTTCCACATTTTTCTTCGGATTCTCACCGTTCCAACTTCTCCAATCGCTTCCAAAAAAGAACGCCATGCGGGCTTCTTTTCCATTTAGTGTTATTCAACATACTTCCACCTTCCATCATTCACTATCAATCCACATTCTCATTCAATTCTATTCTCTACGATTCAAACTCATTCAATTTCATTCTCTATGATTCAAAAATCATTCAATTTCATTCCACATGCTTCCACCCAGATGGCTTCAACTCCGGAGCCTTCACACGCGATTTCTCCAGAAATTGCATTCTCTAGTTTAATGTGCGTTGCAAGTGGGAATGTCGAATTTTCATGACCTACACAAGTTCAACACATTTAAATAAGTCATAAATGTAGCATATGAGAATAGTAAACACAATCACATGTCTTCACTGTGCAAACTACTACTAGTTTCATTTGATAAATGTATTTTGTTTAATAAATGCAGTGACAAACATGTCAGGGTTTTGGTATGGAGGTTGAGTGAGAGGAGGACCCAGATACAGTGAAGTGAGGCAGGAGTAACTTCATGGAAATTAAAGGTAAAGAAAACAAAGCACACAAGGCATGGGGAAAAAACTAAAATATCAAACGTACAAAACAGGCATTTAAAAAAAACACAAGGACTAGGACTCGTCTTATTTCGACAAGGCGCGACAGGCAGGACAGCTAACTGGGACACTGAACCAAAGAGAACTGAAAGCAAACAAGGAACTATATACAAACAAAGTAACGAGACAACAAGGAACACCTGGACAAGACACAAAGGGTTGGAGGGAGCTGATTGCTTCACACAAGGGAATGGGGCTCCAAGCACAGCTGGACACAATCAGGTTTAACAAGAGACACACACCAAACACAAGGAAAAAAATTAAACTAAATACGAAACCAAAAACAACATACATACACCATGACATATGAACCTGTAATTAATTGGCATTCTGCTACCACGACATATTACAATCCTTCATAACCTAAACACTCACTTGTGCTCAGAAAGCCATAAGTCCTCTGAATTGGGGTACTTCTGGACCACACTAAGTCAAACTTTTTCAATGCGATTTCTTGACTTCAACATAGCACAATATGCCAGTTTGTCTCCAAATGTAATCAAACCTAACCACTTTCTCCTGTTCTGAAAGCAGTAATTGCTTCATGTTGGGTAGTTCTGGTCATTTTGCAGACAACAGTGAGAAGAAGTTTTTCATTTTAATTTTGTCACTTAAAAAAGCAAAAGATCAACAATTACTCACCAAGTTTAGTAAACTTAAGCAGTCTGAAAGCAGTAAGAACTTCTTGTTCAGATATTTCTTTGTGTACTGCGTTTGGCTGTTTTTGCAATATTGAAACATTTGTAAAATGTTCTACAAGTCATATTGTGATGGCCTGAAATGGAACCGATGTTTTTCTTTGGGTTCGGGTCAACCTAACCCTAAGTTTTCCTCTCTCACACCTTGAGAGCAAAACACGGGAATCTGTTGAAGTGTGGACTTCTGTCTTGCCTGACAAATACAATTTAAAACAAAAAACAAAGACTTTGAAGAAATGTTGTGCATGGCTGATTTTTCATATACATTGGTGTTGATGAGGAAGACACGGGCATGGAGCAACGACTTTTCTGCGATCGACCTTGTTTTGACATCATTTGTTTTTAACTGGAATTAAAGCGAAGCCTTTTTTTGTTCAACTCCAACTGTGTCGTTTTTTTGGTGTTGTCATTGCTGGAATGAAAGACTCGTCAAAGAAAGGCACCAGTCAGGATTTTCATGCCCTGCTCACATAGCGACAAAAAAAGAGTGTAAGTTGCTCCGACAGTGCATAATGTTTAAAAAGATAAATTCAAGATAAGAAAAGAAAAAATTAAATAAAACATTTGTTACACTCCATTCCCTGACATTGCAGTATTTTCTCAAGATAAGACATGCGATGAAGTCCTATTTCATACTTTTGTGATTTTGTGAATTGTTGCTGCAGATGAAATGTTCTTGGTACCAAATAACATATTGTCAGCCTCTTAAAAATAATGTCCCTAGTCATATTTTGACAAAGTATTATTTAACAAGTCCTTACACAATCAATGTACAGCACTAATACTGCTTTCAGACTGCAGATGAGTGCTGAAGTTTACTAAACTTGGTGAAACGGTTGGGTGGAACTGTAATGGTGCGAAAAGGACCCAAGAGCAATCGGAATATGAGAAGGGGTTTATTTTGGGGGAAGCAAGTGAAGGCAGTGGATCCGGAGTTCAGCAGGGCCAGGCGGTGGAGTGGTCGACGCGGTCCGGTCTTCAAGGGCAGGAGGTGGGGATACGGGGCTTGGCCAGACAGGCAGATGGCTTGAGGAAGCACACAACAAATAAATGATCTGAGGAAGGACATAGTGGTTCAACAACCTGAGCCTCGGCGATGGATTCAGATGAGCCGTTCTAATTTTCTGAAGCATCCCTCCATCGTCTCCCTATTCTCTGGAGGAATAATACCTTGCTGCGGTCCCAACTGAGAGAGGAAAATTTAGGGTTAGGGATAGAGATAGGATTAGGGTTAACCTAACCCTAATCCAAAGAGAGGCCATAACAATGTGACTTGCTGAACATTATAAAAATGTTTCAGTTTTGCAAAACAGACAAACACAGTTCGGAAAGTACCCAGATCTACCTTAACAAGAAGAACTTACTGCTTTCAGACTACAGATGATTGCTTCGGTTTACTGTACGGTGAGGAATTGGGATCTTTTGCTTATTTTAAACGAATAAATTGAATTAAAAAACTTCTAACAGTAGTACGCAAAATGACCAGAACTACCCAATATGAAGCAATTACTGCTTTCAGAACAGGAGAAAGTGGTTTGGTTTGATTACATTTGGAGACAAACTGGCATATTGTGCTCTGTTGAAGTCAGGAAATTGCATTGAAAAAGTTTGACCAAGTGTGGTCCAGAAGTACCCCAATCAGGAGTACCTATGGCTTTTTGAACAAAAGTGAGTGCTTATGTAGCGGATCCCAATCTGGTCACCGCTGGCAGATGTATAAATAATCGTGGAAATATAAGAAATAATACACATTAACTAGAAAATGCAATTCCTGAAGAAATTGTGTGTGAAGGCGGAGAAGTTGGATTTTTTTTTGTGGAATGACATTGAATGATTTTGAATGACACTGAATGTTTTTGAATAATATTGAATGACACTGAAATATTGAATGAGGTTGAATGAATTTGAATCATATTGAATGATTTTGAATGATAGTGAATGAAATTGAATGTTATTAAATCAAAGTGAATAATATTGACTGATGTTGTGAGAAGTTAGAACAATTAATGTCAAAACACTCTTCAAATACATGTTGTTTGATGTGCAGAGCATGATTTACACCTCACCATTTTATTGCATGCACTAAGCAGGTTAGACATTTTTCTGTCCATGGGATGGCGTAGTCAAGAAAAATGAATCATCTCGAAGCCCATATGTGTGCTAAGTATTCCCCTGCAGGGCTTGACTGCTTTATGGGGCTTATTTTGCAATCACTAGTTTCAGATAGTTATAATTTTTGAAAGAGCATTTTTGTTTTATGTTTTTCATTATCGAAATGTTTTTTTTCTATTCTAGTTTTTAGTTCTTTTTCGTTTACTAAAATAACCTTGGGCTGCACCCACTATCACAGCAACGGCTCACCATATTTTGGCCGGCTAATTTGTCAGAGAGAAGACAGCGACAACGGATGGCCCAATCGCAATAAACACTCTACACCATACGTGTACACGCGGTGTTGGAGAGCACATGTTACAAGCGTACCGATATTGCAGAATTGGGACAATGCGTGTGATGTCACCAACTTCCTCTTCTTATTAGAATTAGAATTAGAATTAGAAATCCCTTTATTGTCATTGTACTCAAGTGTGTTATTATTATTTAGTTAATTGTAACAATTTTGTCGTTGACTTAAGTAATGTAGTGGTTAAGTAAAAACCCTGGCTTGGGACCCACCGAAAGGAGCTATTGCTCCATTTGTACTATTTGCGGCGGTCACACGATCTGCGGCCCCTGCACAAAATGTCGCAAAGTACGGTAGCAGCACTTGGACAAAACACGTAGGTGACTTTAAAACAGTGATGAAAATTGTACACAGGCAACTGATAAATATGTCACAATTCGATATGTACATTTGAAGAGAATTTATTTTCGACATGGGCCCAAGAATTCCACCGAACATCGTCAGTTTCCTGGTATTTTGGTTAAATCCGCAAATAATTGTGGACAGTATACTTTGGCTGCGCGCTCCAACAATTTTACTATATACTTCAATGAGAGTGTAGCGTGGGAATCGAGATTTGCGCGAGCCCTTTAAACACACCCTAACACGAAGCTGACCAACCGCCACAGCTAGTGATGGGTAGATGAGGCATCCTGTATCGTTTCGTCACAGTGACGCACTGTATTGACACTGTGTTGCTGAATACTGACACCTGGCGGACTTGCAGGAAACATTTGACAGGGTCATCTGACACTGATCTGTCAAACTAATTTTATCCAATTCCATTGATTAGGCATTTCCATTCACATTATTTTTACATATACGTACTTTCATAAAAAAAAATCTTTGATATTCGAGATGCAGTTGATAAATTAAGTAAAAATCTGTCTGAATGCCTAAGTAAAAGTGTTGTGAATGACAATGGACTCATTGTAATTTAAGATTTTTATTGAAAAAAATTAGTTTCTCCAGGGTTTTGTTATTCAGTCTATTTCTTTTTTTTTAGGCAATTTCCCCCGCCTTTATTCCAAAAAAATAGTTTCTCCAGCGTTTTGTTATTCAGTCTATTTCTTTTTTTTTAGGCAATTTCCCCCGCCTTTATTAAAAAAAAATATGTTTCTCCAGCGTTTTGTTATTCAGTCTATTTCTTTTTTTTGAGGCAATTTCCCCCGCCTTTATTCCAAAAAAATATGTTTCTCCAGCATTTTGTTATTCAGTCTATTTCTTTTTTTTTTTTTAGGCAATTTCCCCCGCCTTTGAGCAGATCCTCTCACAAGGCACTGAAGAGGCCGGCGTGCACAAAACCTGTGTGGCCAATATAAATAGGTGAGGGAACGTTGCCTCCATGGACTTCCAGTATAAGAGCGGGTCTTCCGTACGTGCAACGTGTCCTGGTGACCTATAGCGCTGCACCTATGAGTGCGCACACGGCAGAAAACTTGCGTTTACCAGTGACGTCTCCCATCTTGCGGATATTTAACGCAGAGCAACGCGCCAATAACTCGATGCTTGTTTTGAGCATCCATCCTGTTGACAGATGCGCTTTCTTATAAACATAGTTTGGCGAGCGACCGCTGTGTCGACACGGTTCCGGTAGTGGTCACGTGACTTTCTTAAAGCAAGTACGCGCACCGACACGGGGTTTGCCCTGGAAGCTTGGCGCACACAACGACTCCTCAATGTCGCTGGACCCATCACTAGCCACAGCCTTTTAATGACGAAATTATGAAAAAAAAACAAAAATACTGTCAAACAACATACCATTAAAAAAATTACCATAAACTAACATATACAAACGTTTATACTCAAGAACATTATTCTCAGGTTGCCCAAAAGACGATGACACGGGAGCGCCTTGGTCATGTTCATCTTCTGTGTGTAGGCGCATGACGTTTTAAGGTGCTTGCCCGTCACCTGCTGGGCTGAACTATGTATTAAATAAGAAAAGCAAATTGTTGAATGTTGTTTCCCCATGAAGACTGAATTGTAAAATACCCGGAGATGGCTTCCCTGTGCATTAAAAAAAATTTCAGATTGTCCTTTTTTGTTAAGATAATTGTTTAATATTGTAAGTGGTAATCGAGTTTCTGTCAGGTTTAAATTCCCTGACGCCGTTTGGGAGAGCTTTCTTTCTAAAGGTGGCCGAGGCCAGAAGGAACCAGGCAAGGTTGTTCATTTTTACCGGTCGCGAGCGGGAGAGAGGCAGAGAGCAGACAGGCAACTCGCTCAGTTCAGCTCCGCGCACCCTCTGGCCTTCCGCCCCGCCGCCTCCTCTTTTATTAGAGCTTGAAGCAAACTCATAACGAAACAGAAACTAACTCATCATGGCTTACAACGAAAGCAAGGAAACAGAAACTTAACTCATAACGAAAGTTTAGATTAGACAACAAAAACTCAACTCGAGAGCAAAAATGTAGGGGTGTGTGCGTGTGCAATCATTAATGCAATTGGTGTATAAAAACATGATTAGAAATACACAAACTGATTATATAAGGTTACTTGAGGTTATTATGATCTTCAGATTATCTTACAGTTTAAGATATTATTTGAACCAGTGGAGGGCCGTGCATTTCACACCTGGGCCTTCAGTGAAGTCCTACTTCGTCCTACTTGAATAAATCCCCCTCATAATACCATCATTTATGACACCACGGCTGGATAAACAATATAGAGAAACACACTTACACGGCACTGAGCGAGTGTTGGACGATATAGCTTCTCTTGAAAGGTCCGTCTTGAAAATGGCCCTGCATGTGTATCTTCAATTAACCTACACTTTTCCCTCCTTCAGCCACAGTGGTTTAAAAAAACAAGAATATATTTGTGATTTTCGAACGGTCGCCAGTCACGGCTTCCGGGTGTGTTGATTCCGCATAGCGCTGCCCCCTCACCAGTAAGTATCCGATCACAAGACGCTTCATCATCTTCAAGGGCAGCAAGAAGGCTCACTGTAACCAACTCGTGATCTAATTGGCTATCGCAACTGTCTATCAAATCTGAAATCTCATTTACTTTGACAAAAGACGTACAAATTATTATAATTATTATTTTTTTATTTTATTGTTGAAATATACCAAAAATTAAAGCACATATTGAATATAACTGCTTAGTTGAACAACACGAGTTAGGAAAGCAAAAAAATAAAGATAAAGAATTAAAAATAAAATAAATAAATATATAAAACAATAAACAGGTAAGAACAATGTGAGGATCTGTCAGGGTCGCCCGGAGGGCGGTGTGGAGAAGGACCCAGGAATGCGGGGAAGCCAGGCAAGGGGTAACTTAAAAGGATTTTAATGAGTGAACTAAAACGGACAACAAGGTGCTGGGAGAAACAAACAAACGTGACCAAGTGCCAACATAACAAAGACAGACTAAACATGACTAAACCGAATAAACTGACGAAGAAACAGGGAAAAGGACAAATCGCGATGAGCGATGGCATGAACGAGAGCGAGAATGAAATCAAGGAGCGGCCGTGACATTCCTCCAAGGGAAGCAATGTTCCGACGCCCAGCAGTTGGTCCTGAGCGCATAAATAGTCCGGGTAATTAGGGGAGCAAATGGGAGTCAGGTGTGAGGCTGGTGGGGAACGAGCGCTGAAGGACACGCCCCCACTCAGATGACAAAATAAACAAACAAAGACCAGGCATGGGAAACGGAACGTGACAAAAAAAACAACAAAAGACCTGGCATGACCGCCACGGGTCATGACAGGATCTTAATCTAGAAGGGCAAAATGTTCCATTAAACAAAAAAATCTCTGGGCATTATTGTTCGTCATGTCAGCAAAGGATCTTTAGCTTTTTGAGGGATTGGATACGATAAATACTGTTTACTTATTTTTTTGTTCTTTTTGCCTCAGCAGGACTGAAAACACGTTAGAACATAGTTTCTTTTCAAGGTAAGCATAGCATCTTTAAGTGAAAACCGTTCTAACAAATTTATTGGAAAATTGATTACTATCAAAATTGAATCCCTCCACAGACAGCGGCCTCATGTCCGACACATTCTGATACACCACCAGTTGTTGAGTCATTGCTTTTAAGGGGGCTGGAATGGCTTTAATTACTTTATTGTCTTCACTAGCTGAGCACAGAAATTTGTATTTAACACAGAAGTCACTATGAGTTAAAAAATACCTTGTTCATTCATTAAATGAGAAATGGACCAAATTCTTTTATCCATCCAGCTACCCAAAAACAATGACTTGCAGTTGAACAAAAGATAACTTGCGGAATTCTGATTGGATAAAAACTCACACCTAAAAAGACAACGCTTGGATCGAACATGACATCAATGTGGAGAATAAGATCATTTTTTCTTGATTATGTTAGGCCAGCAGAGAAGGCCTTGACGGCCCGATACTGAGATGAACATATTCAACGTTACCTTTTGTGTAGTAATGACTGATAATGTTAGATTGTTTGCTAATGGAGTCAATTAAATAAGCACTAAACTGTATTATTCACTATTCATCAAAAATCAAAGCTGAAACCCATGAAAATAGGGTTAGCCTCAAAATGATTCCTCAAACTTTTCATTTTTACGCAAAAGAAATAAAAAAACGAATACATGACACATTAATAACATTTAAAATAAAGTGACACTCGAAAAATGACATTTGTTTTCTTTTTATTTTATGTGAAGTGTGTGGGCGTGTGTGTGTGTGCAAGAGTGTATTATATCTGAATGTGTGTTATAATGCCATTTGTTTTGGTAGCCTCAATAGCCAGCCCTGCTGGCGGTATTGCTGGGGGCTCCTCAAAACATTCCCTCCAGACATTGATGGGAATGGAGGTCGAGTCCCCGTTGAGGTCCACTACCTCAATGTGGTCGTTTATAACTGCAAATCCCAAAATATTCAACGTAACGGTGGAGTTGCAGCCCTGTTGATGAAAAATAGTTTTAGTGATTTAGAACCCACTTTTACCAAAGAGGGGAAATAACAAAGTACAATCTTGTATCCAGCACTTTGTACTTGGCTGAGTATTACTTAACCTACTGCTTACTGCTTTCATGAAGGACTCAAGAAATCAGAGAATAATTACTGTTAGTAGGCTGAATTCAGATGATTTGGACAATTTTAAATTAAACAATGGCTCGAGATGATTACTTGTTGACTTGCATAGTTGTTGTTTAATTTGAATTGATTAGTTAATCTTGACACCACAACTACTAATGGTCAGTCTGTTTTGAGAGGCAGCAAACACACTCCTACAATTAATTTATGAATGCAGCCTTCATTGTTGTAAACTGTTGACATCTTCCCTGTATGCAACAATTAAAAAGGGCCTTAGTACAGGCACCACAGATATGTAGCGACCTTTTGAGTACCATTGACCAAGAGCCATTAATTTACTCACTGTAATTTCCGAAAATTGGGTCGTGTGGAGGGTCAACCCAATATGGTTCATCTTGGCCTTTAAGTGGGTGAAAATATATCCATTGCCAACCTCTAGATGTACCAAATTGGCCTCCCGCCAAATGCCTATCTTGACCTCCACATCGTTCTGCAATAGTTAGAAAAATGCATATTCAGGGTGTATAATTGAAATGCATAAAAAGGAAAACTATAAATGATGTACTTACTTTTTTTATGGTCACATTGCGCATGGGCACAGGCGGGGCCCCACGTAGCCGCACCATGCGAATTGGACGTATCTAATGTGGACCAAATAGAAAAAAAGCTAAAAAAAACATTTGTATGTTTGCGCAAATGATGCGTGTGCGAACAGAACTGACAGAGGCTGACACGGAAGAACAAAACAGAAAGAAAACTGGGTTATATTGCAATGCTTAATGCAAGGGAACACATGTTTTTATATGCATCAATGTCATTCTGGTCGAGAATTAACAATTCATTCAAGCACGATTCGATTTGATATTTATCTTTTTTTTTTTATTTCTGCCATGTCTCTGTGCACTTGTGTGGTGCTGCAGCCATCCACAAACACAATATGCATTGATGTTTAGCGCAAGCGTGTAAATGTTTAGCGAGTTTTTAATGGAACCAGAAACTATAGAATATGCAGAGTTGCACTGCTACTTTGAAACTACTCATCCATCCATCCATTATCAGTACCGCTTGTCCTCACAAGGGTCACGGGGGCTGCTGGAGCCTATCCCAGCTATCATCGGGCAGTAGGTGGGGTACACCCTGAACTGGTTGCCAGCCAATCACACGGCACGCATAGACAATCAACCATCATCCACGCACACACCCATTCCTCAGGGCAATTTAGAGTGTTCAATCAACCTTCCATGCATGTTTTTGGAATGTGGGAGGAAACCGAAGTACCCGGAGCAAGGCCACATAGGTACGGGAGAACTTGCAAACTCCTCACAGGAAGGCCGGAGCCGGAATCGAACACACGACCTCTGCACGGTGAGGCCATTGTGCTAACCAGTTGTCCACCGTGACGCCCGTGAAACTACCCATGAGCCCCAACAGAAATCTGTGTGGCCCCACTTAAGTGATTTATGTGATATTCTAAAATATATTTTCAAAATATTTCCTCAGGCCCCTATCTGAACCAAGCAACCCCCTTTAGCCCCAGAAAAGAAAAAATATCTCCAAACTGTCCCTGGTTGGAAGGCAATGTTTATTCTGAGGGAATGTTAATATATTTTCCCCACATCTTACCTCTGGAGCGCCTATGTGTGTGTGTGTGGGTGTGTATGTGTGAAATATACTTACGTCGGTTATGTGCCCATCCACGGTCACCATCTCCCCAGGAGCCATTTGTGCGACCTCCAGAGGAGATGATGAGGTTGAGACCGGGAATACCAACGCACGTGCCGCAGCCTCCATATCAGCATCGATGGTGACGACGGGGCCCACATATATTTTGGATTTGGGGCGGGTAAGCAGAAAAGAGTCTTGACCCGCCCCAAATCCAAAATGCGCAAAGACATAGCTGTTGCCCTCTGTGACGAGGGCCGCCAGTGTGTCAAAGAGACACACGGTGTAATTTTTTGCCCCGTCACAGAGGGCAACAGTGAAATTATTGTAGGCCCCATTCATGGCCAAGGTGCCATTTGGTGTCAGGGACCAATTTTTGGCCCGGACCTGGAGCTTCTTGGCCACCACTTTTGCAATAAGGAGATTTGTCGTCATCCTGAAAGAGAAAGTTTTGAAACAATTAAAATCTATTATTTTATTTCTTATCGGTGGATATTTTGAGCGGTTTATATCGATATAAAATAGATTTCTGATGTTCTTTACATCCCTGGTAGTTAACCATGGAACTTTCAAATGATTTAATCATTAATCTCATATTTAGTTGTCATCAAAATATCGCACTTGACACACGTTCACATTTTTTCACTGTCTACATAGCAAAGACATCAAAGGTATTTTAAAAATTGACAAAGGTTAAGTCATACCACAACTGCTACAAAACTCCCCACAACAATGCAGAACTTATTGTATTTGTAATTGAATAAAATGTCAGCTGAGGCTGCTTGCAAAGATTTTAACCATCCACCAGGTGTCAGTGATGAACATACAGAATCAACAGATCAGGAATGTGCAGCTGCTATTGCAGATAGTGGAGTTTACTAAAGTGGTTCAGCAACATTTACTGGCTTGCGGTTGGAGCTTACGTAGCTAATTAATAGAATTGTACCGATACCACTACTAGTATCAGTATCAATACGATACACCATTAAAACACTGGTATCGACAAATACGAACAAATAATGTGCCGATACCATTTGGCGATACTCTAATTGAAGTGTCTCACTCTCACAAACATGAAGAGTGACGGAAATTGGCTGTTTATTCAACATCCTCTCGGATTTTGAACCGCTTCTGAATACTGGGGCAAAGATGGTTATTGTATGCTTTTTACATCACGTGTGCTGTTTTACACTCGACAAAGCCGTAGAATTTCAGTGTTTAATTTGACAAATGATGGATTGGTTGGTTCTAGATCATTTGCAAAGATGATATGTTGGTATGGCTCTTTTTTTCTTATAGATAGGCTAAGCATTTGTTGTCTATGTATTTCACCATATCTCCGCACAATAAGTAACGGAGGGCAGTAATAATGAACAGTATAATTTACGATTAATTTTTTAGGAGATCCTTAGTTTTATAAAGCATACCAATAGTTGCACATATTATACACTTAACACTTTCTGTTGGCACTTCTCAGCATGGATTTCATCAATAACAAGACCCAGAAATTGTAATTCATTTACATGTTACGTCTCGCCTCGACTATTGTAACGCTTTGTTCTCGGGTCTCCCCATGTCGAGTATTAAAAGTCTGCAGTTAGTTCAAAATGCAGCAGCTAGACTCTTAACTAAGACGAGAAAGTTTGATCATATTACCCCGATATTAGCCAATTTGCATTGGCTTCCGGTCCACTTGAGATGTGATTTTAAAGTTCTGCTACTTACTTTTAAAATATTGCACGGCTTAGCACCTTCTTATCTCGTTGACCTCGTGGTACCATATGTTCCGTCCCGAAACCTTCGCTCACAAAATGCTGGTCTTTTAGTGATCCCGCGAGCCAAAAAGAAGTCCGCAGGTTCTAGAGCGTTCTCTATTCGGGCACCAATGCTTTGGAATGCACTACCCTCAGATATTAGAGGCGCCACCTCAGTAGAAATGTTCAAAACACTATTAAAGACGCATTTATACTCTTGTGCATTTAGCTGAAATATTTGTTGGCCTGTTTACTGCCGCTTTTTTTTTCTTTTGTTTTCTTTTCTGCCCCCTTTTCCCCCGGCTGGGGGATTAGGTGACGGTGACCCACTAGGAAGTTTAAGGCATTGACCAACTGGGCATGCACCTGTTCCAGTGATGTCGTCTTCCTGCAGCGCGACATTTGATCAATTTATTTATATACTTTAGCATCTAATTTAATTATTTGTTGGCCTGTTTACTGCCGCTTCTTCTCTTTTCTGCCCCCTCCTTCCCCTGCTTGGGAATTAGGTGATGGGGACATGCTTTGAAGATTAAGGCACTGACGAACCGGGAAGGGACCTGCTCTGCCGAAGTCGTCTTCATGCAGCGCCTTTTCTGATTTCCTTATATTTCAGCACTTCATTGAACTACTTGTTGGCCTGTTTGCTATTTCTGTTCTTTCTTTTCTGTTCCCAATTCCCCGAATTAGGTGATGGCGATTCACTTGGAAGTGGCTAACTGAATTTACACCAACTGACCGGTACAAGATCGAAGGCTCATCTTCGGATATGCTGCCATGGATATTACGGCCCTGGATGAGGACCCACTCCACTGAAGTCATCTTCCTGCAGCACTTCATTCAATTGACTCTTATATTATCTCATCTATTATTGCATAGCATCATTGTATGTGTCAAATGTTGCCCAGTTGGCATCCATTGCAGCCTGGTCATCCTGGAAGGGGGATTCCCCCATCTGTGGTCCCTTCTCAAGGTTTCTCACTTTTCCCCTAATGAGGTTTTGTGAGTTTTTCCTTGCCCTCCTGGGGGTTAAGATTGGGGATGTCGATTGTGGCTATGTAAAGCCCTTTGAGACTGTCTGTGATTAAGGGCTATACAAATAAAATTGACTTGACTTGACTTGACATTGGTTTTAATTTTTTAAAGAGCGTTTTTGTTTTATATTTTCATTTTCAAAAATGTGCTTTCTATTCTAGTTATTTAGTCAGAGAGAAGACCGCGACAAAGAATGGCCCAATCGAAATAAACACTCGACATCATATGTACCTTGTTGAAGTGTACACGTGGTGTCAGAGAGCACAGGTTACAAGCGTACCAATATTGCAAAATTGGGACTATGCGTGTGACGTAATCGACTTCCGTCTCTGATGTCATCGAGAATGGCGGCACGTTTTTGTTTTTTAAATAACAATTCTTCAGTTTAAAGTGACATTCAAACTTAAGTAATGAAGAAGTCAAGTAAAAACTCAGGGACGGCCTTCCCACTGATAGGAGCTATGGCTCCATTTGAACCATTTGCGGCGCCTAATCGATCTGCAGCATATGCAAAAGGTCGCCAAGTACGGTAGCTGCACTTGGACAAAACAAGTGGATGACTTTAAACATTAATCGAAATTACACACATACAACTGATAAATTATGTAATAATTTGATATGTACACTTGAAGAGACTCGTTTTTTCGTCACCGACGCAAGAATTCCACCGAACATCGCCAGTTTCATGGTATGTTGGTCAAATCCTAAAAGAATTGTCGGCAATATGCTTTGGCTGTGCTCTCAAACACTTGTACGCCGTACATACGTCATGAGAGTGTAGTGTGGGTATCGGGTGTCATGATCCGTCTCTGTCTCGCCACGTGTTTTTCGGTCTCTGTTTTTGTTTTCTCAGCTGACCCGTGGGCGTGTCTCCCGGCATTTTCATCATGCCATGTTTTCACGGCCGGAGAGGTACGCCCACCGGTCACTCAGCTGTAACCTGTCATGTCTTGATTGCCGCCCTGTATTTAAGCCTCACGCCACGTACCACGCCTTGTATTGATTTCTCGAACCTCTTGTTATGACCCTTGTTACGCCCATTGACTACGCATCGCGCCCTGCTCTCGTCGGATCCCTTCGCTCGTTTCTGATTGACTCCCCTTGCCCTTTTGCGGCAAGCGATTTCCGTTCTCGTTCTCCTTTCTTGCGTTGCAAGCTCTTTTTGTTGTCGATATCGTTTCCCCCCTGGAGTGGATTTGCCCTCCAGCGCTTTATGTTGTCCTTCGTCGGCTCCACGCCAATTTGCATTGTAAGTACCTGTGTTCTAATAAACATCCTGT
This sequence comes from Idiotropiscis lumnitzeri, assembly GCF_059441095.1. Classification (NCBI taxonomy): domain Eukaryota; kingdom Metazoa; phylum Chordata; class Actinopteri; order Syngnathiformes; family Syngnathidae; genus Idiotropiscis; species Idiotropiscis lumnitzeri. Next base: position 1,775,498 of record NC_142406.1, read on the forward strand.
TAAACGCTGCATCTCCTGTGTCCGCGGTTAAAGGGTTCCATCTACACTGCTTTCTCAGCCGCGGCTGGGGAAGCAGCTCCTTACAGAATAATCCGACCACCATGGACCCTGCGGACGCAGCGAGAGTGTATAGAGCCTTGGCCAGTCAAGGAGAGATGGTGGGGCAGCAGTCGGCGGAACTCGCGGAGCTCCGCAGCGTCGTCGGCCAGCTGTCCCACCGCCTCGAGATTCTCGACACCCACCTTGGTAGCCTCCTGCCGTGGACCGGCGAAACCCCCGATCCGACGGTTCTCGCGGCCGGAGCCTCCCCAACCGCCTTTTTCGGACGGGAGCCAAATTTACCACACCCCCCTCGCTACGGAGGGGAGCCCGGCACTTGCGCGCAATTTATTCACCAGTGCCGTCTGATCTTCGATCAGCAACCAATCACCTATGCTCACGACAGCGCCAAGGTGGCATTCATGATGAGCCTGTTGACCGGCCAAGCCAGCGCCTGAGCAATGCCCGGTCCGATCTTCGTTCCTCCTTTCCCGCTTTCCTGGAGGAATTCGAGCGGGTTTTCCACCACCCAGTTCAGGGGAGGGCGGCGGGGGGGGAACTCCTCGACTGCACCCAGGGCAGCCGATCCGTTGCTGACTACTCGATCGCCTTCCGCATTTGCGCGGCGGAGAGCGGATTTAATGACGTTGCCTTACGGACTTTGTTCCGCCGCGGACTCAATACGGCCCTGAAGGACGAGCTCGCCGTTCGCGAGGACTCCTCCTCCCTGGAGGAGCTCATCTCCTTGGCAATCCGCTTGGACAATCGCCTGCGAGAGAGACGCCAGGAGAGGGGAGCTGAGCAGCCGCGCACCGAGGCGGCGCGTCATCCGGTCGCCGCCTTTCGCCCCGCCGACGAGCCAATGCAGCTGGGAGGGGGCCGGCTGGATTCGACGGAGCGCCAAAGACGTCTGCGTTCCGGATCGTGTTTCTACTGCGGCACGTCTGGTCACCGCGTGTCCTCCTGCCCGGCACGCCCCCCACGCGGCTCTCCGCCGGCAACCCCCAAGGAACTCTGTAAGTCGTCCGCCGTGCCACCCGATCCTCCCTCCCCTCAGGGGGAGGTCGCCGACGATCTCCCTACCGATCGGGGGGATACGGAGCCCGAAGCACCTAAGAGAATTGAGTTGAGTGGAGAGGTAATCGCTCCGGGCGCCCGGTATAGCGTCCAGTCGTTAGTGGACTCCGGCGCCGACGACTGCTTTATTGACCCCGGGTTGGTCGCCAAGTTAGGTTGCACGGTAGAAACTCTCGCGAAGCCCAAGAGGGTCTGTGACCTCGACGGGCAGCTCCTGGCGGAGATCAGGCAGGTAACCCCCCCACTTACGTTAAGAGTCCTAGGCAACCACGTAGAGAGGCGGGCGGTTTTTGTTATGCCGTCCAGAGCGGCCCCCATCGTTCTCTGTCTACCCTGGTTACGTCGCCACCGACCCGTCATCGATTGGGACCGGTTGTCTATCGACAACTGGAGCCCCCATTGTCACGCAAATTGCTTACGCGCGGCGGAGGAGGGGCCGAGCCCCCGGTCCTCAACCCCCGAGGTGATCTGTCTCGATAACGTGCCCCGAGTCTACCACGACCTCCGGGGGTTTTTTAGTAAAGATAGGGCCCAGTCCCTGCCTCCCCACCGCCCGTACGACTGCGCCATAGATTTGGTGCCCGGCGCGCCCCTCCCATCGGCGCGCCCATATAAGCTCTCTCAGCCGGAGCAAGCTGCGATGAAGGCGTATATTTCCGAGTCCCTTGCGGCAGGGCTGATTAGGCCGTCGAAGTCCCCGGTAGGCTCGGGCTTCTTCTTCGTTCCAAAGAAGGATAAGACATTACGCCCATGTGTAGATTACAAGGGGTTAAACGAAATCACGGTAAAGAACCGGTACCCTCTCCCGCTGCTCGACTCCGCTTTCGCCCGCTGCAATCCGCCACGGTGTTCACAAAATTAGATCTGCGCAGTGCCTACCATTTAGTGCGCATTAGGGAGGGGGACGAGTGGAAGACCGCGTTCAAAACCCCCATAGGGCACTTCGAGTACCGGGTCATGCCTTTTGGGTTGACCAACGCCCCCGCCGAATTTAATTAACGACGTGCTCCGCGACATGTTAAACGTCTCGTGTTTCGTCTACCTCGACGATATCTTGATTTTCTCTCGCTCCATCGAGGAGCACCAGCACCACGTCCGGGCCGTGTTACAGCGCCTTCTCCAGAACCGCCTATACGTGAAAGCGGAGAAGTGCGAGTTTCACGCACGCTCGGTTCAATTTTTGGGCTTCATAGTAGAGGAGGGGCAGCTTAAGGCCGATCCGGCCAAGATAAGCGCTGTGGTGGATTGGCCGACACCCACAAACCGTAAACAGCTCCAACGTTTTCTCGGGTTCGCTAATTTCTATCGACGCTTTATTCAGGACTACAGCCGCCGAGCGCTACCCCTTACGCGCCTCACATCCACCAAGACGGGCTTTGCGTGGGATCGGGCTGCTGAAGACGCGTTTTCGGCCCTCAAGAAAGCTTTCACTAACCCGCCCGTTTTACACCATGCTAACCCCGATCTCCCTTTCATGGTAGAAGTAGACGCGTCTGATTCAGGGGTGGGGGCGGTGCTGTCCCAGCGCTCCCCGGTCGACCAGAGGCTCCACCCCTGCGCCTTCTTTTCTCGCCGCCTCACCCCTGCCGAGGCCAACTATGACGTGGGGAACCGGGAGCTGCTGGCCGTCGTCATCGCCCTCCAGGAATGGCGCCACTGGCTGGAGGGCGCGCCCCATCCGTTCACCGTGTACACCGACCACAAGAACCTGTCATATATCCGATCCGTCAAGAGACTAAGTCCACGCCTGGCACGGTGGTCCTTGCTCCTCAGCCGCTTTGACTACGTTCTGACCTACCGACCCGGCTCCCAGAACCTCAAGTCCGACGCCCTGTCAAGAGTCCACGATCCCGTGGCGGAGGAGGCGGAACCGGACAGCGTCATCCCGGACCACCGCCTGGTGGGATCCCTGCGCTGGGAAATCGAGCAACGCATTCAGCGGGCACAGGAAGGCGACGGCGAACCATCTGGATGCCCGGCGGGCCGGTTGTTCGTGCCGGATCAGCTTCGCGGGGAGGTACTAAAGTGGGGACACTCCTCCCGGGTGGGCTGTCACCCCGGAGTTCGCCGCACCCTCGGCCTCGTCGCCCAGCGCTTCTGGTGGCCCGAGCTAAGGGCCGACGTCAAGGACTATGTCAAGGCCTGCCCCGCCTGCGCGACGAGCAAGGCGTCGCACCAGCCGCCGGCAGGGCTACTTCATCCATTACCTATTCCTACCCGACCTTGGTCACACATCGCCTTGGACTTCGTGACCGGCCTGCCCCCCTCCAGGGGCAACTCTGTCATCCTCACCGTCGTCGATCGTTTTTCCAAGTCCGCTCATTTCGTCGCCCTGCCGAAACTCCCCTCGGCTCTTGAAACCGCTAAATTGCTGATTTTACATGTCTTCAGGCTCCATGGGATTCCTGCCGACCTTGTGTCGGACCGCGGCCCGCAGTTCGTCTCACGGGTCTGGAAGCTGTTCTGCCGAGCGCTGGGGGCCACGTCAAGCCTGTCCTCCGGGTACCACCCCTAGTCGAACGGGCAGTCCGAGAGGGCCAACCAGGACCTAGAGGCCACACTTCGGTGCGTATGCAGCGACCGACCATCGTCATGGGCGGACCACTTGCCCTGGGTGGAATACGCCCACAATACTCTGGTGTCGTCGGCCACGGGACAGTCGCCCTTCATGGCGGCCTACGGCTACCAGCCCCCGCTCTTCCCGTCCCAGGAGGGGATGGTCGAGGTACCCTCCGTCCAGCTGCACCTCAAGCGCGCCCACCATGTCTGGCGGGAGGCCAGAGCGGCCTTGTCCCGCACCGCCGAACGCAACCGGCAGATCGCTGACCGCCGTCGCCGACCGGCCCCGACCTACCACTCGGGCGACAAGGTATGGCTCTCGTCCCGCGATCTCAACCTTGCAGGCTCCTCACGCAAGCTGGGTCCACGCTTCTTGGGCCCGTTCGAGGTCGACTCCGTCATCAACCCGGTGGCGGTCAAGCTCAAGCTCCCGACTACCATGAAGGTCCACCCCGTCTTCCACGTGTCCCTCCTCAAGCCCGCCTCCTCCTGCCCACTGCTTCCTCCATCCGCCCCACCTCCACCGCCGAGGATCATCGAGGGAGGTCCGGTGTACACGGTGCGGGAGATTCTGGACTCCAGGCGCAGGGGCCGGGGTGTGCAGTACCTGGTAGACTGGGAAGGCTACGGACCGGAGGAGCGCCAATGGGTCCCCCGCTCCTGGATTATGGACCCCACTCTTATGAAAGACTTCCATGATAGCCACCCCGGCAAGCCAGGTAGTCCGCCAGGAGGCGTCCGTTAAGGGGGGGTACTGTCATGATCCGTCTCTGTCTCGCCACGTGTTTTTCGGTCTCTGTTTTTGTTTTCTCAGCTGACCCGTGGGCGTGTCTCCCGGCATTTTCATCATGCCATGTTTTCACGGCCGGAGAGGCACGCCCACCGGTCACTCAGCTGTATCCTGTCATGTCTTGATTGCCGCCCTGTATTTAAGCCTCACGCCACGTACCACGCCTTGTATTGATTTCTCGAACCTCTTGTTATGACCCTCGTTACGCCCATTGACTACGCATCGCGCCCTGCTCTCGTCGGATCCCTTCGCTCATTTCTGATTGACTCCCCTTGCCCTTTTGCGGCAAGCGATTTCCGTTCTCGTTCTCCTTTCTTGCGTTGCAAGCTCTTTTTGTTGTCGATATCGTTTCCCCCCTGGAGTGGATTTGCCCTCCAGCGCTTTATGTTGTCCTTCGTCGGCTCCACGCCAATTTGCATTGTAAGTACCTGTGTTCTAATAAACATCCTGTTAAACGCTGCATCTCCTGTGTCCGCGGTTAAAGGGTTCCATCTACACTGCTTTCTCAGCCGCGGCTGGGGAAGCAGCTCCTTACATCGGGATTGAGCCACTCGCCTTGCACGAGACCTTGAAACACACATACACGCGCACACACCCCCACACACGCTCACACCCCCACACACGAAGGTGACCCTCCAACCCCCACAGCCATTTAATGACACAATTAATAAAATAAACTAAAATAATGTCAAACAACAGCCAATTAAAAAAATGAATCCCCTCATACGTACATTCAAGTGACTGAAAACAACCCCCCCTCACCAACTTTTATCCTCAAGAACATAATTCTCAGGTTGACCGACAGAAGAGGGAGAACCTCCATCACATTCTTCTTTCGTGGTCGGCGGATGACATCTGACGTTTTGAGGTGCTCGTCTGCCACCTGCTGTGCTGAACTATGTATTAAACAAGAAAATCAAATTGTTGAATGTTTTCCCATGAAGACTGAATTGTAAAATACCCAGAGATGGCTTACCTGTTTTACTGTGCATAAACATTTTTCCGATTGTGCTTTTTGTTGAGATAACTGTTTAATATTGAAATTGCACACGGAACTGGTAATTGAGTTACAGATACTATATTAACATACTAAATGTTAAGTTTTGTACAGTAATGATTGATAAGGGTGCATAGTTAGTTAATTGAGTCAATTAAATAAGCGCTGAACTGTATTATTCACTATCCATCAAAAATAAAAGCTGAAACCCATGAGACGAGGCGAAGCGCCAAAATGAATCCACAAACTTTCACATTTTTAGGATATGAATTTTTATTTTTAATGATGTGGTGTGTGTGGGTGTGGATGTGAATGACAAGGTTACTAAAATGTCATTTGAAACAATTAATGTTGAATACTCAATGTCCAAGGTAAAGTATCAAAAGGAAGGTCTTATTTCTATACTGCAAAATCAAACTAGCACAATTTGTTTTGCTCCAGGAAACTCATTCGAATGAAACGGATGAACATTTTTGGACAACTTAATCTTGAGACAAAATATTTTTTTCACATGGTACTTCATCATCTGCTGGTGTAGCAATTCTATTCAATAATCAAGCCAAAATAATTACTACTATATCTGATGATCTGATCTGGGGAATATTTATGGTCATTGCAGCATAGCACAAAATAAGTCTCCTCTCTAAAATAAAAGAAGTGATACATATTTTATTTGGAGTTGAAGTATCAGAAAACATTATTTTAGGAGGCGACTGGAATATGGTTAAAGACGAATGGCTCGACAGATTTCCCAGCAAGTATAATTCTCTACACCTAAAATGTACATTGTCCCATTACTATGACTTCTTAAATCTTATTGACCCATGGCAGACAAAGAAATCCAGATAAAAGACAATATAGCTGGTTCAAACTAGATTGTTCAGCAAAGTCCAGACTAGATTGCTGGTTAATTTTGATGATGTACGCAATCAAATTTCCAAATGTGAAATACAGTGAACCCCCGCTACTTCGCGGTTCACCTTTCGTGGGTTCAGTGCTTCGCGGGTCTAAAAAATATTCGGGAGCATTGTAGTTTCGCCGAGCGGCACAAGGGGGCGCTGAAGCGGTTAGACGGCCGGCGTGCGCCGAAGAGGAGAGTGGCCGAAGAAGAGCAGGTTCCCCCGGACACGATTGGTGGCGACGGACACGATCGGACACCGTGCGTGAGCTCCGAAGGAGACCGGCCGGCGTGCGTGGTAGTTAAGCCGAATAGGAGCACCTTTCGCCCGGGCAACGGCGGAGAGCGAGGCTGTCAGTTATGAATGAATAAATAAATAAATGAAGAATGCCACCTTTCATTTCACTATCATGATCCGTGCCTGTCATGCCGCGTGTGTTTTTGTTTTTTCAGCTGTGTGGGCGTTCCTCCAGCGATCGTCTCACGCCATGCCATCAGCTGCTGCGAGACGCGCTGATTACACTGACTATATTGTGATTATAATAAATATTGTAACGTTGTATAATAAATCAGGCCAATTTGTCCATCAGCGAACGCTTTTATTATTAAGCCAAAAACGGCTGCTGTTGGCCGCAACCACGCCGATCAGAGAGAGAGCAACACAACGACAACAACATAACGTTCACTCCCCTGCTGCCTTCACAGCCTCCACAGAAAAGAGGAAAACACAGAACCCTTGAACTATTTACAAAGTCGCTACACTATCTTTGTATCACCACCTTTTTTCCCGTGTCTGCGTTTGGAGAGTCCTGTTCAATCCTCCAGTACTGCTGGAGGATCATAACATTCACAGGGCACACCGGACGGCATACCAGCAGGTAAAAGTCGAAGTAATTAAATAAATACAAAAAGAAGTAATTGAATAAATACAAAAATAATGGCTGGGGAATAAAAAAATAATAAGTTTTAATAATAATTTGTTTTTTTGTTATAACATGAATTTCACTCTCTCCCTCTCTTCCAGTATATATATATATATATATATATATATATATACATATATATATATATAGGTGCGAAGTATATATACACACGGTGTTTTTTTTTTTTTTGTTTGTTTTTTAAGGTGCGACGCTACTTCGCGGATTTTCAGATTTCGCGGGTGGTCTCGGTCCCCATTAACCGCGATAACCGGGGGTTCACTGTATTACCTTCACGTAACGCCTCTCCCAAAACCTGCCAGAAAAAAATGGATACCGGAAAATCCTCTGTGTTTCGATTTTTGTCAAGGCATTGAGGACCTTATAAAAAACACCCTTGAAAATGAATCATTTGAGTAATGTACCCAAAAATTTGAATTTTTGACATATTAAATTCGTCAATATTCAATTTTGTATACTGAGCAATTTAAAAAGAAAAACTATTGAAGAAGAAAAGATAAAAGACAAACTTGCAATTGCTTTGTGTCCTACAATCTCAGACAATGACCTTAAACCTTTGCAACTACAAGGAAAATTTGATCAAATGTATGGAAGGAAAGTTCAAAGGGATAGAGGATGGTGAAAAAAAACATTGCATACTGAAGTATTGTATTACGGTTAGTGTTATTATTTTAAACATTAACGTGACGGAATGTCAATCAGTAAATAAAAGCAGGTTCATATTAATGGCAGGTGTTAAACATTGATTAAACAAGAAGCATTTATCAAATGGAACTAGAAGCCCTTTTATACTGTCTGTGATTAAGGGCTATACAAATAAAATTGACTTGACTAGAAGGACCGTGAACAGTATAGACTTGGATTGGATGATATTTCCTGATTATCATATATTTCTCATATGCTAGATTGATATTACTTAGTTAAACTGTGTCGAATTTTCCTTTGTAGACAACGCACGCACATAGTATTTTCATGACCAACACTCACATTTACAGCGCACACTTACTCATAGACAGAACAAATATGATAAAGCACATTTGGCACATGGGCTTGAGAGCTGCAGACACTACGAATTGGCCATGGAGGGCTCACTAGGACGTCATTGCAAAAAGACACGATAATTTGGGATCAGATCGGAGATGTTTTAATAATAATAATAAGAATAATATTCCCTTTATTAGTCCCACAATGGGGAAATCAAGATTCGAACCCAGGCCTCCTGGGGAGACTGGGTCCTGAACGCGGCGCCTTAGACCACTCGGTTTTTGTGCAAATCTAAACAACTGCTTCTGGTTTTATAACCGGTTTTTGATCAATGGAGTTTTATATCGCAGTCAAAACTACGACAGACTGAAGAAGAGGTACAATAGTGCTATATGCTTGAAAGATGGCACATTTTGTTTCATCAAAGATCTGGTTGTTTTCAAACAAGCATGTTCACATCCGTTTTCTGCATTTTGTTCATGTGCCAAACTATGTTGCGTTTTAGTTGAGGCTCTTACTAAATCAGTTAACCCAGTATGTACAAACTCACAGATCAATGTGAAAAGTACATTCATATATGGTGTAAAGGACTATGGGCCTATTAGCGAATTTGTTTTGCAATACAGTGAACCCTCGGTTATCGCGGTTAATGGGGACCGAGACCACCCGCGAAAACTGAAAATCCGCGAAGTAGCGGCGCACCTTAAAAAATGTTAAAAAAAAAAAAAAGTGCGAAGTAGCGGCGCACCTTCAAAAATGCTCAAAAAAATAAATAAAATATATATATATATATATATATACGGGTAGAGAGAGAGAGAGAGTGAAATTCATGTTATAACAAAAAAACAAAACAAATTATTATTAAAACTTATTTTTTTATTCCCCAGCCATTATTTTTGTATTTATTTAATTACTTCGACTTTTACCTGCTGGTACGCCGTTCGGTGTGCCCTGTGAAATGAAAGGTGGCATTCTTCATTTATTTATTTATTCATTCATAACTGACAGCCTCGCGCTCCGCTCATGCCCGGGCGGAAGTTGTTCCTCTTCGGCTTAACTGCCACGCACGCCGGCCGGTCTCCTCCGGAGCTCTTGCACGGTCCCGAGCGAAGCGAAATGTCGCCGCGCCCGTGCCCGGGGAAGGTGCTCCTCTACGGCTTAACTGCCACGCACGCTGGCCGGAGCTCTGGTACGGTCCGAACCGCGCAAAACGTCGCCCCAAATCGTGCCCGGGGGAACATGCTCTTCTTCGTCCACTCTCTTCTTCGTCCACTCTCCTCTTCCCTAACCGCTCCAGCGCCCCCTTGTGCCGCTCGGCGAAACTACAATGCCCCGAATATTTTTTAGACCCGCGAAGCACTGAAGCGAAAGGTGAAGCGTGAAGTAGCGAGGGTTCACTGTACCAGACTTTTTTTTTTTACTTCCTGTTGGGCGGAAGTTTTACTTTGAAGGAACACGGAAGTGGATAACTACTGAATGGATGCTGTTTGACAGTCCGTATCAAGACGATTCGGAAGAAAGAAAAAAAGGATTCTCCGACGACAAGATTGATAATTTAAAGATACTTAGCCCGGTTGAAAGTGTCAATAAGGTGAATATTTGTGTTTATCGGTCTACAGATTTCTGATTTGAATATGCGTTTAATTAAGTGCACTTTGCATGTATAGAGAGAATTGAAACTCGTGGCGTCATGTTTGTTTATTTTTTAGCGCCAGGTGTAAGAGGTTTTGTGTGTACGAGACAAAAGGAATAAAAGGAGAAACTTCGGACCACCAGTAAAGCTTCATTATTTCAACCGACGCTACATATGATGTTAAAAGAATGGAAATAATTTCAGCTGTCTGGCCTGAAATGTCTTGTTGAAACACATGATGCTGTGTATATGACGCCACTGCCAAATCCTTATGAAAGGGACTAAAACCTGGATTAATCAAGTCAAGTCAAATGTTTCTGAATCTTTTTGTGTGTTTTTAATGTATATAAAGAATGCAGTTGAGCACATTTACGGCGCAATTGTAAACCTGAAAACTACAGCACTATAATGTTCAACATGTACAACTTAAAGCCAACTGCTTTTCAGTATAGTGAAAAACATGTTTGTTCTTCTAACGTTAATGCAAACATGAATCGGAAACGACCAATATGGACAGGGCTAAGTATTCGCACTTTGTGGTAGAGTACAATATATGCTTTCATATAGATGTAAGTCGCAGTATTAATGTCCTTATAACCTTGTATTTTTCCTGTGTACTTTACAGAAGGAACGAGTATACTTTAAGCTTCCATGTAAGTAAAATTTTATCTTGGACTTTTCTGTATACTTTTCAGTACAAGCCAAGTATTTTTAAGCATACTTCTGTGAAGTTTATAAAACCTAGTATTTTTAAGTACACTTAAAGTATACTGCCTATGTTTTAGTATAAAACAAGTATACTTGCAGTATACTTAGATAAACTTCTTTTTCGTAAGGGTTGATAAGGCTATTTTATGTGTTTAAAACTAGACCGCTCACCAGGGACAGATGGCTTAGCTGGCAACTTTTACAGACACTTCTGGAAATCACATAGGAACATACTTTTTCAAGTTTTTAAGGGAACAATCAATAATCTAATCCTATTAACGAGAACGAAACAAGGTATGATCGCTCTAATCCCGAAACTGGACAAAAATCCAAAGCTATGAAAGCATTGTACTTCTAAATAATAACTACAAGCGACAAACATACACATATAATGACAGACTTTAAGAAATTAAATACTAATTATCTGTGAAACACAATCGGGCTTTGTAAACAAAAGATCAATTCAAATTGACATCAAATTCGTTAAAGACCTCTTAGATTATTATGATGAGATAGAAGACCAGGGTGGCACGGTGGACGACTGGTTAGCACGATGGCCTCACAGTGAGAGACAGCATCGGTCGTGGGTTCAATCCCGGCTCCGGCCATCCTCTGTGGAGTTTGCATGCTCTTCCCGTGCCTGCGTTGATTTCCTCCAGGTACTCCGGTTTCCTCCCACATTCCAAATACATGCATGGCAGGCTGATTGATTATGAATGTGAGCGTGAATGGTTGTTTGTTTCTGTGTGCCCTGCAATTGTCTGGCAACCAGTTCAGGGTGTCCCCCGCCTACTGCCCGATGATAGCTGGGATAGACTCCAGCAGCCCCGCGACCCTTGTGAGGACAAGCGGTACAGATAATGGATGGATGGATGGATAGAAGACCAAGGATTCATCCTCTTCATTGACTTTCAAAAGGCTTTTGATAAATTGGAAAATCAGTTACTTTTTGAATTGTTGCCTGCACATGGCTTTGAACCTCGATTCTGCGAGAACATTGAAACTTTTTATACTGAGCCTATAAGTACAGTCATACTCCCAACCGGCACTGTGTGATACCCACTGTGTGTGATCACAGTGGTGTATGTTTTTTAAAAAATTTTTTGTCAAGACATCTGAGACTGATTTTTATTTCCCCTCTGATATTCTGGCGTGTCAGACAATCATTCAACTTGGTCAGGAGATGGCAGTGTGAGCCGAGTGGTAAGCCTGCGACACCTGCGATGGTCGTCAATCGCGCATGCGCGCAGCCATTTCCTCATTGCCGATGAGAATTGGCGAACAACCGACTGCAGTGTCGCTGGCTCTACACCACCTCACACTTTAACCTGTTTTTCAGGTGGGTAAAGGTTTACAAATTAACATTATAATGTGATTATATAGACGTTTACTTTATATTTCATTGTTGCATCATAGCTCTTCATAAAATGAGTATATAACCGTTTTGTATCGTCGTCTTGTGTTGCCGGTGTAGGTACTAGATGTGGACGGGTCGATAGAAGTGGACGGGATCCTTCGGAGGCTGCGCGCTTGCTAATGACGCCACACGTTAACACGTATTTTCAAATATATTTCTTTGCCCAGTGGTTCACTCAGGCTACAAGATTGTAGGAATAGAATGTCTGTATATAGTGTAAAACATTTCTTAATAAAACATTCCCAAATTTTTCCTCCGACCCTTAACCGGTCTGATTCCCAAAGCAACGTAGCATTAACGTGACGTTTTCTACAGGCACGCAGAGGACACCAAACGAAAAAAAAAAAAAAAGGATGATCCTCGCAAAATTAGCAGTAAATGTTCTACTTTATTATTATTGTTTTAATTGTGATTATTTCGTAACTCAGAACATACAAATGTAACAAACAGGGGTGACAAAAATGGAGTCAAAGGTCATCAGCAGACGCGAAGGCTACCGAAGGACCCCTCCACATCTAGCAAACCCAATTTTCTCTATTATTTTTCGTTATTTTTTTAATGGCTTTATTTAACATTTGCACAACTCACAAAAATAGCATTTTTACAATCAAATGAAACAGAACAATGTATGAACGAAATGCACATTAACAAGAACAACAAAAATACAACAACAATACAACCAACCTAATACAATAATTACGCTGTAATTTGACATTTTATCTGAAAAAACAAAGGACTCAACACTTTAACACATTCCCAATTTGGTCAGGGGTGACAGAAAACGTCTCAGCTAAGTGTGACAACGTGTGCAGACTTTTCTTGTTTTTCACGAGGGACAGTACATCTCAAACAAAAACACACAAAGAAGAGAAGAAGAATGAAATAAATTTGCCTTATGAATGTGGAATTTCCCCAAAAGTAAATTAGTAACATTCATCACATAACGGAGTGATACATCTTCAGAGTCAAAACAGTTATGCTATCTTTAGACTCAATCGTTATACATTTGCCGGTGTTTGTCAAAATAAAGTCCCTTACATCACTCCAAAACTTAGATGTAACTGAGCAGCGACAAAATAAGTGAATGGTGGTTTCCGGATCAATTTGGCAAAAGGAACAAGTTGCACTAATATCAACAAAATTGGAAATAATTACCTTACTTGGATAGATATTGTGTAAGATTTTGAAATGAATTTCTTTGCACTTATTTGAGATACAGAATTTAAAGGGGTATAACCAAGCTCTGTTCCAATTGATATCATCAAGAACTGTCTCCAATGTCCAAATTCATTATGGTCCTTTATTCCTAACAATATTTTCAAGAAAGTAGGAGGTTTGAAATTTTGGCTTGGATGTAACTATTCAGTAACAAAATTGCCAATCAAACTCTCCGAATTCTGTGAGCGTAAAAGTCTCTATAATGGGCATAACTTTAATTGCAGATCTTTTTGATCATAATGGAAATCTCTGTAGTTCTGAAGACTTCATGAAAACAAAAATCTTTCCAATCCCACATAAAGAATTTTCTTCTGTTACAAAAGGATTGCCCACAGGCATAATTGTATTAATGAAATCCTGCGTGGTTGCCATTTCTTTTCGATTTAAGCAATCCTTGTACATAAGAAATAAAACATCCTTAATTATATCACATCCAGGTGACTTCATTCGTTTCATCGAATGAACAGCATCAGTAATTTCTTCACAAGAAAGCTCATTATCGCAATTTTCTTGAAATTGGGCAGATATTTTTGGAATAAACTGGCCAATTTTCTCCATAATTGTGTCACATTTTGCTTGGTCAAACACTGAGGTGTATATTTGCCATAAGATGAAGTAACACATTTTGAAATCTCAGCAGGGTCTGTACTGATTGTGTCATTAATATTGAGAGAGACAATGTTATTGCGTCGCCTATTTCTTTTTTCGAGACCAAAAAAGTAACTTGAATTCCTTTCGCCTTCTTCTAACCACTTAGTTCTGGACCTGATAAAAGCACCTTTGGCCAAATTAATATACATATGATCTAAACCGTCACTGAGATTTTGAAACTCTCTTTTCTCGTCTTCAGATAATATTTGTTTGGAATTCAACTGTCGCAGTTGGGTCAACAAACGATCATCTTTACTCGTGTTTGGCTTCTTGTTTTCCTTAGGCCTTTTCATCGCAGAATCTCTCACTTTAAATGTAAAGAATTCCCATTTCTGGATTGGGTACATTTCTTTCGCATTAAAGATATCCTCAGCAAGTAATTCTACACTTTCTTTAAATTGTTTGTCTTTCAAAATATTATTATTTAACTTCCAATACCCCCTAATATTTGTCTTTTCTTTCGAACCCTTCAATCTTAAATGTTCAGACAGCGGAGCATGGGCATGAGATACGTCAGATATATACTGTTACCCTTTTGTGGATAACAACCAAAGATCAATCCTTGACTAAACGGATCTACTCATGTTGGTTCATGTGTAGTCTCTGGCATCAGGGTTCATGAATCTCCAATCATCCGAAAGCACATTTGTCACATAAAAATAAAGTGGGTTGAAATCCAGAGTTTGAAAGAGTTCTTGGAGGCCACCGATCCATTTCTTCATCTGGAGCGTCATTTTAGTCTCCACCAATGACAAAAATATATTCCTTGTATTTTTCCTTTAGATTATCCAATTTAAGAGAAAGTTTAGAAATAGCTCTTTTGCTTGTCCAGATCTATTGGGTCCATAAACATTGCAAATAATAAACGTCATATTGTCCACTTTCACAACCAAAATGATCCATCTCCCCTCCACATCGAGCCAATGTTCCAAAACGTCCCCATTAAACTTGTTCAATAAAACCGCAACTCCAGCAGAGTGATTTGAGTCGAAAAAGATAATTGGTCCCCCCCGTTGTGATTTCCAGAACTTTTCATCATCGCTGCATGAGTGTGTTTCTTGTCAAAAAATTAAGTTTACATTATAGCGTCTACAAAAAAGGAATACAGCTTTTCGCTTTGTTTTATCGCGCAACCCCCTGACATTTGTTGAACATAAGCTTAAGGCACTAAACTCAAATTTTGTCATAAATCAGCGTTGAATAATGTCAACAACAACAAATAAATATAGATAGAGATAAAAATAGAAAAAAAATAAAATGCGCTAACCAACAGTAGCTCGAGCTTCAACTACGAGTACCTTGTAAAAAAAAAATTGTATTGTAAACCAGGATCTGTTAAACATCATCACCAGTGTAACTTGTTAACGAGAGAACCTTTGATAAGAAACCAGTTGGGTACACATCTTCATCAGTCGGTCGTCGTCACCTTCTTCCCCTCGATGTACGCGTCGGGACCACAAAAGCCAGCCCGCTTCCCCTGTCTCCTAGCAGCCTCCTCCAGTGGTCAAAGCTTGTTTCGTTGCAACTTGTGACTGAGCGTCAGATCCTCCTTGACAATAAGTTTCTTCTCTTTCAAGATCTTGTGATCTCGTGATGTTCTCCACAGTTTGTCTTTGAAAGATCTCATAGTAAATTGAATGACGACGGGCCGAGTTTCATCCTCGCGCCTGACTCCAACTCTGTGAACTATGTCAACAAGAAAGCCCAGTTTCTCCTTATCTTCTGGTGCAAGTGTTGCAAGGAGCCGGCATACTTCTTTTCGAATATTCTCTGTGACCGTCTCCTTCATCGCATACAGGCGTAGATTCCATCTCCGGCTGTAGCGCTCCGCATCCTCACTCTGTCTCCGCAGCCCTTGAGACTTGTTCTCCAGCAGTGTCCAACTTTATTTTGTTGCTCCTTATGTCTTCTTCATTCTTCTCTACCCTTATCTCGATTCCGTTCATGTGCTCCCATATCTCATTGATGACTTTTGTATTTTGAGACAAATTCAGCTCAAGAGCAGTGAAACGCGCCGTCAGTTCAACGACAGCTTTCAGAATGTCAGCATTTGAGAGGTTCACGGGCTCAGAGTCCATTTTATTCGCACTGCAGACCTCTTCGTGCTCCTTTGCTTTCGTACATTGTTTTTTCCCAGATGGACTGCTGAGTGGTGACTCGGAGAGCGGTGCGCACAAGCCATCAAATGTTTCAATTTCCTGGCTCAACAGAGACATATTCTTGTCGATACGTTTACTATCTCTTTTTCCTGACATCACTGCCACAATCTATTGGTGGATATCAAGGCCCGAAAGTTGCTATTTAGCAGTCAGTCAATTAGCAACTTTTTCTCCTTGACGAATTCACACTAACAACCACGTTAGCTGCTATTTTTTTGGTTCACATAGCAATATAACATATCTCGAGTCTGGTTTATCCGCCTTTTTTTAACGTGATACAGAATAGTTTCGGAGCTCGCTACGCATCCACCGCCCAGGACGCCATCTTGACCGCCTCTCCCGTCTAGCAATCCGTCCCTATCTAGTACCTACACCGAGCGTCGAGCAGTGGAATAGCGTCTACTTGGTGAAGTGAGCCGTGACATGGCTGTGTTATAGCTTTCCCATCCAAATAGGATGTTAATATTAAACTACTACGTGGTTCAAACTTTGTAAAAAATATTTAACTGACTAAAAAGCATTTCAATTGTTATATTTTGTACTGTATACTAGTGCTGTCAAGCGATTAAAATATTTAATTATAATTCATCGCATTTTTCATAATTAACTCGTAGTTAATCGCACATTTTATTCATTGTAAAAAAAAAAATCCCTCCCATTTTTTTGTACATTATGTCTATAATTCAATGTTTTATTGAATTGCAATACCTTTAAATTGATTTTTTTGTTTTTATGCAAATACTTAATTTTTTTAATTGAAAAAACAAATCATAGTATTTGACTCAAAACAGCATCTCAACAGCCTTTCTAAGGGATCAAATTGGAGTCATATAAGAAATATAAAATGCCAACAAAGTGCAAATGAAATGGGTCAAAATAATGGGCTGTCATACCGAGGGTACCGAGTGCGACTGCTTCCGCCTTCTCCGCTTCCTGCAAGTCTTGAATGCGGGTTGCAATGGTGTATCTCGAGGACAATTTGTAAGTGCAGTCGTTGGATGCAATGCGAAGTATTTCAGCCAGACCTTCGTCCTCCACGATCCGAACAGGCAGTGGCCACCCACTTAACGATGGCTTCGGTGAGTCTCTTTTAAATTGACCCATCCATCGGTTTCTGTCGCAAATTATCCATGGATGCCTGGGTTCGACAAGGGGCTGGAGAATTGGCATCAGGGGTGTGCTTGGCCATCAAATGGTATTTTAAACTGGATGTGCTGTGATGGGAGTTCAGTTCACGATGGCAATACCATTAATAACGCGTTTTTCTGACACCTCTACTATATACGTATTGTTGGAGTTGAGTCACAGAGGAAAATAAAAAGTAGTTGGTAAATGAACCTTAAAAGCCAAACTTACTCCAATGCGAGTTCGTTTTTTTGTACTCAAGAAGAAAAGGTTCAAATAAAGACCCAACAACTGATTAAAGCTCCGATATTTAGTTTCTTCGATTTCTGGAGTTCAGGAAATAGTACAAAGACAGATATCTGGGCAGCTTTTTCTTAATCTCACGAGAAACTGTACTCGGGCGAGCACAGCCGAAAAATGGCGCGCATCTTTCAGCCCAGTTTCAGATTTTATTGGAGTTTTTTTATGTCAAGGATAACGTAGGTTGAATCGGTCGTCTTCGCTCCCTCCCACGGCACGGGTCCACGTACAAGGGAAGATCCTCTCCAGTTTAGTTATCGTCTGGAAGGTTGATTCACGTCTGCTCCCCAAGACTGGCCCGCCAAGGCTGGAATTCTCCGGCGGGCAGTCTCTTTGTCTCTCGTGCTGGCATTTCCCTGTAATCTTGTCGGTGTGCATGTGTGCGTTTGTATGTGCGTGTGTGTGTGCTCCAACCTCAAATTGTTATGTCTTTCGGAATGCCTTTTTACGATAGCGTCCCTGTGACACCTCCAGTACCAAATTCGGTATGTTTGCATCTCTACAGCCAATGTGGAGAATGTGCTTTGTCGTATTTGTCCATGAATTGCTGTGAATGTGAGTGCAGGTTATGGAAATGCGATATGTGCAAGTTTGTCTCACGACTGAAAATTTCAACAAAGTTCACACATTAAAACTAAGTAGAATAAATTTAGCATATGCGAATAATATAATAAATCAGTAAACATCAGGACTACAATCCCAGTCATTCTTGTGACCTGTGCTTCTAGTTTCTATTTATAAATGCTTCTTGTTTAATCAATGTTTAACATATTCAGCAAATATGAACCTGCTAAATTAAATAATCGACGTTCTGTCCCGTAAGTGTTTAAATTAATGCCAGTAATCGTAATACAATCCTTCAGTGAGGTGCACTCTATAGGGGTAGAAGGAAATGTCATCATTGATTCACATAACCTGAGATCTTCTCATATACGCTCCATGTTTTAAACTTTGATCATATAAAAGTGCGATTTTCAGCAATTAGTGTCACATTGGAGCTTTTAATCAAATCGTAACAGAAAAAGCAGGTTGACTAAAAAGGCCTAAGTAAAAGTGTGAGCTGCGCTTTGAAAATTAATAGATTTGTGTTCCAGTCGCACGTTTTACCTGGTCAGTCAGGTATGTGGTCATCAATGCGCTGCCACTGGACACAGCACGTGCAAGGTTACTGAAAAGCTTTGGGAGATGGAAGTTGCAATTCACATGTTGAAAAGTTATCGAACCTTGTTCAGGTAATGCTGAATCTGAATCTCTACCATGAAACATGAACCTTACTCCCTAAGAGCATTGCTAAAAAAAAATTGCTTAACTTACCTGTGAACACTTACCTTAGCTAAAAAGTGTCAAGGAGTAACAGGAATTTCTAGTAGCGACTTACTGTATGTAAGGAACATATGAACATGAACAACGCAAGCAGAAAAAAGAAAAACAAAAAACATAAACTCACAGTCCAAACATAACTGCCGAGCTTCCCCACCAAAAAACAAGACATGCAAGCAAGCATCTAAGGTATTTGGTTCTCATAGCAGGATTACATGGTCAAATATTTTTTTATTAAACAAACATGCAAGGGATAAAGAGTCAAATTTGAAAGCACACTACTTTAAACGTAAACATCGAAACTCGTTTAAATCCAGTAGTAGACCTTTACGGCTCTTAGACCCAGACTTAGATATCAACAAAAGGAACCAGTAATCATCTTTCTGTTAAAAACCTGAAGACTTCAAGGTAGCGGCCATCTCCAAAGCCACTAGGGTGGATTGAATCAAAATACTGCATAATCGTCAGTCTTAGGAGTTTTATTAATTGGAGTTGCAAAAAGTTTGGTTCAAGACCCAAATCAATTTGAAAAAAAAAATCATACAAATTACAGTGATAGTAATTTGCATATTCATAAATGGAGAGAAGCATGAATATTTGTTTCAAAAGTAGTTTTCAACTGATTGCCCTCATTCACCCACCATTGACCCTTTGCATGTTATTTCACAGCCTGCGTAGGAACTCCCTCTGGCTTGCAACCAGTTCAGAATGCGCCCCGCATACTGCTCAAAGACAGCTGGGAAAGGCTCCAGCACACCTGCGACCCTCGTGAGGAGAAGCGGATTGGTAAACGGATGGATGTACATTTCAGATCCGGAAATTATGTCAAAACAGATTTACTCACACAGTGCCCAGGGAGCAAAGCAGGGAGAAGCGCCACATCTTTGGATGCAAAGTCACACTGAAGAAAACATAAACTAAAGACTTCAGAGAGGAACTTAATTGATTGTGAGTAATAATCTGACATAATTTATACCTCAGCTTTTAAATTGTGGGAGAGGGCTCATATGGAGGAACCCAGGTTACCACCACATCGCCATCCACAGGCACGGTTGCAATGCCCTATATTCGAAAGCAGATGCTTAACACACTCTGTCTAGGCAGCATAACTGTGCCGCGACACACCAGTGTGGACATGGTGTGGCCAGTTAGCGTGCATGTGTGTGGAGTTCCCAAATGGTGTCGCTTAAAAACAAATGTTGCTCACTTGCTGGTGTGTTTTGGTTCGTGTTTTTATTTTTTTTTGCACTGGTGATGATGGACAGTCCAATTCGGCAGGTGAGTTGTTACGCACTCCTTGGCGCGTTCCGACTTCCATGGCCACCGTCCTGCTGTCTATATCGACCAACACCTTTTCTAGGGTCTGATGAGCGTCAGCATCGGGCGCGCTAACCCGGCGTTCAGTTCATCCCCCAGCGCCAGTTCTGCTTACCAAAAGTGGCCCACTAGGCGGCTCGCATTCCACGCCAGCGAGCCGGGCCTCTTACCCATTTAAAGTTTGAGGAAAAATAAAATAAAATAAAATTTATGAGGCACATAATGATACGGTGCAGTGACTGGATGGTTTCTTATCACAAAAGGGAGCACAGAGATATTGTCAGGTGTGCCGTGGGAAATAATGCAATTTGTGTGCCTGTGCGGTCTCGCGCCTGGCAAAGTAATCATGTAGTACTCTTCCATACCAGTAATCGGCAACAGCAGCAGCTGATACCTAATTGCCTGGTGCTTGGAGACAAGCAAATTAGTGACGCATTCGTGAGCTGGATCCATTGTCAGGTGCACCAAAGTCTCTGTAAGTGAAGGGGGAAAAAAAACTGATATGATCATTATGCACTGTTTTTTTATACTGCAAACCCCTCGTATTCAAAACTTTACCAGCAGACCTCGTTCCTGTGTTGGATGATGTTGTGCGCATGGTAAAATTTGCGAAAAGTCGCATATTTGCGGCTTTGAGGAACTGGTAGCGGAGCATAAAGCCTCGCTGTTTCATACGGACGTCCGATGGTTGTCCAGCGGCAAGGTGCGGGCCGGTGTGTATGAGCTGCGAGAAGAACTTAGTGTTTCTGACAAATGAGGGGTCCGCTTACGCAATGCTGATTGCAAGCTATGAGTGGTGTGCAAGGCTGGCATACCTGGCATATATTTTTCATTTTCTGACTGAACTGAACTTTTTTTCCCGATGTAACAAAAGAAAAATGTATTTTACATCAAAAAGGAATTGGCAAAAAAAAATAGTAGGATACATATCCAGTCTTACAAAACATAATCAAGTGCCATTTATAGTTTTAAAACATAAAAAAATCCGTCCAATTGTTTATTGTCGTCGGTATAAATATATTTAAAAAGTAATCTCATCAAAAAGAAATTGGCAAAAAAGTAGGATATATATTCTCTTACAAAATATAGTTATGTGTCGTTTATACCTTAAAAAGAAAAAATCCATAATTTCATTAATTGTTCATTGTCGTCAGTATGTCAAGGGCGTTTGGGCTGATCACCGTGACGTAGGTGGCCATTTTTCATTCTACAGTTGACTGACCAAGAGGTAGGATGATTTATTAGTTTAGACATACAGAAAACTCCTTTTTGTACTCTGCAGTGTTCTCTGTAAAACACCATTATTCATTTATTAGTCTGTAATTGTTAGTATGTAACTGTCCCTTTATCAGGTAGAAAACCGAATATGCCAATTTGGTTAACTTTAGCTGTGCTGTACATGTTGACTGTAATTGATGTCAGAGTCGCAAATTTTGATTTTGGTTGTAGGTCTAAATTAAATTCATATTCTTTCACATTTGGCTCAACAAATGGCCTTTGTTGAATATCTAATTCTGAATATTCATTTTAATTTAGCATTCCTCCTTCATCAAGGGTTGCTAGCTAAGTGCGCACATGGCGATCGATAACTCTTACACAACACACAGTCACGTATAATGAATGAACATTTATTTAAATATTCCATATTCAACACTTTTCCATGTGATCTTTCGTTTATTTGCGCACCTTTATTTATTTATTTTTGCTCATAAGTCGTCCAAAGTTATTGTAAGCTCCCCCCCCTCCAAAAGAGACACCGTGGGAAAATGAATGTGTGAATCTCATTCATTTTCCCACGGTTTCGCGGTGGAGGTCGGAGGGGAGCGGAGCGATGAGCGCATGCGCGGAGTTTCCTGGTCAGGAACAGGGACTGGGGTTCCTTCGAAGATAAAAAAACTCCAAGAGCGCATTGCTTCACTCTTATGGTTCGGAAACTCGGGGAGTGTTCAAATTTGCCGTTGAAGTTTTTCAGTATGGCCCAAAAGAAGCAGTTCCGGAGCATGCTCTCTGGATCCGATCCTGTTGGGGATGCGGTGCGCAAAGTGCGTCAGGGAGAACGGGTGGAAAGAGTTCAAGCATGAGCTGCGGATTGCTTTAGAACATTGGGTAGGGATCGCTAAATAATGGGAGGGTAGCGTGCACCTGTTCTTCAAGACACACACTTCTCAAGTCGTGTTCGTCAGAGTGATGGATTATTTAATTAAATATGGAATTAAATAAATCAGATAAATAAATATACGCACCATTAAATATTTAGATAAGTGACATTAATTAAATGTTTCATGTATTAAGTAAATATGAAATTAAATAAATCAATGTGTCATTAATTAATTACATTACCATTATATGTAAAAATATGAATTTATAATTATTTCAGAATTAAACATTTAATTAATTAATTACTATTGTATCATGGTGTATTTTTTTTTATTTAATCTTGGCACTTTCATCCTCTGTAGAACTTCACTGAAGGCCTACGTGTTAAATGCACGGCCCGCCACTGCATTATTCAATATAAGCTTCCAAAAATGTGTTTGGAATTAAACATCAAAATAAGTGGTCTACCTCTTTGCGATGGATTTAAAACCGACAACAACCAAAAATGAATTACAAATACCAATTATTTTTATGTTCTTATGACCTTCATAGCCCACCGTTTAATTATGTCGTGGTCCGCGGCTTTGGACTGTTTTGCAGTTAAGTATGCATCCGACACTGAATGGCTTTTTTTAAGGACACTGCCACAACCTTTGCGCATTTTGAGGGACCAAGTTACGAGATTCCAAAAATGATCAACTGCACGCGATGTTAGACTCTCGTGGTTGTGAAAAAATGCTTCATGCGTGTTGATGTGGCAGCAGTTGCGTTTTGCTGAGTTATGTACGAGTTTTATGATATGCGTCACGCACGAGATTTCTCTCTCTCTCTCTCTCTCGGTTTTGTAAGAATAAAAATTTGAATTTAATGGCGGTCTGACGCGTGTCTTTTGAAGATGCTACAGTACATTTTCTCACTTTTATTCATATGATTTCGGTCCCTTCTACATTAAAAAAATGGATTGTTGCTCAAGACAAGTGGAAATTGTTTACAAGTATTTATTTTAGTATTCATGGATAGTTCCATTGGCATAGTGCATAGTTTTTGGTTCAATTTAAAATGCACGAAACATTTACACACTTGCACTAAACAATGCATATTGCGTTCGTAGAGGGCTTACAGCACCACACAAACACACAGAGACGAGCATGGCAGCAATTAAAAAAAAATAAATTAAATTATTGAATCATATCAGGAACTGAAAATTTTGTTGTTAAATGTCAAAGTAGGACGCATTCAATATGCTCTGCTTCAGCTATTCTCCTTCAACACTGATATCTTAAAGTATACCTGGAAAGAAAAAATAATAATTCATTGTTTTTCCACTTTCTCTTTCAGAATGGCATCAAATATCATAAAAGCAAAGGCAGTCGCAGTACGGGAGGCTGTTAGGGCCAAAAATTGGTCCCTCTCCACTGACGGCTCCCTCAAAGATTAGATTAGAAATCCCTTTATTGTCATTGTACTCAAGTGTGCAACGAGATTAGAGGCCGTTGGGACGTACAAAAATAAAACTGTTGCCCTCTGTGGCCACCATTTTCAAAATGTGGTTGTTTGAGAATTTGGCTGCCCAAGTCACAGAGGGCAACAGTTTTGTCTTTCTTAATTTTGGCTTTCAGCCAGGGCAGGAGTCCGCCCTTCTCACCCGGCCCAATTCAAAAATCTACGTTGGCGCAGCTATAGAGGTCACCGCTGCACTGGAGGAGCAGGCCAGGCTACTCCTATTTCCGCCGTCCTCAGGAGGTGAAGGATTACCCTCCTGAGGGGATGGTGTCCTTGGAGGGGCAAATAGTAGATGTAAGTTTATTGCACGCATGCATACACAAATTTACAAATGTACACGCACACACACAAACACACATGCACGCATGCACATACATACACTTGTGAACACATTAACATTCCCTCAGAATTAACCTTGCGTTCCAACCAGGGACAGCTACAGGATTTTTTTTCTCTCTCCTGAGGCTAAAGATGGGCTTGATTGATTCAGATAGGGGCTGCGAAAATATTTTTTAAATATATTTTCGAATATCACTTAACTGGGACTACGCCGATTTCTGTTGGGGCTCGATCACCCTACATCCCTTGCTCCTATTTAGCGTCATCCCTGGTTCCGATGCAATAATTGCATTTTCCTGCAATCCTGTTTTTTGAGCAATGGAATAAATTTTTTAATTAATAATTTTTTTCAAATGCAAGATACAGTCCTTCTGGGTCTACTTTCAAATAAACAAATGAAGCGCCCCAGGCACTTGAGGCTTCAAAAGTCACTTTTATGGTTGACTAAAACGAAATAATCCAAAGTCTTTTTATTTCATTCATTCATATTACACATTCAAAAATTGGATTGGTGCCCAAGGAAACTGAAATATGTTCACAAGTATTTCTTTTATTATTCATAAGTAGTTTCATAGTAATAGTTCAACTTGGCATCGTGTATAGCTATTGGTTCCATTTAAAATGCACGAAACATTAACTCGCTTGCGCTAAACATCAATGCGTATTGCGTTTGTGCATGGCTGCAGCACCACATGAGTGCACAGAGACAAGCATGGCAGCAATTAAAAAAAATAAAAATATCAAATCGAATCATGCTTGAGTGAATTGTTAGATCCCCACCAGACTGACATTGATGCATATTAAACATGTGTTCCCTTGCATTAAGCATTGCGATATAATACAATCCAATTTTATTTAAATAGCCCATTTGACAACAGCTGGAGCTGTAACAGAACGCTTTCCATATGCCGTCAAATAAATTAGCAGGTAATTAGAACACAAATCAAAACACATAAACACATTTGCACATTTAGCTGAATCGCGACAGTCTCATGTTGAGTCGAAAGCAAAAGAATAAAAATGTGTTTTTAAATAGGTTTTAAAAATGGAAAGAGATGGGAGCTCATTCATTCTGACACAATCATTGCAATGTGCTATTGCGAGGGTACCCTCTTTTCTTTTTGTTGTTCTTCCGTGTCAGTTCTGTTTGCACACACATCATGCGCACAGACATACAAATGTTTTTGGGGTTTTTTCCTATTTGTTCCACATTAGATGCGTCCAATTTGCATGGTGCGGCTGCGTGGGGCCCGGCCTGTGCCCATGCGCAACGTGACCATAATAAAAGTAAGTACATCATTTATAGTTTTCCTGTTTTTGCATTTCATTCATACACACTGAATATGCCTTTTTAAACTATTGCAGGACGATGTGCAGGTGAATGTTGCAATCTGGAAAGAGGCCAATTTGGTCAAAATCGCATCGGGATGCAGCTACAATTTCACACACCTCATCGTGCGGAAAAATGATTTCGGGTTGAACCTCCAAACAACCCAATACACTGAAATCAAAGTGAGTAAATACATTGCTCTAGATCAATGGTAGTCAAAAGGTTGCTACATACTTGTGGTCCCCGTACTAAGGCCCTTTTTAATATCAACCCAGAACAGGTGTTCCCCATCCTTATTTATACTTATTATTTAATTTCTTCAAGAGATCTTGGGTAAAAGTTGTTTCCAATTCACAAAAACTGTTTTTCTTTGACAGAGCTGTAACTATCAGAAAACCATCCCAATAATTGGATATTCTGTGGTGGAGTCGAAGGTGGAGGTGGTGGATGCAGCGGGTCAGCTGACCGAAATTCCCCTCAATGTCTGGGAACAGACTTTTCCTCACCCCCCAATCACCCCCCCTGGTGATAATGGACTCTCTGTGATGATAATGTCAGAGGGAGAAATTATCCAACTACAACAATAATACAAACACACGCACACACACGCACACACACCCCGACCTGCATATACACATGCATACACACACGCACACATGCACACCGACATGATTACAGAGGAATGCCAGCGGGGAGAGAGACGGAGAGACTGCCCGCCGGAGAAGGCCAGCCTTGGAGTGCCAGTCTTGGGGACCAGACAGGAATCAACCATCCAGACGATGACGAAACTGGGGAGGACCTTCCCTTGGACGTGGACCCATGCCGTGAGAGGGAGCGAGGACGACGGGTTCAACCGATTAAACCTACATTACCCTTGACATAAAAAACTCCTATAAAAACTGAAGCGAGGCTGAAAGATGGCACGCATTTTTCGACTGTGCTCGCCCGAGTGCAATGTCCCGTGAGATTAAGAAAAAGCCGCCCAGATATCTGTCTTTGTACTATTTCCTGAACTCCAGAAATTTTAGAAACTAAATATCGGAACTCTAATCAGTTGTTGAGTCTTTATTTGACCCTTTTCTTCTTGAGTACAAAAAACGAACACGCATCTCATTTCCACGGTGACTCAACTTCAACACCGGATCTGATACACATGGATCAGACAGGTTTTATAAGGTTCAGACAAACTCAAGATAACATTAGAAAAACACGACACATAATAAGCCAAATTACTGAACAAAATCTAGTGACCTTAATTTTAAGTTTAGATGCCGAGAAGGCATTCGACTCAGTGAGGTGGTCATAACTATTCAAGGTACTTGCAAAATTCGGTTTCCACACAAGCTTGTTCGACATTTTTTCCGCCCTATACAAATCTCCCTCTGCTAGACTCAAGGTTAATGGTGTGATGAGTGATGAGTGGTGTGCAAGGCTGGCATACCTGGCATATATTTTTCATTTTCGTAGGTGGCCATTTTTCATTCTTCTGTTGACTGACCAAGAGGTAGGATGATTTATTAGTTGAGACATACAGAAAACTCCTTTTGAACTTTTTGTACTCTGCAGTGTTCTCTGTAAAACACCATTATTCATTTATTAGTCTGTAATTGTTAGTATGTAACTGTCCCTTTATCAGGTAGAAAACCGAATATGCCAATTTGGTTAACTTTAGCTGTGCTGTACATGTTGACTGTAATTGATGTCAGAGTCGCAAATTTTTATTTTGGTCGTAGGTCTAAATTAAATTCATATTCTTTCACATTTGGCTCAACAAATGGCCTTTGTTGAATATCTAATTCTGAATATTCATTTTAATTTAGCATTCCTCCTTCATCACGGGTTTCTGGCTAGGTGCGCACATGGCGATCGCTAACTCTTACACAACACACAGTCACTGTCAGGGTTCGCCGGTCGGCGAGGAGGAGGTGGACCCAAAATGCGAGGAAGCAGGAGAAGGTGAAGTTAAGGGAATTTATTAAGGGACCGAAAATAATGACAAACAATGCGGCAGGGTGCAAAATAACAAAGTCGAACTAAATGTGACTAAACAGAACAAAAAACCGAGGAACAAAGACAGTGACAAAAACTAGGGACAAGAGCGGGAGCAAGAGCGGGGGCGAGAACAAGAGGATGAACGTGAACGAGATCAGGGAGCGGTCGTGACAGTCCAAACGGAGCAATGCACCGACAATGAGTTGTTGGAGTGAGGTGTTCATATAGTCCAGTAATTAGGGGAGCAGATGGGCATCAGGTGTGTGAGGCTAACGGGGAACAGGTGCGTGGCTGGTGGGGAACGAGTGCTGAAGGGAAACGCCCCACTCAGCTGACCAAATAAACAGAATGAAGACATGGCAGGGAGGTGAAGAAAAACAATAACAAAAACACTGACATGACCAACACGGGTCACGTATAATGAATAAAAATTTATTTAAATATTCCATATTCAACACATGCGATCTTTCGTTTATTTGCACACCTTTATTTATTTATTTTTGCTCATAAGTCGTCCAAAGTTATTTTAAGTCACCCCCCCCCTCCAAAAGAGACAAATCATAATGAATGTGTGAATCTCATTCATTTTCCCACGGTTTCGCGGTGGGGGTAGGAGGGGAGCGGAGGGAAGGGGAGGGGAAGGGAGCGATGAGCGCATGCGCGGGTTTTCCTTGTCAGGAACAGGGACTGGGGTTCCTTCGAAGAAAAAAAACTCCAAGAGCGAATTGCTTCACTCTTCTGGTTCGGAAACTCGAGGAGTGTTCAAATTTGCCGTTGAAGTTTTTCAGTATGGCCCAAAAGAAGCAGTTCCGGAGCATGCTCTCTGGAACTGCTCCAGTTGGGGATGTGGTGCGCAAAGTGCGTCAGGGAGAACAGGTGGAAACAGTTCAAGCAAGAGCTGCGGATTGCTTTAGAACAGAGGTATTCAATTAAAAGTCACAGGTCCACGACTAAAATTTTTTCCAATTAAAAGGTCCGAACCAAAGTCTGTCTAGCCTATGTTCACATTTTTATGTAGTTTCAATATTTAGTCATTTTCAACAGAGCGCACGCATATACTAAATATTTAGCAATGTTCCCATGAAACACCTTTGCCAGTCAAACAAATATAAGGCGTTTATTTCACATTCAAGAAAATGTGGCTCCAGGAACTCAAGGGTGCCACTTCCGGAAAAAATAGTAAAATATCTCCTGCGGAAATATATCAAGTGCTAAGCATTGAGTGAACAACTTTTACCGTTTTTTTCTTAAATCAAAGAGTCATCAGCCTAAAAAAAACGGAAAGCCTAATTATCAAAGGTAACACAGGTCAACATGTTCAGGACACAATCAATATAAATGGCTGTCCTCATGAAAAACTAAGTCAAAATGAGCTTTGACACCACTTTTTCTTTTGAATATTTTTTTAACTTCTCCGAATGAGAAAAATTAGTTTGTGACTGCCCTGCCAGTGACTTAAATCTGGGTTGGAACGACGTCGGGGCCATTGGGATTTGGTAGATTATTTCACACATCTGGGCTTTGTGTTTTCCTTTAAATAATGTTTGTGCAACCAAATTTAAGCACTCCTTCACAACTTCCCCATCACTGAATGTTTTTTTTTTTTTTATGTTTCTCCAAAATCCATGATACTTTTAGTGAACATTCATTTGCATGCCGCTGGGCTGTAAACGAAAATGTAAAAATCTGTTATACTGCACTCGAAGTTCGATGTTTTTGCGTGCGCTCACCTCAAACTTCAGCAGATAACTTTGCACAAAAGGGCGGTGCTTTGTTTCGTAGTGGTTTTGGAGAATATGATGCACACTGGTTTTGGTTTGGTTTCTGCTGCAGCCAGAACAAAACTAAATTTCTCCATCCATTCATTTAAAACAAGACGCATCGACCTCGCTAACTTTTTAGCAAGGCATACTGTCAGCAGCACTCTCTACTGGTCTGCGGCGCAATTGGCAGTGGATCGTAAACAAAAGATTTGATTGGCTCAAATTAGTGACGCCTTTTCCGCATTAACTAGAATTGCGGCGTCAACGTTTGCGAATGCGCCCTGAGAAAAAATTCATCATAGATTGGTCATGGGTCCGGTCCGAACCATCTGTCGGTCCGGATCCGGACCGCGGTCCGCCATTTGGTGATGCCTGCTTTAGAACAGAGGGTAGGGATTGCGAAATAATGGGAGGGTAGCGTGCACCTGTTCTTCGAAGACACACACTTCTCAAGTCGCACCCAGAGAGAGAGAGAGTATTTTATTTTATTTTTTGCCAAGATGGCGGCGCGTATGGACGCAGCGGCTCAGGGCTCTCCCCACCAGTCTCTAATCTCGTTGCACACTGTACAATGACAAAGGGATTTCTGACTGAAAGTCCCCAAATGAAATTAATAAACCATGAAATGTTTAATCAAATTTGTAATTAATTACTTGTTTAATCCATTAAATATGGACTAAAATAAATCCGATGAATAAATAAATGCAAATTTAAATATTTAGATAAAAGTGTCATGAATTAAATGTTTCATTTATTAATTAAAGATGGAATTTAATAAATCAGTGTGTCATTGATTAAATTACCAATGAATATTTGGATATATTTCCATATGTAATTATTTCTAAATGAAACATTTAATGACAATTTTATAATGTTGTATTTATTTATTTAATTTTGGCACTTTCAGTCCTCCAGAGAACTTCACTGAAAGCCTCCTGTTAAATGGGGCCTGCCACTGCTCCTCGCCTCGCACACGCACTTTCTACACGCGCACACAAGCACACTCCTATCCCACGCACACAGCCCAAAAGACACGCACGTATATTCACTCCTCCGAGCACGCGAACGCATGCGCGCGCACACACTCCTCACGCAGCACTCACCAAGTCTCGAGTTTGCTCTGGTTATTAAATTTGTGTTTAATTCTATTATATGAAATAAATCCAATGGGACGTGGTATGTGCATGCTAAAATTTTTGCAGTTTTGACAAAAGATGTGTCATTGCAAGTTTAAGAATGCTTTTTACATAAAACCTATTTTCTCCCATGGATATTTGCACCTCTGCTTTGCATTTTCCTTTTCATTTAATATTAACTTTATTCTTTTTCCCAATGAAAGAAAAGAAAAATATATTTTAAATGTCATCACACCAAAAAGGATTTGGCAAAAAAATAGTTGGCTATATATCCAGTCTTACAAAACATAGTCAAGTGGCATTTATAGTTTTAAAACAAAACAACAAAAACATCCAGTATTTCATTAATTGTTTATTGTTGTCGGCGTTTGGGCTGATCCCCGTGACGTAGGTGGCCATTTGTTCATTCTACAGTTGACTGACCACGAGGTAGGATGATATATTAGTTTAGACCTACAGAAAATGTAGGAAAATATTCCCTGTAAAATACCATTATTACATGTATTTATTTATTTATTATTCTGTAATTTCTTTTGTGTAATTGTCCCTTTATCAGGTGGAAAATCTAAAATGCCAATTTGGTTACCTTTAGTTGTGCTGTCCATGTTGACTGTAATTGATATGTCAGAGTCCAAAAATTTGATTTTGGTCGTAGATCTTAAATTAAATCCACTTTCTTTCAAATTTGGCTCAACAAATGGCCTTTGTTGAATATCTAATTTTGAATATTCATTTTAATTAAGCATTCATCCTTCATCAACGGTTGCTAGCGAGGTGCGCACAAGATGCATGCTAGGTAGGCGAACCGTGAGATGACTTGGGACGACTTATGACAAAAAAAAATAAAAATAAAAACAAAGTTGCGCAAATAAACGAAAGATCACATGAAAAAGTGTTGAATATGGAATATTTAAATAAGTGTTCATTAATTTTTACATGACTGTGTGTCGTGTGCTGAGGATCACATTGACTTTCTGAAAGTAACTTTATGTAATCAGTTTTGTGTATTTCTAATCATCATCTATAGAATACTTGTATCAGTAATGATTGCACACACACAGACGCTTACACTTTTGTTTTAGGCTTTCATTGTCAGTCGCTTTCCAGTCTTCTGGAAATCAGTTTAGCCTAAAACAGACCTGTATTGTCAGTTGTCAGTTAACCACCTGTTTCCAGGAGTCAAACACGAATAAAAGAGGAAGTGGCGGGATTGAGAGACCAGAGAGAGAAGTGAGCAAGGCTGAACTAAGCAAGACGCTTTGTCTTCTCTGCTGTATCTCTCTCTCCCGTTCGCGACCGGTCAGAACGAAAACCATGCCTGATTTATTTCTGATTTTCAGCCATTTTTATTAAGTTATTACAGTCCAAGAAAGGCGTCAGGGCATTTAAACCTGACACATTAATCCCCTTGTTGTTGTGTGCTTCCTCAAGCCATCTGCCTGTCTGGCCAAGCCCCGTATCCCCACCTCCTGCCCTTGAAGACCGGACCGCGTCGACCACTCCACCGCCTGGCCCTGCTGACCGCCGGATCCACTGCCTTCACTTGCTTCCCCCAAAATAAACCCCTTCTCATATTCCGATTGCTCTTGGGTCTTTTTCGCATCATTACAGTTCCACCCAACCGTTACACCAAGTTTAGTAAACTTCAGCACTCATCTGCAGTCTGAAAGCAGTATTAGTGCTGTACATTTATTGTGTAAGGACTTGTTAAATAATACTTTGTCAAAATATGACTAGGGACATTATTTTTAAGAGGCTGACAATATGTTATTTGGTACCAAGAACATTTCATCTGCAGCAACAATTCACAAAATCACAAAAGTATGAAATAGGACTTCATCGCATCTTGAGAAAATACTGCAATGTCAGGGAATGGAGTGTAACAAATGTTTTATTTAATTTTTTCTTTTCTTATCTTGAATTTATCTTTTTCACATTATGCACTGTCGGAGCAACTTACACTCTTTTTTTGTCGCTATGTGAGCAGGGCATGAAAATCCTGACTGGTGCCTTTCTTTGACGAGTCTTTCATTCCAGCAATGACAACACCAAAAAAACGACGCCGTTGGAGTTGAACAAAAAAAGGCTTCGTTTTAATTCCAGTTAAAAACAAATGATGTCAAAACAAGGTCGATCGCAGAAAAGTCGTTGCTCCATGCCCAACGTGTCTTCCTCATCAACACCAATGTATACGAAAAATCAGCCATGCACATTTGTTCAAAGTCTTTGTTTTTTGTTTTTAATTGTATTTGTCAGGCAAGACAGAAGTCCACACTTCAACAGATTCCTGTGTTTTGCCCTCGAAGTATGAGAGAGGAAAACCTAGGGTTAGGTTTACCCGAACCCAAAGAAAAACATCGGTTCCATTTCAGGCCATCACAATATGACTTGTAGAACATTTTACAAATGTTTCAATATTGCAAAAACAGCCAAACGCAGTACACAAAGTTACCAGAAATATCTGAACAAGAAGTTCTTACTGCTTTCAGACTGCTTAAATTTACGAAACTTGGTGAGTAATTGTTGATCTTTTGCTTTATTTAAGTGACAAAATTAAAATGAAAAACTTCTCAGCACTGTTGTCTGCAAAATGACCAGAACTACCCAACATGAAGCAATTACTGCTTTCAGAACAGTAGAAAGTGGTTCGGTTTGATTACATTTGGAGACAAACTGGCATATTGTGCTATGTTGGAGTCAAGAAATCGCATTGAAAAAGTTTGACTTAGTGTGGTCCAGAAGTACCCCAATTCAGAGGACTTATGGCTTTCTGAGCACAAGTGAGTGTTTAGGTTATGAAGGATTGTAATATGTCGTGGTAGCAGAATGCCAATTAATTACAGGTTCATATGTCATGGTGTATGTATGTTGTTTTTGGTTTAGTATTTAGTTTAATATTTTTCCTTGTGTTTGGTGTGTGTCTCTTGTTAAACCTGATTGTGTCCAGCTGTGCTTGGAGCCCCATTCCCTTGTGTGAAGCAATCAGCTCCCTCCAACCCTTTGTGTCTTGTCCAGGTGTTCCTTGTTGTCTCGTTACTTTGTTTGTATATAGTTCCTTGTTTGCTTTCAGTTCTCTTTGGTTCAGTGTCCCAGTTAGCTGTCCTGCCTGTCGCGCCTTGTCGAAATAAGACTAGTCTTTGTGTTTTTTTGATCCCTGTTGTTTTGTACGTTTGATATTTTAGTTTTTTCCCCATGCCTTGTGTGCTTTGTTTTCTTTACCTTTAATTTCCATGAAGTTACTCCTGCCTCACTTCACTGTATCTGGGTCCTCCTCTCACTCAACCTCCATACCAAAACCCTGACATTATGTTTGTCACTGCATTTATTAAACAAAATACATTTACCAAATGAAACTAGTAGTAGTTTGCACAGTGAAGACATGTGATTGTGTTTACTATTCTCATATGCTAGATTTATGACTTATTTAAATGTGTTGAACTTGTGTAGGTCATGAAAATTCGACATTCCCACTTGCAACACACATTAAACTAGAGAATGCAATTTCTGGAGAAAT
The DNA here is from genome assembly GCF_059441095.1 of Idiotropiscis lumnitzeri. Lineage (NCBI taxonomy): Eukaryota > Metazoa > Chordata > Actinopteri > Syngnathiformes > Syngnathidae > Idiotropiscis > Idiotropiscis lumnitzeri. Next base: position 1,809,305 of record NC_142406.1, read on the forward strand.
CGCGTGTGAAGGCTCCGGAGTTGAAGCCATCTGGGTGGAAGCATGTGGAAGGAAATTGAATGATTTTTGAATCATAGAGAATGAAATTGAATGAGTTTGAATCGTAGAGAATAGAATTGAATGAGAATGTGGAATGATTGTGAATGATGGAAGGTGGGAGGATGTTGAATGATATTGAATGAGTTTGAATTATAGCAAATAGAATTGAATGAGAATGTGGATTGATAGTGAATGGCGGAAGGATGTTGAATGATAGTAAATGATGTTGAATAACACTAAATGGAAATGGAAAAGAAGCCCGCATGGCGTTCTTTATTGGAAGCGATTGGAGAAGTTGGAACGGTGAGAATCCGAAGAAAAATGTGGAAGGAGTAGCATGCGGGATAAAAGGAAATGGTGTGCGTGTGCATGCTGAATCTTGTTAAACCAGATTAAATAAAGAAATCAAGTTAAGACACAATATGGAAATAAAAAGTTTTATTTTTTTAAGCATTAAATAAATACAGTGGAACCTCGGTTCTCGAACGACTCTGAGGTCGAACAAATCAGAGTTCGAACAAAAACGCTCTCGCGTTTTATATAGGTGTACGAAGTGTTTTAGCCCCTAATCATGCCTCCAAAGAAAGTCAGTGCAAGCAGCAAAGGAATGGTTTCGGTGTTCGAACAATTCGCTTTTCGAACAGGGTTCAGTAACGGATTATGGTCGAGAACCGAGGTTCCACTGTAATTACAAAAAAAATCCCTCTTGGGGGATGAGGGGGTCCTCGGGGAATTGCTCCCTCCAGGTGGCGAGAGGGAGTGATTTTGTATTGTCGTCCCTGTCTATGACTTCCACCAGGTCCCCCCGAAGTCTGTAGCCCACCACCAGGAAGGGGGTATCTTCCAATTCCTGTGTAAAAGAACACTTTATGAACAGACGTAGGATGAACAGTTTTATTTTCATGACTTCTACTATCACACCCGAGAGCAACACAAACGTGCCCGTTTGACACTCGCTGTCGACTGAAAATAACAGGTGTTCAGGTAATCACGGTTCACCTTTCCAACGTAAAATTACGAAATTCAGAAAACGGGTGGTGAATAGATATTAAAGTCTGTCAATGGAAATATTTCAATCTAGTTGATTTTTTTCTACACATTTTGTATTAGCCGGCCTACTTACTTTGATCTCGGTGGGTCACCTTCACCCTTTGGCCCACGTAAACGACAAAGAGATTCGCCTCCCTCCAACGCACCACCTTTGCCGACGCCCCGTCCTGTAATACAAAACGTACAATGAGAATTGCCCGCTGCAGCATATTTAGATTACAATAGTTGAGGTAAAACGCAAAATATTCACTTTTTGGAGGAGGATGACGCGCCCATGGGCACGAGCTGGCCTCGCACCCTCACCATCCTGATGGCTCGGATCTAAGGGAGAAACAAAAGGATTAAACAATTTTATCACGCACACACTGAGACTGTGCGAGTGTGATACATTACTTCAGTGATGACGCCTTCGATGTTTACCAGGACCCCGTCCTCCTGGGGAACGTCCCGGATGTGGACTGTCCTGGCAATGGGAAGGATGAGCCGGGCGGCCTCCTCCCCCAACTCCCCAGACACTGTTACGTCCGCACAACGAAATAATTCAGTGTCTGGGCGGGAGAGGAGGACCCGCTCATCCCTCCCAACAGTATATTTTTTTAATAATAAAGGATTTTATAAGCTTGACTACAAGTGACATGTATTCAGTTTAATGCAATAAAGATATATACTGATTGGGCTTTAAATCAATGCATGAGAAAAGGTCAGGCCAGGCTGTGTGAAATGCATGGGTGGCAGATGTTTTGTGCAGGATGAGCCGCACGTCGGAGAACTGAGTGTGCAGACGCGAAGGGTCCCGGACTTCGATCAAGGCCACCCGTCTGTTGTTGTGTGAGATGGTCACACGGTCGACCGTGAGAGCAGAATAACAGATCCAGTGGTTCATCGGCAGTGGAGCGCACAAACAACTGCCATGGCGCGCACCGTGGGAAGAGCCGACACGTCACCTTGCGGGCAGAAGACGTCCACTAAGAGAAAGCTAAAGTTAACTGCAGATGACACATAGCCAATAGGGGAAGAGTAGGAAGTCTTGGCTTTGTTTGCTGTAATGTATAAATGATCCTGGGCAACTTAGGGGGGGGGTTGTTTTTTTCCTGTTGGTTGCTGTAACCGGGCCTCTTAGACTTTGTATTAGATCTCCTGTTAAGAATAAATCCACTCCCGTGTGAAGTTGCCGGCATCCTGGTCATCTTTCTCTCAAAACGAGCGCGCATAATTGTTGGAAGAATGGAGGTTGTGTTTGGTTAACCATTAATGGAGTCAGATAATTAATTCGAACTATTTTGGTAAACTTTTGGTACATTTAAAGTTAAAAACTCCAACAATTTATGGTGACCTCGACGTGATCGGAGGGAGAGGACTACAAAAGAAATCCACAGACTTCGAATAAGAGAACCACAGGGTCTGGGACCCAGGGTCAGGGACCCGTATCCACACCAAGTGACGACTTGTTGAACGGAAAGGAAATCCCGACTTAGACCTGTTTTCCTCTGGTGGTACCACATCTAAAAGGTAAGCAGAATACCTGTTACTACATGTCTGAATTCTGCACAATTGGGGAAAAATAAATGTAACAGAGGAAAACGGGGATAATTGGGAAATTAAATTTTAAAAGTGTGGATTGTGACACGGTGTAAAATCTGGGATTTACGTGTCACGGTGATACGGTGTAAAATCTGGGATTTACGTATCACGGTAATAAGGTGTAAAATCTGGGATTTACTTATTACTAAATTTGTGGTTCTGATACGGTGTAAAATCTGGGATTTACGTATCGCGAAGTCGTAATAAGGTGTAAAATCTGGGATTTACTTATTACAAAAATAGTCTGAGACTATATGTGGTATTGATACGGTGTAAAATCTGGGATTTACGTATCGCAAAGTCGTAATAAGGTGTAAAATCTGGGATTTACTTATTACAAAAATAGTCTGAGACTATATGTGGTATTGATACGGTGTAAAATCTGGGATTTACGTATCGCAATTTGTGTGCAAGTGTAAGCAGTGTGATTGGTGTGATATAATTTGGACTGTTTTGTTTGATATTTGGCTGGGACGCACCGGAGTGGATTGTTCAGGAGGAGTGGGGATAGGTGAGATATGGGGCTCGGTTGCGATGAACCGTATGAAAGTGATGGTGTGAGGCAAGAAATTGATGGACATTATGTGAAGTTGGAGACGCAATTAATGAGTGGAATTGAGGAGAAAAAAGATAAACAAAAAAAAAAGAGAGCAAAAGAGAGGTATCGGAAGGTGTTGTTGAAATTACAAGTGGATGACCACATGGGATATGATTAAGTTGGCTAAGCAGGTGCAAAAGAAAGAGAGGAAAATGTTGAATGACATCAAACAATTGAAAAGGGGCAAAAGATAAAGCTAAATGGATTCGGAAAGGTAAAATGGAAAAAGAATTGGCAATGGTGGAGGAGGACAGACTTAGTGTGCATCAAGTGGCGACAATGGCGACAGCATTGGCAAACATAAAATTGGAAGGAAAGGTTAAGAAGGTTGTGAAAGTGGATAAGAAGGAGAGGCACGTGAGAAAAAGGAGATGTTGAATGTTGTGGAGGGTTGTGCAAGTGACAAGATTGGTAAAGGGTGATATTGAACTGGTCGTTGAACCTTTGGCGTATATTTGTAGTCAATCATGTATGTCAGGGGTTTCCAGGCAAAAAGAAAATGGCAAAAGTTATTCCAGTTTTGTTATATTATTGATTGAGCTCACTTTGCTTGTTGGTGCTCGGCTCGGCTGGTTAGCACGTGGCTGCGGCCATCCAGAGTGGAGTTGTTTTAGGAATACTGTTCGGAATATTACAGTTTGAAAACTGACAAGTTTAAAACTACTTATTTTGAGACTATTGTCATTGATATGGGCCTACTAGTATTTTAGTAGTTTTCTAAATCTGGTCACGTAAAATGTTCCTGTTCTATCGGTAGATAATATTATTTATTTTCTTTATGATTTTTCTGAGTTATGATTTTTCCCTGATGAATTCTAGACAAATAGGAGGGGAAAACACTGAGGCCCTGAGTGGCCCACGGCCCCTATGTTTGTTTCCATACAACCCATCCCTTCACAGCCCAGTTTGTCTCTTTTCATGACACTCAGCTCCTCACTGTGTGTGTGTCTGTGTTCCCTTTGGCTGATAAACATAGCTGGTTGTTTGGTCTACGATAGTTTTGTTTACTTTCTTTGCTGCCTACTCTCTGTAGGTTATTGTTAATTTGATTCTCCTTGTGATGTGGCATGAAGAAAAATTTTTAAGGATCCATTGGCATAAATAATGAGGAATTTGTGTTCCCCATAAGAAAATATGAGCCTTGATAGGAGATTGGTTTACCAAATATAAAGTTGGATTAAAAAGTTCTGTAGATGATTTATTAACTGATGTGAATTAAATGTGACAAAGGTGGAAGACAGATGTTTTATGACTGTACGACGCGAACTCTGACATGACAACTTTTAAGGGACATGACAGCATTTCCATAAATGCCAGACTGCTAACATCCACATCTATGAGGTGTTTGACGTCACAGGTGCAGGATCGTCAGCCACGTCCAGGAGAAACGACATCACGGGGACTCAATGGGAAAATCAAGAGACCCACAGTAGTAAATTTTGGCATACGCTGGCTAAATTGAGGCAAAATTATGGATCTGCCAGCACAAGTCTTAGTGAAACCAAGGCGGACGCGCCAAGGGAGGGGTCTCTGTGTGGAATTGGAAAGTGGAAATTATCTTTTTGGGTAAGGAATTAGATACCTAGAGGTGAATGAAAGTGTGAAAGAAAAAGTGTTTGTATGTCTATGTGGTTTGAGTGAATGTTTAAGGGACGGGCGGCCTCAGGAAAGAAACCTGATTAAGTGCACCGACAAGCCCTTACAGTACGTAGGGTGCAATGGGCGGACAGGCCTGATCAACCTGAATCCCTATTGCACTCCCGAGTATTGATTTCCAAATTATTATTGGTGACAGATTGGAGTAATTAAATTCAAGCATCAAGTGAATGGTTCATTGACGTTATTACACAAAATGTATGCAAAACTGAAAGTTTCAGAATGGAGGTAATTTGGCCCTTCTCACTGGCAATTGCTACTCCTCCAGCTCTCTCCACAGGTTTGAAGGGACATGTGACCTGTGTGTCCAGAAGGCCGGAGAACGCTTCAAATAGCGCCTCATCACGCCCAGGTTCTCCTCAACAAAGAGGGAGAATAAGATAGTTGTTGATTTAGCCTGCTTTTGTGCCCAGCAGGTTTTATGATTCACATTGGGTGCACGACTAGATAACACACACCCAGTCCAGGATAGGGCAAAATTTTGTTGGATTGTTTAGACGTTTCCATGTAATATGGCACCACAGCAGTGATACTTGAAGTTAATGTCAGTTAAGTGGGGCAGTTGCGCTGTTTTCATGAAAAATTACTCACTTAATGCGAGGGTTGGTCCTCCGTAGGGGGATGCGAGAGTTACATTCGGGACAAAATTTACTTGTCAGGAACTGTCCTCACTTGAGGCCGAGGCCAGACTTACAGACCAGCATGATGGTCATCGGCTGAATGGGGACACCTCAGGTGAGATTGGCCGTGCCGTGCATCAGAGTATTTCTGGCCCCGTTGGGGCCGATGTTGCTGTGTCTTTCAGATGGGGAGGGGAGGAGACAGGCCTGGTCTATGTGGCCAGGGTGAGATGTGAATGGAGTGAGCCTTCCGGAAGTGACCCGTCAATAATGTCGTCATGACACAGCTGTTCCAGTGGGCCGTCCTCATGGGCGTGCCCCTTCCGGGTGCAGACATCATGCGAAGCAGTCCATCAATGAAAAAATGCTAAATCGGTCTAAGTAGAGCACATTTTGTACACAATTTTGCACAACATCAGAAAAGGAAAATATGGGAGTGGATTAAGGAGCGTTACTAAAAATTGTTGTACTCGCAGGTTAAGGAGGCCAAGAGAGATAAAAAAAAAAAAGGGGGAGCAGCGAAGGCAGCAGCCCATGGCTGCCATTGGAACTGCTCCTTCCACTTCTGCTGCTCGTAGGCAAGGTTCGGGTGACGCGGCGCCACAGCAGACCGGCGGTCCATAGCAGGGCGGTCAACGAGGTCGGGATTGCGGTAACAGAGGTAGGGGTGGTTATAGACAGGGGTTGTGAGTGGGGTGTGCTCGTGCTGCGGGGTGTGGGGTCACTGGGTGATGGGCTGTCCATGCTGAGCCACTTTCTGGAATGTGGCATCCTCTGGTCCGGTGCCATATCTGTCGCAAGGAGCGCTCCACCAGCGCAGGGGGCGCCACCGTTACCCACTCCCAACGCACTATTGACACCAACCCGCTGGTACCCCATTCCATGACAGGGGGCCACGGAGCTTCAGCGTTCGAGGACTGGCAGGTCCCTGCATTCCGGGGACGGTGGATGGACAGATTTTCGATGGTGCTGGATATTAGGGCGAGCTATGAGCTCCTTCCGCATCTCCCAGTGAGCCTTGTGGACTCTCGAGATTGCCTGAGTCACTGCCCTAGACTGAACGAACACTGGAATTCGAGTGGCATTTCTGGATGGGACTGAACTTGACTGTGCCTATCCTTCGGAGGGAGCATATGTCGTGCTCTCTTCCTTCCCAGTGGCTGAACTAAACTGAAACATCTGAGGGCAGCTCTGAAACCTGGTTCTTCATCCTCCCGCGGTGGGTATGCCCTGTTCCTGCTCTGGTCTGAGTGGTGTAGCAACCTCCACCCATTCAATTCACCAATTGACATTACATTGTACATGTGGTCACACATGGTTTGGTTTATCAAAATGCATTCATCTAAATTTAGGCAGGAGTAGATCTTCCATTAGGATTATATATTTGTTATGTCTACCGGCGTTGCCTCGTACGCCTGCCTTGTCCCTGAGCAGCGGAAATGGTATGAATTGTTTACTTTCACCGAGCCACAAATCACATTGAATATCGATGCACATCATCATACAAAAGATCTAGGCCCCATAGTTGTTGAATACTCCGCGTCACTATCAGAATATCATATTTTAACACCCACTACAAATTCTTCGGCTTTGGAAACATCCAAAATTTCACAAGACGGGTCACTCGGAAGAGGTAATTCGGTGTGTGTATTGTTTTTACTGTCTCTACACCCTCCCCAGTTGACAGAAGCAGTGTGGGCACGGCCTGGAGGTGGATTGAAGCATTCGGGAGACAATGGGAGGTGAAGACTGGTCTTGGAGCTGTCTATGTCTTGAAGAGCACCTATTCTTCCCGTTAAAAAAAAAAAAAGGTTTAATTGGGTATCTGCGTTATTATAGTTTTGGGAATTTTTATTTTAAGCATAAATGGTTACTATTTCATTTGGGTTGCTTTAAATATTTGTCAAAAAACAGTCAAAATTAGAGCGTTAGCTCGAGGCTTAAATTGTAATCTCTAAACACAGTTAGATATTTGAACTCAGTGAACTAAATTTTATTTAATCCAGGAATGATTTGCCTATGTTGCGAAGCCAGATTCTAGTGTTGTGCCATATTAGCTGGATATCATTAGGACATTATTGCGAACCAACACTGCTTATGGTGATTATCAGCAAAACTAAATTTATACGTTGGAGAATTGTTTCTGGGGCCAATGCCTGTGAGGATGACACGGTCTAGATTATATTCGAAGAAAGCTATTACAACAGTCTGGGAATTGAAATAGATATAATATTTGGTGGGTTTACGTTAATTAAAATATATTATTCAAGTGACTGATACAAGCTTCACAAACAAATTGAAAAAAGGTGATTGAATACAATTAGTTATGGTATTATTGTGATTATTTAGCATGCATTTTTTGAAGGATTGTAGAACGATTGCTGGCATTATTTTAAACACTTACGGGACAGAAGGTCAAATATTTAATTTAGCAGGTTCATATGTACTAAGTATGTTAAACATTAATTAAACAGAAAGCATTTATCAAATGAAAATACGGTGCAATTAGATACAAAAGGTTGTAAGTGGTTCTATTACACACAACTTCAACCCGCACCGGAGTTCTTTCCCCGATATGGTGAGCCTGAAGGTTGACCGCCCGGATGGGCAGGTCAAGAGAGGGGGAGATACTGACCAATTGAAACACATACAAATCAAACATAAAAATGGACACGGCTGTCCTTTTCCTTATTATTTCTGAATTATAGGCTTGCTTTCTACGCTTTTAGTATGTTTGCTTCTAATCTATGAGACTGTTTTTTAGACAGACGGAGGGGAGACAAAAATTGTGATGTTACAGTACCACTGCAACCAGACGGTCATGTACGAGGAACGGGAGGACAGCTCGGATAGGTTGACAGACGCACAGGTGATATTGTTTTATAAAATTTGTGACCAAGACCCCGAGGTTGGTATATATGCGAAATTATTCAATCACACAATTGATTTAGAGAATTTAAGTGATTGATAATAAGGTGGCCAAGCAAAATTTTACATGTTTGAAGTTGAATGGAGCAGGACACACAATTGGACAAATACCGTGGGATTGGTGTGAAACGAATGTGTCTCTTCCAGCAGGACCCCCGCTTTCCCGTGCAGACGTCTGGTTGTGTTATGGTGGAAAATTTCTATACGACAGGCTGCCGACCAATGCCTCTGGCAGGTGTGCCCTGGTGACTTTAATTATGCCGGTGAGTGTGACACCTGTAGATTTGGACCAGTTAAATTGGGATCAATTAGAGGCGGTACATAAACAATTGTCAAAAACCTTATTAATAATGTTTCAAAATAGGATTGCTTTAGATAGGTTATTGGCTGAAAAACAAGGAGTGTGCGGGATATTTCGGGATCAATGTTTCATCCCAAACAACACGGCACCGGATGGGCGTCTCACCAAGGCATTGGAAGGTTTGCAAACTTTGAACAAGGGGATGAAAGAACATTCAGGTGGAGATTCGGAAATGTGGTCAGGATGGTTGAATGTCTTTGCTAAATGGACAGGTCTGATTAGCTCTATATTAATCGTAGTGGCAGTATTTACAGCTATTATGGTGCTTTGCGGATGTTGTTGTATACCTTGTATCAGATCTCTTACAGTTAAAACCCTCGAGCGCACCTTGGGCCCGCTGCCACCGAGTGGCAAGTACATGATCCCCCTGTCGGACCCAGAGCCGGTTCCTCTGGCAAACAGAAGGTCCATGGGGTCCAGCGGAGTAAGTGGTAATGGCCTCAGTTGTCTGAGGCCATGAGAGGGATTAAAATTTTATATATCATTCCACATCTTTTATTTTTTACTGTTATTATTTTTCTCTTATTATTTTGGCGGGGGTGATGGCCTCAGTTCGCTGAGGCCATGAGAGGGATTAAAGGATTTTATAAGCTTGACTACAAGTGACATGTATTCAGTTTAATGCAATAAAGATATATACTGATTGGGCTTTAAATCAATGCATGAGAAAAGGTCAGGCCAGGCTGTGTGAAATGCATGGGTGGCAGATGTTTTGTGCAGGATGAGCCGCACGTCGGAGAACTGAGTGTGCAGACGCGAAGGGTCCCGGACTTCGATCAAGGCCACCCGTCTGTTGTTGTGTGAGATGGTCACACGGTCGACCGTGAGAGCAGAATAACAGATCCAGTGGTTCATCGGCAGTGGAGCGCACAAACAACTGCCATGGCGCGCACCGTGGGAAGAGCCGACACGTCACCTTGCGGGCAGAAGACGTCCACTAAGAGAAAGCTAAAGTTAACTGCAGATGACACATAGCCAATAGGGGAAGAGTAGGAAGTCTTGGCTTTGTTTGCTGTAATGTATAAATGATCCTGGGCAACTTAGGGGGGGGGGTTGTTTTTTTCCTGTTGGTTGCTGTAACCGGGCCTCTCAGACTTTGTATTAGATCTCCTGTTAAGAATAAATCCACTCCCGTGTGAAGTTGCCGGCATCCTGGTCATCTTTCTCTCAAAACGAGCGCGCATAATTGTTGGAAGAATGGAGGTTGTGTTTGGTTAACCATTAATGGAGTCAGATAATTAATTCGAACTATTTTGGTAAACTTTTGGTACATTTAAAGTTAAAAACTCCAACAATAAGAAGCTCTGGCCCTCGGAAACCTCAGTGGCCAGAGCTTCAAAAAGCACCATGCGGCAGTGCGTTTTTCCATCACTGAGGGCCATGTTCACGTTTTTGAAAGTGGACCCAGCCGCCATCGTCCCATCCTCTTTGAGAGTCCAATTTCGGTATGCGGTAGTGGCGCTCATGGCCACCACCTTCGCCCTCAGCGGTGCAGCAATCTTCGTGGTGAAAATTTGTTCCATGCTGGAGAAATGGGGGGAAAATTAAGGGAAAAATTTAGACCTACACCACAATATCAGTTAGATAAAAAATATGGCAACATGGATAAAATGTAAAAAGGTTGCTAACCAAACATTTTCGGGTCAAGTGGATAACGAAACAAAAATGTTTAGTAAAATAAACTTAAACTGGTTGTCTTGTGGGTTATTCGTTTGAGTCAACATGTTAGGTTAAATGAATAACCCATTTTCATTTTTACAATTCCTTTTTGAAGTGATGAAATTTATTTATTTTTGTTACATTATAAACATTAAGTTAAAAATAAAATAAAAGCAGACGTGCAATATACCCTAGGGTACGTCTAAACTAATTAACCATCCAACCTTGTCATCAGAATGAAAAACGCCAGCACCTACCGACGGCTGTCGGCAATTAACAATTTTTTTGTAGCATCAAGGAAAAACGTCGAATTTAAAATTAATTAAATCACAGCGAAAATACCTTTGAGCAAGGTAGATGTGAAAATATTCTAGGGAGAAAAATACAGGTGTCTAAGCCAATCAATCATCCTACCTTGTAGTCAGTCAAGTTGAAAAGACCAACGGCAAGTTTCTCACGTTCATATAGCCCTTGACGCATACCCACGGCTGACGGCAATTAACAATTAATGGAAACACGTTTTTATGTTTTAAAGACACTTAAATGTGTGGTATTTTTTTGACAATTCATTTTTTGATACTAATTATTTTCTTTACAGTTTGCTGATAAACTCAACATACTAGTTGCAGTTGCGCCCCCCGAGTACAATAAAAGACAGCGCTACTTTATTCATATAGCATATTTTACAAGGAGTTATGTACTGTTGCTCCAAAAAAAAAAACATCAGATTAAGGTATAACTCACAATACAAAATATCTGTTGCAACTTCAATCATACATTTACAAATGAAAAACAATAATACAAACAAGAAGGAAAAATACACACACAAAAAAATAAATAAAAGAAATGTCATTACCCACAAAAATACAGTATTTCAACAAAAGGTAGAATCAAAGTCAATGGGGTCAAAATAGTTTGGATTCCTTTCTTTCCGCATCTTGGGACCGGCTGTTGCATGGCAGTGGTTTCTTGAGGATTATTAGCAAATGTTGACACTGATACTTTGTCATACATATGGGACAGTATGTTCAAAAAGTGCGACATTATTATTAACACATTTTGACAATTATGGCCCTGAGCTGAATTTTACATAAATAAAAAAAAAATACAATAAAAATTGTTGGAATTTTTTTTTAAGCTAAATGGAAAAAGCATTCATATATAAGATGAAAAAAAAAATCCAAAATGAAGACAGTTACCACCATCAGTGCAAATATTGAATACTTGTGTAATCGGTTCAAAACTCAGTAGGAATTTCGATCAATAATTATTTGCTTTTTTTGCTATAAAAACCAATGAACATTTTTTGGCTGGCAGTTGTTAGGTCGAAATGGCAGCATAAGGTTTCATGTTTCAAATGTGAGGAGGAGCGGTGAGGAAAGATGTGCATGCACACGCCATTAAAATCATTATTTTGAGCAATCGTACAGTGGAGAGACAGCATTTCATCAAACTAAGTTCCCTCAACTTCCGAAATGATGAAAAACGTGAATTAATAAACAAACAGATGTATCAAAGCAAGTGTAAAAAAAATTTTAATGAAAAAGAATCTTTCAGGTCAAACAGTTTCGCCGCTCACTTGGACAAAATTTTAATGTTCAAACCACTACCCAGGGAGAGAACACAAACCTCTGAGATAGGATCCACAGCTTTATGACGTCATCAACCAGAGTGGGCAATTCTATCTAAAAAAGAATGTGAAGTTAACATCATTGCACCTCAATGACAGTAAGGAATGTAAATGTTACCTTGCCTGTCGCACTGACAATGGTTTGATCCTGGAGCAGATCATTTTTATTGCCATTTATTATGGAAAATGTTTGCATAATCACCAACAAATGGAGGTTGATCACACTCCAACAAGACTGTCGACCGCACAAATTAGATGTAAAATAAATAAATAAATAAATGGCTGTTGCATCCACTAAAGTCTTCAAAAATCGTTCACACTGCAACCTTTCTAAGAATCATCATCACTAATAATGGCATTAATTTAGACAATCTAGCTGTACAGAGAACCGTATGGGGATTGTTTTAGAAGACTTGACTTTTCAAAAAATAGAAAATGGTCTGAAGAGAACAGAAAACAGACTATTTGATCCTTGGGAGAACATGTCACGAGCCTTCTAAGCAGGTCAGCAAGTCCTTCCGTCGTCGGGCAAGCAAAGCAGGTTTCATCGCGCTTTCTCACGAGGGCGACTGAGCTTCCGACAGTTCTTTGTCTCGACGAACAGAGCGTGATGAGCCAACAGGGGCGGTGGACAACGCACTAACGGAAATAAATAAGTGGTGAGGCGCATATTCTACGAGTCTTTTTGAAGAGAAAAGGAAATTACAGGATGACCAACTTACCTTTTCCTTTCAATAAATAGAAACAGTCCGAAGAGAACAGAGAACAGGCTTGACTTGGCTCTTAGGAGAAAATTAGTGCCATGGACCTTCCAAACGCGTCTGCAAGGCCTTTCTTCGTCAGCAAGCACAGCCACGTCTCATGGAGAGCTCATACCGGGGTGACCGAGCTTTCTTCTCTTCCACGTCCAGACGAACGGAGGATGCGGAGCCGCGGGCCACGTGAAGAATGTTCTAACAAAAAAATAAAGTTGGTGGTGAGGACAAAAGCTGACAAAGTGTAAAATTACGGACGTTTCCTGCCAAAGTTCAATTCGGCGAGAAGGGAAAGAAGTACCGCACGGTTGCCACCCTGGTTTCGGATTCAGTGTTCCCTGACAAGTGTTTTGGCGCCTGTCCTCCAAATCTTTTGGTTGAGAGAAGAGCATAATACAGGATCAGCGAGTCAAAATTTAGGCGGTGCTGAGACAGGTTTTGCTGTGACTCACAATATATTAAAAAAAATCATGATCATTTTTTTTTCTTAAATCGCTTAACAGTTAATGAATATGTCACACTAATACAGTAGAAAATAGATCAATGAGGGACACAAACTCACATACCCGTTACCTCCGATCTTTCTCCAGAATGAAGGACCTGTTAAAAGTATAGGACAGTAAAATTCTAACATTTACTGGCTTTACAAAAAAGAAAGGAGCCGTTTAATGATGAGCTACCTACCTTTTCTCTTCAATAAATAGAAATGGTCCCAAGAGAATAGAGAACAGACTTTACTTGAGCCGAAGGAGAACACTAGTGCCGCGGACCTCGGAAACTCTGCAGCAAGTTCTTCCTTCGTCAGGCGAAAGCGGCCACGTCTCATTGAGAGCTCGTAGCAGGGTGACCGAGCTTCCATCTCTTCTTTGTCTGCACGGTTGCCACCCTGGTTTTCGGGGTCAGTGTTCCATGTTGTACTCTTTTGTGCGCCCGTTTGCCGAATCTGATGGCGGAGAAAAGGCAGACATGGGACCGGTGAGTCAAAATCCTCCCAAGGATCTAGGTACAATAGTTAGGTACACACATACCCGTGACCTCCATTGCGGTGTGAGCAGCTAAGGTGTATTTTTTTTGCTTGTTTTTTCCCCTCGTCCTCCCAGGGGTTAGAAACGGGGGATGTTAATTTTTGTCAATGAAGCCCGATGCCAATGAGGCCCTTTGAGACGTTGCTGTGGTTTTATTTTCTCCAGAACAAAGACCTGTTAAAAGCAGAAGAGAGTAAAATGACATTTACTGTCATTACAAAAAAAGATCTGTTTAACAATGGCTCACTTACCTTGTCAGTTTTCTGTTCTCATCCCATGCCAACGATCGGTACGTTTAAAATGTTAAAAAAAGTTACAAATCTAACCACTCTCTCTTCCCTCGACGTCACTTTCGCCGACCCCTCCACTTGCCTTCCTGCGACCCTCCACCGACCGACTGTTGGACCTCCTTAATTCCCTCTCTCTCACTCCTCCCAATGCTCTTCTGCCACTCACCTTCTAGTTCACACGCTAAACCAGGGGTCCTCAATCCTGTTCCTCGAGGGCCGGTGTCCTGCAGGTTTTCCATCTCTCCCTGCTGCAACACAGCTGATTCAAATGATCAGATAATCAGCAAGGTCTGCAGAAGCTAGATAACGATCGCTCAGGTGTGTTCCACCAGGGAGAGGTGGAAAACGGGCAGGACACCGGCCCTCGAGGAACAGGATTGAAGACCCCTGCGCTAAACCATCTTCACTCCAAATCTCATCTCAAAATCTCAAACCAACTGGAACCCATGACAACTTTTAATCATTTAAATCTCACTCTGTATTGCTTTACTTACTGCCATATTTCATTATTTGGATATCATGTATCTGAGATTTACAAGCACTATATCACAATAAAAATTAAAAAATCCACCACCGTCTCTGCCCTTCATTCACTCTGTCGATGAGTCCGCAGTCCACCGCTCCCTCTCGCCGTTGTTTACTCTCACACATCCTTCTCAAGTCAACCGAACTTCTCACACTGATTTTTGGGCTTTTCTGTTTCAGTCTTACTTGTCCCAGTAAGATGTTTGAAATTTTCATTTGCAGCATTGATCGGCTCGCACCCAACTTTTCGCGGGCGTCCGACCGAAACCTCCGCCTTCACACAACGAGAAAATGCGATTCCCGAAGAAATTGCGTGTGAAGGCAGAAAAGCTGGATTTTTTGGGGGGGAATTATTTTGAATGACACTGAATGTTTTTGAAAAATCCTGAATAACACTGAAATGTTGAATGGGGTTGAATGAATTTGAATCATAGTGAATGAAATTGAATGATTTTGAATCATCCATCCATCCATCCATTATCCGCCGCTTATCCGGGGTCGTGGAGGCAGCAGCTTCAGCAGGGAAGCCCAGACTTCCCGCTCCCCAGCCACATCTTCCAGCTCTGCCGGAGGGATGCCGAGGCGTTCCCAGGCCAGCTGGGAGACGTAGACGAACCTCTTCGTCATGATAGCATCAGCTGTTTGTGTGTTCCGGTCTGAGAGTGTCTGCTAAATGGCTGACGTAGTCAACATCTTATATTATGTCTAGAGACGTATTGATTGAAATACAACAATTCTGTTCATACCTGTTGGCTCTCCACCAGGGATGTAAAGAGTCATCGAAACTCAATTTAACATCGATATAAACTGCTCAAAATATGTATCGATGTGAAGAATCGATTGGCAAAACCATGTTAACCAAAGCCATTCTCTCACTACGGCAATGCCATGCACGAGATGACTCGGCGATGCATATGATTGTACTCGATCATAATGGTATTGGCGATAGTGGTAGGTGCGTGTTGTGTTAAACCGTTCCTGCTTGCCGCCCAACCATGGTCGGGAAACGCTCCTCTTACAGAGCACAGAGAGACAGGGATCGCATTGCAGTTTAGGGCTTAACAATTGATCATTTTAGGAATGAAATCGCGACCTCAGACGCGTTTTCGAGATTGTCAAAGCTGGGTCATAAAAAAAAAAAAAAAGCGTTGTGGTGCGTCTTCTTTCACCGCTGCTTGAGCGCTCGGCGCTAAGCTATCTTGCGAACTCTGTCGCAATAAATAATTGATAGCCTGGTGGCATGGATCGATATTTTAAAACAACACACATAATGGATTGGCCTTGTCGTCACCGTCTGTATTTAATCTCTCCTGTGCTGTGTGTGGGGGCAGATAAAAAGTGAAGTTGACTTTAGTTTTACTCATCCATCCAAAAGAGAATATAAGAAATCAAAGCTTCTGAACATTAAATGAAATTTACTTTCCACAGTTCAGAACCCATATAACTTACCGTAGTCAAATGTATTTAGAATGCTGCATGCTTGTCATTAACTATGGTAATGAAATGTTTTTGAGTTTGAGTACTGAACACTCAAACAAATATGTTACTGAAATCAAAAATGTCCAAGTCACACTTTTTACGAGAGGAGTTGTTTTTTTTTTGTCAACTAAAGTTGACTTATATTTTACAATGTAGTACTACCACTATACAAAGTACCAAGTTTTTATCATTTTTGAGGGTGACTCACAAAAAAAACTACAAAAATTGTCACGGTTCGCCGTTCGGCGAAGAGGGGGTGGACCCAGAAAGCGAGGAAGCAGGGAACGGGTAAACTTAAAGGGAATTTATTACACTTAACAACGAGGACAAACAACGTGGCGTGGACAAACTAACGTGGCAGGGTGCAAAGTAACAAAGACAGACAAAACGTGACCTAACAGAACGAAAAGGACAAGTGACGAGGATCGTGACAAACGCTAGGGACCGTGAGCTTGAGCATGGGGCAAGAGCATGGGGCTAGAGCATGGGGCCAGAGCATGGGGCCAGAGCATGGGGCCAGAGCATGGGGCCAGAGCATGGGGCCAGAGCATGGGGCTAGAGCATGGGGCTAGAGACAAAACGAGAGAGAGAAGGAGGGTGGTCGAGAGAGTCCGTAACGGGCGTAGCAGGAGGAATGTTCCGACGCTGAGCTGTCGGCAAGGGGTGCTTAAATAGTCCATGATTAGGGGAGCAGATGGGAGTCAGGTGCGCTAATGATAACGGGGAACAGGTGCGTGTCTGGTGAGACAGAGTGCTGAGGGGAAACGCCCTACTCAGCTGACAAACATAAACAAAAGTGCACATGGCAGGAATGTGACAAAAACAATAACAAAAACACTGACCTGACCGACACGGGTCATGACAAAAATAAAATACTGTAAATTAAATTTGACAACACGCCATATAAACATACCATAGTATTTTTCCATTGTAGCAAAATTCAAACATGAAAACCTTCAGGGCATCATGGTAGAGTCTCAGTCTGTTTTCACGTTCCTGTTTGCTTATAACTTCACCTCGATATTCAATAAGAAAGTCTCCCTTCTGAAAGCGGCAGCAACTGAACACTCCTCGACCTTACAAGGGAAAGAATTAGGATGAATTAGAATCATTAAATTAAAACAATGGTGAAAACAAGGCTCAAACTAAAGAAGTGATTGCCAATCCTCACCTTAAAATGAATTTATATATTTTATGAGGAACCTATCCTTGTCCTTGCCCAAGGATGAAAAATATGCTACCTCTTCTTTGGGTTTAACCTTAGTTCCTTGTGGCCTCATTGCTGACATATCTTGCTGAAGATGAAGACCTAAAGAAAGCCATAAGGCGGGAATTACAAGTTAAACTATCCGGTGTATAATTACTTGGTGCAGATCTGTTTAGCAGTTATATTTCAGTCTTTCAGTGTACCATGAGAGCCTATGTAGTAAATACAATACAAAACTAAATAAAATATATTGCATGTGTCACAGCACAGCTCTACTAAACGTCGGTAGAAATGAGGTGTAAATATACACTCATAGACTACAATGTTTTCATTAAAAGAGTTCAGATTTAAGTAAAAACAAATGCAGCATTTTACCAAATCATGAGTGCAGAAGTCCTCGAATTTTGTCCATATTGATTACACCTAGTCATTATTTAGAACATTTCAATTATTATTATTTAAAACAGCAAAGGCAATTGAACTTTAAATGAATAGACAAAATTACAGCTCAGCTTGGAAATTGCAGTGCGATGTTGTTTTCGGCTAGATTTATTTACCTGACATGTTTCGGCGAGTCTTTCGCCTTCTTCAGGGTGTCGCATGATGGTGTCTTGTTACTCGTCTTTATCAGCTGATGTTCCATGAGGGCGTGACTTACCTGTCAAAAATAATGTCAAGTCACGCCCCCCGGGGAGCCTTCATCCTGTCAACCACCTGGAGCAGCATCTTGGAGGAGTGAACGGACAGCATTATGACCATCGGCCAATCAAAAGCTGTGAAATATAGACTGTGTGAATTATTAAGTAGGGGGTGCAATACAAGGTCCTGCCTACAGGGGCGTTTTCTCACACAATAATACACAACATTCATGTTATTGTGGTTTAAAGGGACATTGGCTAAAATTTGGAATTTGAGCATTCTACACCCTTAGAAACATGATAGCATTGTCCGAATTACGAGGACATGGGTTGCGTCCTCGTAATTCAAATTGTCCTTGCAGTGTTGCGTGTATTCAGGTCAAATGTCCCTGCAATGCATGAAAACAAACATACACACACACACACACATCTGTTTTATGGATTCAATTAGTTTGGAGGATTACAACTCCCAGACGATTGCCCGACCTCATCTTCTTCCGGCTCAGAGCCACGCAGTCATATCGAAATTAATACTTTTGAAATTAATCCCAAATGCTGGTATATTCAATTAATAGCCCATGGCAAAAACGGAGGACATATTCCCGAAAATTATAGGTGGTTTTAGTTTTGTAAACATAAAAAGTAGTTTCAGATACAGTGACGGGCCATGCATTTCACACGCAGGCCTTCAGTGAAGTCCTACTTAGTCTGACTTGAATAAACACCCCTCAGAACACCATAATTTCACCATAATCACAACGGCTGGAGAAATAATATACAGAAACACACTTGCACACTACTGAGTGAGTGTTGGACGACCTAACTTCTCTTGAAAGGTCCGCCGTGAAAATGGCCTCGCAAGTATATCTGAAATTAAATTCCCTACATTGGTTTTAATTTTTTAAAGAGCGTTTTTGTTTTATATTTTCATTTTCAAAAATGTGCTTTCTATTCTAGTTATTTAGTTCGTTTTCGTTTACTAAAATAACCTTGTGCTGCACCTGCTATCGCAGCAACTGCTCACCATATTTTGGCCACGGAATATGCCAATTGGTCAGAGAGAAGACCGCGACAAAGAATGGCCCAATCGAAATAAACACTCGACATCATATGTACCTTGTTGAAGTGTACACGTGGTGTCAGAGAGCACAGGTTACAAGCGTACCAATATTGCAAAATTGGGACTATGCGTGTGACGTAACCGACTTCCGTCTCTGATGTCATCGAGAATGGCGGCACGTTTTTGTTTTTTAAATAACAATTCTTCAGTTTCAAGTGACATTCAAACTTAAGTAATGAAGAAGTCAAGTAAAAACTCAGGGACGGCCTTCCCACTGATAGGAGCTATGGCTCCATTTGAACCATTTGCGGCGCCTAATCGATCTGCAGCATATGCAAAAGGTCGCCAAGTACGGTAGCTGCACTTGGACAAAACAAGTGGGTGACTTTAAACATTAATCGAAATTACACACATACAACTGATAAATTATGTAATAATTTGATATGTACAATTGAAGAGACTCATTTTTTCGTCACCGACGCAAGAATTCCACCGAACATCGCCAGTTTCATGGTATGTTGGTCAAATCCTAAAAGAATTGTCGGCAATATGCTTTGGCTGTGCTCTCAAACACTTGTACGCCGTACATACGTCATGAGAGTGTAGTGTGGGTATCGGGTGTCATGATCCGTCTCTGTCTCGCCACGTGTTTTCCGGTCTCTGTTTTTGTTTTCTCAGCTGACCCGTGGGCGTGTCTCCCGGCATTTTCATCATGCCATGTTTTCACGGCCGGAGAGGCACCCCCACCGGTCACTCAGCTGTATCCTGTCATGTCTTGATTGCCGCCCTGTATTTAAGCTAGTCAGTGTCGGATTATTCCTTCCGATTGCTCACGCCACGTACCACGCCTTGTATTGATTTTTCGAACCTCTTGTTATGACCCTCGTTACGCCCATTGACTACGCATCGCGCCCTGCTCTCGTCGGATCCCTTCGCTCGTTTCTGATTGACTCCCCTTGCCCTTTTGCGGCAAGCGATTTCCGTTCTCGTTCTCCTTTCTTGCGTTGCAAGCTCTTTTTGTTGTCGATATTGTTTCCCCCCTGGAGTGGATTTGCCCTCCAGCGCTTTATGTTGTCCTTCGTCGGCTCCACGCCAATTTGCATTGTAAGTACCTGTGTTCTAATAAACATCCTGTTAAACGCTGCATCTCCTGTGTCCGCGGTTAAAGGGTTCCATCTACACTGCTTTCTCAGCCGCGGCTGGGGAAGCAGCTCCTTACAGAATAATCCGACCACCATGGACCCTGCGGACGCAGCGAGAGTGTATAGAGCCTTGGCCAGTCAAGGAGAGATGGTGGGGCAGCAGTCGGCGGAACTCGCGGAGCTCCGCAGCGTCGTTGGCCAGCTGTCCCACCGCCTCGAGATTCTCGACACCCACCTTGGCAGCCTCCTGCCGCGGACCGGCGAAACCCCCGATCCGACGGTTCTCGCGGCCGGAGCCTCCCCAACCGCCTTTTTCGGACGGGAGCCAAATTTACCACACCCCCCTCGCTACGGAGGGGAGCCCGGCACTTGCGCGCAATTTATTCACCAGTGCCGTCTGATCTTCGATCAGCAACCAATCACCTATGCTCACGACAGCGCCAAGGTGGCATTCATGATGAGCCTGTTGACCGGCCAAGCCAGCGCCTGGGCCGTGGCAGTGAGCAATGCCCGGTCCGATCTTCGTTCCTCCTTTCCCGCTTTCCTGGAGGAATTTGAGCGGGTTTTCCACCACCCAGTTCAGGGGAGGGCGGCGGGGGGGGAACTCCTCGACTGCACCCAGGGCAGCCGATCCGTTGCTGACTACTCGATCGCCTTCCGCATTTGCGCGGCGGAGAGCGGATTTAATGACGTTTCCTTACGGACTTTGTTCCGCCGCGGACTCAATACGGCCCTGAAGGACGAGCTCTCCGTTCGCGAGGACTCCTCCTCCCTGGAGGAGCTCATCTCCCTGGCAATCCGCTTGGACAATCGCCTGCGAGAGAGACGCCGGGAGAGGGGAGCTGAGCAGCCGCGCACCGAGGCGGCGCGTCATCCGGTCGCCGCCTTTCGCCCCGCCGACGAGCCGATGCAGCTGGGAGGGGGCCGGCTGGATTCGACGGAGCGCCAAAGACGTCTGCGTTCCGGATCGTGTTTCTACTGCGGCGCGTCTGGTCACCGCGTGTCCTCCTGCCCGGCACGCCCCCCACGCGGCTCTCCGCCGGCAACCCCCAAGGAACTCTGTAAGTCGTCCGCCGTGCCACCCGATCCTCCCTCCCCTCAGGGGGAGGTCGCCGACGATCTCCCTACCGATAGGGGGGATACGGAGCCCGAAGCACCTAAGACTTGAGTTGAGTGGAGAGGTAATCGCTCCGGGCGCCCGGTATAGCGTCCAGTCGTTAGTGGACTCCGGCGCCGACGACTGCTTTATTGACCCCGGGTTGGTCGCCAAGTTAGGTTGCACGGTAGAAACTCTCGCGAAGCCCAAGAGGGTCTGTGACCTCGACGGGCAGCTCCTGGCGGAGATCAGGCAGGTAACCCCCCCACTCACGTTAAGAGTCCTAGGCAACCACGTAGAGAGGCGGGCGTTTTTTGTTATGCCGTCCAGAGCGGCCCCCATCGTTCTCGGTCTACCCTGGTTACGTCGCCACCGACCCGTCATCGATTGGGACCGGTTGTCTATCGACAACTGGAGCCCCCATTGTCACGCAAATTGCTTACGCGCGGCGGAGGAGGGGCCGAGCCCCCGGTCCTCAACCCCCGAGGTGATCTGTCTCGATAACGTGCCCCGAGTCTACCACGACCTCCGGGGGGTTTTTAGTAAAGATAGGGCCCAGTCCCTGCCTCCCCACCGCCCGTACGACTGCGCCATAGATTTGGTGCCCGGCGCGCCCCTCCCATCGGCGCGCCTATATAAGCTCTCTCAGCCGGAGCAAGCGGCGATGAAGGCGTATATTTCCGAGTCCCTTGCGGCAGGGCTGATTAGGCCGTCGAAGTCCCCGGTAGACAACGCACGCACATAGTATTTTCATGACCAACACTCACATTTACAGCGCACACTTACTCATAGACAGAACAAATATGATAAAGCACATTTGGCACATGGGCTTGAGAGCTGCAGACACTACGAATTGGCCACTGGAGGGCTCACTAGGACGTCATTGCAAAAAGACACGATAATTTGGGATCAGATCGGAGATGTTTTAATAATAATAATAATAATAATATTCCCTTTATTAGTCCCACAATGGGGAAATTCAAGATTCGAACCCAGGCCTCCTGGGGAGACTGGGTCCTGAACGCGGCGCCTTAGACCACTCGGTTTCTGTGCAAATCTAAACAACTGCTTCCGGTTTTATAACCGGTTTTTGATCAATGGAGTTTTATATCGCAGTCAAAACTATGACAGACTGAAGAAGAGGTACAATAGTGCTATATGCTTGAAAGATGGCACATTTTGTTTCATCAAAGATCTGGTTGTTTTCAAACAAGCATGTTCACATCCGTTTTCTGCATTTTGTTCATGTGCCAAACTATGTTGCGTTTTAGTTGAGGCTCTTACTAAATCAGTTATCCCAGTATGTACAAACTAGCAGATCAATGTGAAAAGTACATTCATATATGGTGTAAAGGACTATGGGCCTATTAGCGAATTTGTTTTGCAATACAGTGAACCCTCGGTTATCGCGGTTAATGGGGACCGAGACCATCCGCGAAAACTGAAAATCCGCGAAGTAGCGGCGCACCTTCAAAAATGTTTAAAAAAAAAAAAAGTGCGAAGTAGCGGCGCACCTTCAAAAATGCTTAAAAAGAAAATAATATATATATATATATATATATACGGGTAGAGAGAGAGAGAGAGAGTGAAATTCATGTTATAATAAAAAAACTAAACAAATTATTATTAAAACTTGTTTTTTTATTCCCCAACCATTATTTTTGTATTTATTCAATTACTTCTTTTTGTATTTATTTAATTACTTCGACTTTTACCTGCTGGTACGCCGTCCGGTGTGCCCTGTGAAATGAAAGGTGGCATTCTTCATTTATTTATTTATTCATTCATAACTGACAGTCTCGCGCTCCGCTCATGCCCGGGCGGAAGTTGTTCCTCTTCGGCTTAACTGCCACGCACGCCGGCCGGTCTCCTCCGGAGCTCTCGCACGGCCCCGAGCGAAGCGAAATGTCGCCGCGCTCGTGCCCGGGCGGAAGGTGCTCCTATTCGGCTTAACTGTGACACACGCCCGCCCTCCTCCTCCGGAGCTTCCATTCGGTTAAACTTAGGGGCCGCTTGGCACCGCCCGTGCCCGGGGAAGGTGCTCCTCTACGGCTTAACTGCCACGCACGCCGGCCGGAGCTCTGGTACAGTCCGAACCGCGCGAAACGTCGCCCCAAATCGTGCCCGGGGGAACGTGCTCTTCTTCGTCCACTCTCTTCTTCGTCCACTCTCCTCTTCGGCACACGCCGGCCGTCTAACCGCTCCAGCGCCCCCTTGTGCCGCTCGGCGAAACTACAATGCCACCGAATATTTTTTAGACCCGCGAAGCACTGAAGCGAAAAGTGAAGCGCGAAGTAGCGAGGGTTCACTGTACCAGACTTTTTTTTTTTACTTCCTGTTGGGCGGAAGTTTTACTTTGAAGGAACACGGAAGTGGATAACTACTGAATGGATGCTGTTTGACAGTCCGTATCAAGACGATTCGGAAGAAAGAAAAAAAGGATTCTCCGACGACAAGATTGATAATTTAAAGATACTTAGCCCGGTTGAAAGTGTCAATAAGGTGAATATTTGTGTTTATCGGTCTACAGATTTATGTTTCTGATTTGAATATGCGTTTAATTAAGTGCACTTTGCATGTATAGAGAGAATTGAAACTCGTGGCGTCATGTTTGTTTATTTTTTAGCGCCAGGTGTAAGAGGTTTTGTGTGTACGAGACAAAAGGAATAAAAGGAGAAACTTCGGACCACCAGTAAAGCTTCATTATTTCAACCGACGCTACATATGATGTTAAAAGAATGGAAATAATTTCAGCTGTCTGGCCTGAAATGTCTTGTTGAAACACATGATGCTGTGTATATGACGCCACTGCCAAATCCTTATGAAAGGGACTAAAACCTGGATTAATCAAGTCAAGTCAAATGTTTCTGAATCTTTTTGTGTGTTTTTAATGTATATAAAGAATGCAGTTGAGCACATTTACGGCGCAATTGTAAACCTGAAAACTACAGCACTATAATGTTCAACATGTACAACTTAAAGCCAACTGCTTTTCAGTATAGTGAAAAACATGTTTGTTCTTCTAACGTTAATGCAAACATGAATCGGAAACGACCAATATGGACAGGGCTAAGTATTCCCACTTTGTGGTAGAGTACAATATATGCTTTCATATAGATGTAAGTCGCAGTATTAATGTCCTTATAACCTTGTATTTTTCCTGTGTACTTTACAGAAGGAACGAGTATACTTTAAGCTTCCATGTAAGTAAAATTTTATCTTGGACTTTTCTGTATACTTTTCAGTACAAGCCAAGTATTTTTAAGCATACTTCTGTGAAGTTTATAAAACCTAGTATTTCTAAGTACACTTAAAGTATACTGCCTATGTTTTAGTATAAAACAAGTATACTTGCAGTATACTTAGATAAACTTCTTTTTCGTAAGGGTTGATAAGGCTATTTTATGTGTTTAAAACTAGACCGCTCACCAGGGACAGATGGCTTAGCTGGCAACTTTTACAGACACTTCTGGAAATCACATAGGAACATACTTTTTCAAGTTTTTAAGGAAACAATCAATAATCTAATCCTATTAACGAGAACGAAACAAGGTATGATCCCTCTAATCCCGAAACTGGACAAAAATCCAAAGCTATGAAAGCATTGTACTTCTAAATAATAACTACAAGCGACAAACATACATATATAATGACAGACTTTAAGAAATTAAATACTAATTATCCGTGAAACACAATCAGGCTTTGTAAACAAAAGATCAATTCATATTGACATCAAATTCGTTAAAGACCTCTTAGATTATTATGATGCGATAGAAGACCCGGGTGGCACGGTGGGCGACTGGTTAGCACGATGGCCTCACAGTGAGAGACAGCATCGGTCGTGGGTTCAATCCCGGCTCCGGCCATCCTGTGTGGAGTTTGCATGCTCTTCCCGTGCCTGCGTTGGTTTCCTCCAGGTACTCCGGTTTCCTCCCACATTCCAAATACATGCATGGCAGGCTGATTGATTATGAATGTGAGCGTGAATGGTTGTTTGTTTCTGTGTGCCCTGCAATGGGCTGGCAACCAGTTCAGGGTGTCCCCCGCCTACTGCCCGATGATAGCTGGGATAGACTCCAGCAGCCCCGCGACCCTTGTGAGGACGAGCGGTACAGAGAATGGATGGATGGATGGATAGAAGACCAAGGATTCATCCTATTCATTGACTTTCAAAAGGCTTTTGATAAATTGGAAAATCAGTTACTTTTTGAATTGTTGCCTGCACATGGTTTTGAACCTTGATTCTGCGAGAACATTAAAACTTTTTATACTGAGCCTATAAGTACAGTCATACTCCCAACCGGCACTGTGTGATACCCACTGTGTGTGATCACAGTGGTGTATGTTTTTTTTTTTTTTTTTTTGTCAAGACATCTGAGACTGATTTTTATTTCCCCTCTGATATTCTGGCGTGTCAGACAATCATTCAACTTGGTCAGGAGATGGCAGTGTGAGCCGAGTGGTAAGCCTGCGACACCTGCGATGGTCGTCAATCGCGCATGCGCGCAGCCATTTCCTCATTGCCGATGAGAATTGGCGAACAACCGACTGCAGTGTCGCTGGCTCTACACCACCTCACACTTTAACCTGTTTTTCAGGTGGGTAAAGGTTTACAAATTAACATTATAATGTGATTATATAGACGTTTACTTTATATTTCATTGTTGCATCATAGCTCTTCATAAAATGAGTATATAACCGTTTTGTATCGTCGTCTTGTGTTGCCGGTGTAGGTACTAGATGTGGACGGGATCCTTCGGAGGCTGCGCGCTTGCTAATGACGTCACACGTATTTTCAAATATATTTCTTTGCCCAGTGGTTCACTCAGGCTACAAGATTGTAGGAATAGAATGTCTGTATATAGTGTAAAACATTTCTTAATAAAACATTCCCAAATTTTTCCTCCGACCCTTAACCGGTCTGATTCCCAAAGCAACGTAGCATTGACGTGACGTTTTCTACAGGCACGCAGAGGACACCAAACGAAAAAAAAAAAAAAAAGGATGATCCTCGCAAAAGTAGCAGTAAATGTTTTACTTTATTATTATTGTTTTAATTGTGATTATTTCGTAACTCAGAACATACAAATGTAACAAACAGGGGTGACAAACATGGAGTCAAAGGTCATCAGCAGATGCGAAGGCTACCGAAGGACCCCTCCACATCTAGCAAACCCAATTTTCTCTTTATTATTTTTCGTTATTTTTTTAATGGCTTTATTTAACATTTGCACAACTTACAAAAATAGCATTTTTACAATCAAATGAAACAGACCAATGTATGAACGAAATGCACATTAACAAGAACAACAAAAATACAACAACAATACAACCAACCTAATACAATAATTACGCTGTAATTTGACATTTTATCTGAAAAAACAAAGGACTCAACACTTTAACACATTCCCAATTTGGTCAGGGGTGACAGAAAACGTCTCAGCAAAGTGTGACAACGTGTGCAGACTTTTCTTGTTTTTCACGAGGGACAGTACATGTACATATGAATGCAGCTCAAACAAAAACACACAAAGAAGAGGAGAAGAATGAAAGAAATTTGCCTTATGAATGTGGAATTTCCCCAAAAGTAAATTAGTAACATTCATCACATAACGGAGTGATACATCTTCAGAGTCAAAACAGTTATGCTATCTTTAGACTCAATCGTTATACATTTGCCGGTGTTTGTCAAAATAAAGTCCCTTACATCACTCCAAAACTTAGATGTAACTGAGCAGCGACAAAATAAGTGAATGGTGGTTTCCGGATCAATTTGGCAAAAGGAACAAGTTGCACTAATATCAACAAAATTGGAAATAATTACCTTACTTGGATAGATATTGTGTAAGATTTTGAAATGAATTTCTTTGCACTTATTTGAGATACAGAATTTAAAGGGGTATAACCAAGCTCTGTTCCAATTGATATCACCAAGAACTGTCTCCAATGTCCAAATTCATTATGGTCCTTTATTCCTTACAATATTTTCAAGAAAGTAGGAGGTTTGAAATTTTGGCTTGGATGTAACTATTCAGTAACAAAATTGCCAATCAAACTCTACGAATTCTGTGAGCGTAAAAGTCTCTATAATGGGCATAACTTTAATTGCAGATCTTTTTGATCATAATGGCAATCTCTATAGTTCTGAAGACTTTATGAAAACAAAAATCTTTCCAATCCCACATAAAGAATTTTCTTCTGTTACAAAAGGATTGCCCATAGGCATAATTGTATTAATGAAATCCTGCGTGGTTGCCATTTCTTTTCGATTTAAGCAATCCTTGTACATAAGAAATAAAACATCCTTAATTATATCACATCCAGGTGACTTCATTCGTTTCATCGAATGAACAGCATCAGTAATTTCTTCACAAGAAAGCTCATTATCGCAATTTTCTTGAAATTGGGCCGATATTTTTGGAATAAACTGGCCAATTTTCTCCATAATTGTGTCACATTTTGCTTGGTCAAACACTGAGGTGTATATTTGCCATAAGATGAAGTAACACATTTTGAAATCTCAGCAGGGTCTGTACTGATTGTGTCATTAATATTGAGAGAGACAATGTTATTGCGTCGCCTATTTCTTTTTTCGAGACCAAAAAAGTAACTTGAATTCCTTTCGCCTTCTTCTAACCACTTAGTTCTGGACCTGATAAAAGCACCTTTGGCCAAATTAATATACATATGATCTAAACCGTCACTGAGATTTTGAAACTCTCTTTTCTCGTCTTCAGATAATATTTGTTTAGAATTCAACTGTCGCAGTTGGGTCAACAAACGATCATCTTTACTCGTGTTTGGCTTCTTGTTTTCCTTAGGCCTTTTCATCGCAGAATCTCTCACTTTAAATGTAAAGAATTCCCATTTCTGGATTGGGTACATTTCTTTCGCATTAAAGATATCCTCAGCAAGTAATTCTACACTTTCTTTAAATTGTTTGTCTTTCAAAATATTATTATTTAACTTCCAATACCCCCTAATATTTGTCTTTTCTTTCGAACCCTTCAATCTTAAATGTATGACTTTGTGGTCAGACAGCGGAGCATGGGCATGAGATACGTCAGATATATACTGTTACCCTTTTGTGGATAACAACCAAAGATCAATCCTTGACTAAACGGATCTACTCATGTTGGTCCATGTGTAGTCTCTGGCATCAGGGTTCATGAATCTCCAAGCATCCGAAAGCATATTTGTCACATAAAAATAAAGTGGGTTGAAATCCAGAGTTTGAAAGAGTTCTTGGAGGCCACCGATCCATTTCTTCATCTGGAGCGTCATTTTAGTCTCCACCAATGACAAATATAGATTCCTTGTATTTTTCCTTTAGATTATCCAATTTAAGAGAAAGTTTAGAAATAGCTCTTTTGCTTGTCCAGATCTATTGGGTCCATAAACATTGCAAATAATAAACGTCATATTGTCCACTTTCACAACCAAAATGATCCATCTCCCCTCCACATCGAGCCAATGTTCCAAAACGTCCCCATTAAACTTGTTCAATAAAACCGCAACTCCAGCAGAGTGATTTGAGTCGTGCGAAAAAAATAATTGGTCCCCCCCGTTGTGATTTCCAGAACTTTTCATCATCGCTGCATGAGTGTGTTTCTTGTCAAAAAATTAAGTTTACATTATAGCGTCTACAAAAAAGGAATACAGCTTTTCGCTTTGTTTTATCGCACAACCCCCTGACATTTGTTGAACATAAGCTTAAGGCACTAAACTCAAATTTTGTCATAAATCAGCGTTGAATAATGTCAACAACAACAAATAAATATAGATAGAGATTAAAAAAATAAAATGCGCTAACCAACAGTAGCTCGAGCTTCAACTACGAGTACCTTGTAAAAAAAAAAATTGTATTGTAAACCAGGATCTGTTAAACATCATCACCAGTGTAACTTGTTAACGAGAGAACCTTTGATAAGAAACCAGTTGGGTACACATCTTCATCAGTCGGTCGTCGTCACCTTCTTCCCCTCGATGTACGCGTCGGGACCACAAAAGCCAGCCCGCTTTCCCTGTCTCCTAGCAGCCTCCTCCAGTGGTCAAAGCTTGTTTCGTTGCAACTTGTGACTGAGCGTCAGATCCTCCTTGACAATAAGTTTCTTCTCTTTCAAGATCTTGTGATCTCGTGATGTTCTCCACAGTTTGTCTTTGAAAGATCTCATAGTAAATTGAATGACGACGGGCCGAGTTTCATCCTCGCGCCTGACTCCAACTCTGTGAACTATGTCAACAAGAAAGCCCAGTTTCTCCTTATCTTCTGGTGCAAGTGTTGCAAGGAGCCGGCATACTTCTTTTCGAATATTCTCTGTGACCGTCTCCTTCATCCCATACAGGCGTAGATTCCATCTCCGGCTGTAGCGCTCCGCATCCTCACTCTGTCTCCGCAGCCCCTGAGACTTGTTCTCCAGCGGTGTCCAACTTTATTTTGTTGCTCCTTATGTCTTCTTCATTCTTCTCTACCCTTATCTCGATTCCGTTCATGTGCTCCCATATCTCATTGATGACTTTTGTATTTTGAGACAAATTCAGCTCAAGAGCAGTGAAACGCGCCGTCAGTTCAACGACAGCTTTCAGAATGTCAGCATTTGAGAGGTTCACGGGCTCAGAGTCCATTTTATTCGCACTGCAGACCTCTTCGTGCTCCTTTGCTTTCGTACATTGTTTTTTCCCAGATGGACTGCTGAGTGGTGACTCGGAGAGCGGTGCGCACAAGCCATCAAATGTTTCAATTTCCTGGTTCAACAGAGACAGAGGCCGTGTCCAAATTAACAGGCTGTGACCTCCGAAGGCTGCTTTTTCGGCCGCATGACGTCACTTTCGGCGGGACACGACCGCGCGTGGTGTCCAAATTCACGGCTGTCACGTGCGACCTTCGAATCCAGCCTTGGAATTGGTCTTCGTTTCCATGGAGCCAAGGCCGCTTGGCGCAACATTTACGTTACGCCCCCATATACTTTGCTCCTCTGTTCGACGCAGGTGATAAGTATTTGCGGTGGATTTATAAACGGCTTGGATAATCAATGGATAATCAGCGACGAGCGCCAGACCGAAGGCATCGGCTTAGCAAAACATTTGTATTATTTCATTTTAAACGATGGAACGCGAACTTTTCTTCATTTTATTTCACTTTTTAGTTTATTTCCATTTTGTTCTTGAGGAGAGGAGGATCACGCTTTCCCATCGCAGAGTTGTCCTTTATCGAAGGAATTAAGTAAGTTCTTAATCCGTCTATCAGCATTTTCACACTATTACCAACATTGACAGGTCAATAGGGTTATAACGTGATTGTTACAGATGAACTAAAAACATCAGTAGTACATGTGTTAGCTTCATAATAGAACGAATATTGAATGGAAATGATAAAATTATATACATTCTGAAAGAGTTTTTATGAATTTAGATACTTGTGACGGCTTTATTGCCCCCGTGATTAGTTTATACATATGGCAAAACACCAGAATACCACTAGAGAGTTTAGGGCCAGAGTTATTAAAATTAAGTTGGTGATACTGTAGGAATGATGCAAGCAAACGAAACAAGTACAATAATTAATGCGTTCATGTTTTTTTTTTTTTTTTATTCAAAACATTAACAGCCAAGAAGTCCATACTGCAGGACAAACCTGGGTGTGCCAGTGTTGGATCGTTTTTTCAATGGAGAGGATCTCCAAACAGACTTTCGCCTGAGCAGGGACTCATTCAGAGTGTTGCTGAACCTCCTGGACCAAGACCGACGACATGGATGGGGTGTCGAGATAGAGGTCCTTGTCTTTCTCTTCTGGCTGGCGAGTGGGGCATCATATCGGGTGGTGGCACGAGCATTTGGGATGCCGCGGTCCACTGTCCACGACATCATCCACCGGGTCACTGGGGAAGTGGTGGCTCTTCGCCACAGAGTTATCCACTTCCCCAACACTGCAGGAGACCTTCAGGCAGTGACCCAGGGATTTGCAGGGCTGGCGAAGCACCATGCATTTGCAAGAGCTGCTGGAGCAATAGATGGTTGTCATGTCCGAATCAAGCCTCCAAGTGGCCCTGATGGTCATGACTACAAGAACCGCAAGCTTTTCAGCAGCATAATCATGCAAGCTGTGTGTGACCATCAGGGTCGCTTTCTGGACATATACGTGGGTTGGCCTGGATCAGTCCACGACTCCAGGGTCCTCCGGCACAGCCCTCTTTACCAAAGAGGGCTGTATCCTCCTCCAGGGCACTTCATCTTGGCAGATGGAGGGTATCCGTGCCTCCAGCGACCACTCCCCCTCATCACTCCTTACAAGCGGCCGGTGCAGGGCGTGGGGGCCCGGCGCTTCAAAGTTCATCATTCCAAGGCACGCTCAATAATTTTGGAATGATGAAGGTGAGATTCCGGGCCATCTTTTTCCACGCCCTGGAGGTGCACCACACCTTTGCACCACATAAAATAAATAAAAAAGTATAATTGATACTTATACTTTCAATATGTTGCTCTTTATTCAGGATCAAATCATGTCCTGTTCAGTGCAATAACTATCAAATATAGCTAATATACAGCATTTCCTTTTTATTTCTTTTAGGTCATCGCTGCCTGTGCCGTCCTCCACAACATCTGCCTTGGGGTGGGAGACCTCATGGCCTCGGAGGACGAAGGGGAAGAGGAGGCTGCTGTGGAAGAGGTGGCTGACACAGTCGCTGGAGTGCAGTGGAGGGACCACCTGTCTGCTCAGGTGTCTGCCCTGGAGGAGGTACCAGAGGACCACGAGTATATTTAGGTATTTAAATACTTTTAACTGCACAATGGTATTTGAGCAATCATCCCATCAAATATGCCACAAAATAATCTTTAACTGAATCATCAAACAGCACAGCCACACAAACATGGCAAAATATCAGAAGATGGAAAAATAGATTCATATACAATGTAATGAATGGTTAATAAATCTATCCCATCTTTTGTAGTGACATGGCAGCCATCCCTGCAAACCCCCACGTAATGGATGATGTAGTGGACACTGCAACCGGTATGATGCCCCACTTCAAGTCACGAGATGAAGATCAGGACTCTTGCTCGTGCCCCATCCATGTCATGGGTCCTGGAACAAAGTTTCCATCCATGCTCCAAATGAGTCCCTGCTCAGGCGAAAATTGGCAAAACAGCACTGACACACTCGGGTTTATCCTGCAACAGTTATGAACTGGGAAATGCTTTTTTATTTTCTGTGAATAGTTACTGTGAATTATAATGTACTAAATGTATGTCTTGTTTGTCCACCAGTTTTTCAATAAATTAAGTTTGTAAGCAAAACAGACATGGTGGAGTCTTCATATTATTGTAAAAGTTTTGGTCTTTCACAAACCTGGGCTTTTTCACTTTTGTCTGAAGAAGCTAATCTCAAGATGTGACTGGGATACGAACTAGTTCATCTGTTTTAAAAGTACCCCGGTTTTTGTTTACTCTTAAATGAATGTTATCTAAATTTCAGTCTTGAACACCAAGCATATTTCCCTCATTTTTTATTTTGATCCATCATCTTTTCCATCAAACTGAAAAACCTTTCAAATGTCTCCCTCCTCTCAGTTGCCCTTCCCTCCTCTGCCAACCTCTGTCTCTCCAATTCCTGTCTCCGCATTGCCAAGTCGAGTCTGTATAGTTTGATCATTTCATCCTCTCTCCTTCGCTTTCTCCCTCTCGGTCGTTGCTCCGGCTGTTGGCCTCGCTCTTCTTCTTCTTCTACGACTTCTTCTTCTTCTTCCTCCTCCTCCTCCTCTTGCGCCACCCTGGCCCGACTTGGCCCTGGGAGTTCTTCAGGGATGGCCTGACTTGGCCCTGGTCTTTCCTCAGGGATGGAGGCAATTAGGACAGGGGGGGTGATGGACGGTCTCTGTCCGAGCACTCCATCCATGAGGGCGAAGTATCGGCAGTAGCTCTCCCTGCCACCCCTTCGCCAGTGCCTGGATTTTTGCAATCTTTTATATGAAAAGAAGCAAAAAGATAAAACAATTATATCTTCATTTTCACACACAAGAAAAAGAAATGTGGACTTCCATACTTTATACTTCATTTTTAAATTATCCCATTTTTTTTTTGCCTGCAGGGGCGTCACTTTGCCCTGCAGCTCAAGCTTTTCAACGATGATCCTGTATTAAATAAATAAAAATGCATGCAAAAATAAAGGATGAAAAAATGGGTAAAAAAGATGCAAACATTAGTCAGAAATCCTGGTGTTATGGGTAACATGCAGATTTACGCACTTCAGTACATTAGTTCATGACCGTTTCAGTGCGTTTTATCATGTTAATGTGGAGGGTGATTCGTATATTATTCATCAATATCAGTAATTGGGGAGCACATTGCAGGAGGTACATGGAATTTATACAGGGCACATTCTGTGCTAGGATAAACAGCTGCGTGTTAGCGCAAATCTAATTCAAACACAAATGGCTGATGAATGGAAACTAAAATTGCTATAGTGGGCCTCGCCATTCTTATGCGTTTTCTTTTTGATATTTTGAGTTTAAATGGATGTAAATGAGACAATAACCTGTCAAATATTTTTCCCGATAGTAATTGTATTTTTACCTCCATGCTGTGGCTGCGGAGAACTTGGCCTCCGTAAAGAGGCTGTCGTACTCCCCGCGCAGCTTGATCAGCCGCGCGGTCATCTCCTTGCTCCCTAAAACATAAGGGAAAGATTAAATAAAATAATGCTAACATGCAGAAATAAGACAATTGAAATGTTTCAGCCGTACCTCCTATGCAATAGTTCTTAGAGCTACCTAAGTTATATTTGGCCGATATCGCAACTAATAAAATTATCTTAATCTGGAGCTAAATATCCAAACATTGCTGCCCAATATTTCTCATGAGTGATGTTTTAATATTGCATATAAATAACTTAAAATACTTACATCTGAAAGTGCACTCCGATGAGGCGGAACACGTGGCTTCGGTAGTTTGCATCTTGCGAGTGTAGAACGGCGTAGAAGAAGAGCGAGGCTTTTAAGGCTGCGAAGGTTGCATGCTCGTAGCCTTCACTCAGGGCCCGTTTCCATGGAAACTCCATGGAAACGAGGACAGATTATAAGGCTAGTACTCGGAGGCCGCGTGAATTTGGACACCGGTGTAAGCATTCTTGTCGCACCGGAAGTGACGTCTTCTGTCAGCCATATTGGACATCGAAGGACGCAGCCTAATTATTTGTACGTAGCTATCGAGCCTGTCCAAATTCACCACGGGTTATGCAGTCCATATAAGGCTACATGAGGAGGAGCCTTCTTAGGCTTCGAGGACCCAGCCTGCGAACTGGCCTTCGGAGGTCGCAGCCTGTTAATTTGGACACGGCCATATTCTTGTCGATACGTTTACTATCTCTTTTTCCTGACATCACTGCCACAATCTATTGGTGGATATCAAGGCCCGAAAGTTGCTATTTAGCAGTCAGTCAATTAGCAACTTTTTCTCCTTGACGAATTCACACTAACAACCACGTTAGCTGCTATTTTTTTGGTTCACATAGCAATATAACATATCTCGAGTCTGGTTTATCCGCCTTTTTTTAACGTGATACAGAATAGTTTCGGAGCTCGCTACGCATTCACCGCCCAGGACGCCATCTTGACCGCCTCTCCCGTCTAGCAATCCGTCCCTATCTAGTACCTACACCGGGCGTCGAGCAGTGGAATAGCGTCTACTTGGTGAAGTGAGCCGTGACATGGCTGTGTTATAGCTTTCCCATCCAAATAGGATGTTAATATTAAACTACTACGTGGTTCAAACTTTGTAAAAAATATTTAACTGACTAAAAAGCATTTCAATTGTTATATTTTGTACTGTATACTAGTGCTGTCAAGCGATTAAAATATTTAATTATAATTCATCGCATTTTTCATAATTAACTCGTAGTTAATCGCACATTTTATTCATTGTAAAAAAAAAATCCCTATATTCGTTGTAAAAAAAATCCCTCCCATTTTTTGTACATTATGTATATAATTCAATATTTTATTGAATTGCAATACCTTTAAATTGATTTTTTTGTTTTTATGCAAATACTTAATTTTTTTAATTGAAAAAACAAATCATAGTATTTGACTCAAAACAGCATCTCAACAGCCTTTCTAAGGGATCAAATTGGAGTCATATAAGAAATATAAAATGCAAACAAAGTGCAAATGAAATGGGTCAAAATAATGGGCTGTCATACCGAGGGTACCGAGTGCGACTGCTTCCGCCTTCTCCGCTTCCTGCAAGTCTTGAATGCGGGTTGCAATGGTGTATCTCGAGGACAATTTGTAAGTGCAGTCGTTGGATGCAATGCAAAGTATTTCAGCCAGACCTTCGTCCTCCACGATCCGAACAGGCAGTGGCCACCCACTTAACGATGGCTTCGGTGAGTCTCTTTTAAATTGACCCATCCATCGGTTTCTACGCAAATTATCCATGGATGCCTGGGTTTGACAAGGGGCTGGAGAATTGGCATCAGGGGTGTGCTTGGCCATCAAATGGTATTTTAAACTGGATGTGCTGTGATGGGAGTTCAGTTCACGATGGCAATACACACAACTGACTTTGCTCTTATCAACGACACCATTGAGGTAACTTTTTTTTAAATAAAACTTGCCATTCAGAATTTAATTTGCGTCATTTTTACCACTCACCATGATGCTTTTAGTTCTATAAACTGGCAAAAACTCCACACAGGAAGCCCATGCAGGTGTGTCCTAAATTTCGCGTGCTTGATGTTTTTTTCCGGTCTCATAAGCGTCAGCGCTACGTCATAGGTCTACATTTTTTATTAGAACAAGATGTTAAAAAAATTGACAGCGTTAAAAGTGGGTTGGATTAAGCCCATTAATAACGCGTTTTTCTGACACCTCTACTATATACGTATTGTTGGAGTTGAGTCACCGAGGAAAATAAAAAGTAGTTGGTAAATGAACCTTAAAAGCCAAACTTACTCCAATGCGTGTTCGTTTTTTTTGTACTCAAGAAGAAAAGGTTCAAATAAAGACCCAACAACTGATTAAAGCTCCGATATTTAGTTTCTTTGATTTCTGGAGTTCAGGAAATAGTACAAAGACAGATATCTGGGCAGCTTTTTCTTAATCTCACGAGAAACTGTACTCGGGCG
This sequence comes from Idiotropiscis lumnitzeri, assembly GCF_059441095.1. NCBI lineage: Eukaryota > Metazoa > Chordata > Actinopteri > Syngnathiformes > Syngnathidae > Idiotropiscis > Idiotropiscis lumnitzeri. Next base: position 1,845,765 of record NC_142406.1, read on the forward strand.
AGCACAGTCGAAAAATGGCGCGCATCTTTCAGCCCAGTTTCAGATTTTATTGGAGTTTTTTTATGTCAAGGATAACGTAGGTTGAATCGGTCGTCTTCGCTCCCTCCCACGGCACGGGTCCACGTCCAAGGGAAGATCCTCTCCAGCTTATTCATGGTCTGGAAGGTTGATTCACGTCTGCTCCCCAAGACTGCCCGCCGGAGAATTCCAGCCTTGGCGGGCCAGTCTCTTTGTCTCTCGTGCTGGCATTTCCCTGTAATCTTGTCGGTGTGCATGTGTGCGTTTGTATGTGCGTGTGTGTGTGCTCCAATCCCAAATTGTTATGTCTTTCGGAATGCCTTTTTACGATAGCGTCCCTGTGACACCTCCAGTACCAAATTCGGTATGTTTGCATCTCTACAGCCAATGTGGAGAATGTGCTTTGTCGTATTTGTCCATGAATTGCTGTGAATGTGAGTGCAGGTTATGGAAATGCGATATGTGCAAGTTTGTCTCACGACTGAAAATTTCAACAAAGTTCACACATTAAAACTAAGTAGAATAAATTTAGCATATGCGAATAATATAATAAATCAGTAAACATCAGGACTACAATCCCAGTCATTCTTGTGACCTGTGCTTCTAGTTTCTATTTATAAATGCTTCTTGTTTAATCAATGTTTAACATACTCAGCAAATATGAACCTGCTAAATTAAATAATCGACGTTCTGTCCCGTAAGTGTTTAAATTAATGCCAGTAATCGTAATACAATCCTTCAGTGAGGTGCACTCTATAGGGGTAGAAGGAAATGTCATCATTGATTCACATAACCTGAGATCTTCTCATATACGCTCCATGTTTTAAACTTTGATCATATAAAAGTGCAATTTTCAGCAATTAGTGTCACATTGGAGCTTTTAATCAAATCGTAACAGAAAAAGCAGGTTGACTAAAAAGGCCTAAGTAAAAGTGTGAGCTGCGCTTTGAAAATTAATAGATTTGTGTTCCAGTCGCACGTTTTACCTGGTCAGTCAGGTATGTGGTCATCAATGCGCTGCCACTGGACACAGCACGTGCAAGGTTACTGAAAAGCTTTGGGAGATGGAAGTTGCAATTCACATGTTGAAAAGTTATCGAACCTTGTTCAGGTAATGCTGAATCTGAATCTCTACCATGAAACATGAACCTTACTCCCTAAGAGCATTGCTAAAAAAAAATTGCTTAACTTACCTGTGAACACTTACCTTAGCTAAAAAGTGTCAAGGAGTAACAGGAATTTCTAGTAGCGACTTACTGTATGTAAGGAACATATGAACATGAACAACGCAAGCAGAAAAAAGAAAAACAAAAAACATAAACTAACAGTCCGAACATAACTGCCGAGCTTCCCCACCAAAAAACAAGACATGCAAGCAAGCATCTACGGTCTTTGGTTCTCATAGCAGGATTACATGGTCAAATATTTTTTTATTAAACAAACATGCAAGGGATAAAGAGTCAAATTTGAAAGCACACTACTTTAAACGTAAACATGGAAACTGGTTTAAATCCAGTAGTAGACCTTTACGGCTCTTAGACCCAGACTTAGATATCAACAAAAGGAACCAGTAATC